>NC_082681.1:96169092-96543258 GCF_025265405.1 Mesoplodon densirostris
CATGACTACCCTTCATCTAGATTCCCCAAATGTGAACAGTTTACCACATTTGCTTTATCCTTCTCTCATTTACATATATATATATATATATTTTTTTTTTTTCTGAACAGTTTGAGAGTTAGTTACAGACATGGTGCTCCTTTACCTTTAAATACTGTGGTGTGCATTTCCTGAAGACAAGGACATTCTCTTATATAACCACAGTACAGTTATCAAGATCAGGGAATTTTTTTTTTTGGCCACACCATGTGGCTTGTGGCAATCTTAGTTCCCCGACCAGGGATTGAACCCGGGCTCACAGCAGCAGTGAAAGCGTGGAGTCCTAACCACTGGACCACCAGGGAATTCCCAAGATCAGGCAATTAACATCCATACAGTATTATCTAGCTGAGTTTCATCAGTTGTCCCACTAATGTTCTTTCTACCAAAAGAAAAAAAGTATTTCGTTCCCAATTCCAATCCAGGGTAAAGCATTGTGTTTAGCTGTGTTTAGTCTCCTTTAACCTGGAACAGCTCCTCAGCCTTTTTTTCTTTTATGACATTGATATTTTTGGAGTTCAAAGTGCAGAATGTTCCTTAATTTGGGATTATTTGCCTTTTCCTCATGGTTAATTCAATTTATGCCTTTTGGCAATACAATAAAAGTGATGCTGTATCCATCTTAACATCTGGAGGTAAATGATTTGTTAACTTTGATCACAGTATGTGGTTATTGAATCTTTATAAAATACAATCTAATCCTACCACCCTTCAATGGACCTAAAAGCATATAAGGCCCTGCAGACTTGCTGGTAGTCCCTTCTTGACCTCAGTCATGGTCTAGCTATATACTCTCTCTGCTTCTTGCCTTTGAACTTGCTATTCTCTGACTAGACACGTTTTTCCTCCCACTAAATCCAACCCCTACCTCTGTGCTGGGCTAACTCCTACCTAAGATTCACCCTAGTGTCCCCTCTATCAGGAAGCCTTCACTGAAACCCCTGGCTCTGACATGTCACTTGTACAGCACCCTGTCTTTACGTTTTATTATAATACTCATCACACTGCCTGAGAACCGTTGGTTTGTCTGTCTCTCCTGCTACATTATGAGCTCTTAGAGGGTAAGTCCTGGATCTTTTATTATAAGTCCCTTCATTCATTAATTTGTTCATCCAGTCACACAAATCTGGGTTCATTGATTCCTTGCCATGAAGGAGAACATATATACCATACAATGGCTCGGTAAGAAGGTGTTAGATTCTATTATGGGATGTGGCCTTGTGTTAGGCGATTTATGGGGAGAGTCAGATTGGAGGCTGTCAGAAAGTGGGGGTGATTCTATGATTGGGTATCTTAATCCTTATCTAGAAAGGTGAGGCAAAGGGAGTGATTGATAAAGAAGCAGCACCCATTCATATGAGCTAGGAGAGGGTGATGTTTAGTCATTTGGGGAATTTGGACAATGCTTATTAGTCTAGTTTTTGTTTTGATCCATTACAGTCATAGAGTGGCCTTGTCTGATGTTTGGAATCTGTGAAATTGGTCATGTCCATTGGGAGAGCACCAAAGCCTTTCTGTGAGTGCCAGGCCAGCTCATGGATGTCAGGGGCTGCATTTCTTTCTCATTCCCCCCGTTTCATCCAAGGTCAGATGAGGTCAGGCCACAGGACATGAATTTATATATTCTAATCATCGCCATTGCTGAGATATTGCTGATCTGGAGGTGGCACCGAGAAAATTGTCTGCAGGAGGACTTGGGCAAGTCTCTCCTGCTCCTTTTGTTGCAGGATGAGGTATTGAAACTTCTGATGTGACAAGGGCTGCACAGTGGCATTTACGACTCTGGACAGGATCCATCGGCCAAAAGCACCACAGGCAGTTACCAGAAACAAGATGATGATTCGTCCTCGTAATAGACTCTGGACACAGGGGCCTAGATGACTCAACCCAGGCCATGGAAACATGTCCCATGGTTCAGCTGGTCTCGTGTAGAGAGCCAGGTGCCTTTTTCTTTTAGCCTCATCAGAAATTGTTCTACTTGACCTGTAGTATTTGTATAAGTGCAGCAAGAGGTATTGCTAAAGCTAACTCGCTCCTCGGATTGCTCGTGACAGCCTGGCTAAAGAATTTAGACTTTTTTGGGGGTGGGGGAGCCTTCTAGAGTAGAAGTTGTGTCACTTATGGCATCTGTTAGGGTCTGAGACAGGTTTGGGGCCATCTTTTCACCATTGTGGGAACTGCAGCTCACAGAGAATGCAGGAGGAGCCAGTTATCTCTCTGGGAGTTGCCCAGATTCTGCTGTGCTGCCCTCTTCTTTTCATGAAAATGTGATCCTCTGGAAGAGAGGTAGTTTTAAATATCTGGAAGTCTCTAACAATTACCCCAAATATATTGGATAAGTTAGTGTGTGGCAGGTTGGTGTAAGTCTGATGTCCACCTCAGAAATGGTATCCCAATGGAGCACAGACTTTATTGGGAGTATAAGTATCATTTTGCATGAGTTAATTATATGTCTCTGGAAATGGGCAGATAACGTGAGTGGAGGTAAACAGTTCCCAAAAAGAGTGTCTCTGAAGAGAACAAATGTTTGTAGGGAATTCCCTGCGGTCCAGTGGTGAGGACTCCAATCTTCCACTGCTGGGGGCCCGGGTTCGATCCCTGGTCGGGGAACTAAGATCCCGCAAGCTGTGTGGTGCGGTCAAATTAAAAAAAAAATGTTTGTAGCTAATATTAGTTCTCATTCCTTACGGGCAACGTTTTGCTGATAGGGTTGTAGTAACCTCAGTAGAAGCATTTTGTTGATGTGAGGTCAATTTTTATGTCACTGAAGCTTGGGATTAATGTCGTGGGAGAAACTTAAGAACCAGAAGGGGCCTATAAAAGGAAACGTTCCTTTTCAAGTGTTTAAAAGAAAAAAGATTAATTTTTTTGTCAGCAAACAGTTAAGTTCAGAGCAGTAGCTATGGTCTGAGAAAAACCCATCAGAACATTTTACTTTTTCTGAAGTGGGAGAAGATCATAAAGGGTCAAAAGTCGTAGGATGAAGATAAGGGAGAACATATTGAGCCTTAGAGTCAGTTCCTAGGGAGTACAATAACAGGCAAGATGAGTGGTAAAAGGAAGGAAAAAGGCCACTGAAGAATCAGAAAATTAACCTTGGGCAGAAGCTGCCAACTTCCGCGGTCAGCAGTTTCTGGAGGGACCCTAAGAATCCCGTTTAAAGTATTCCAATGGAATGGCCACCCAGTAGTCAGGACGAAGTGATGTATGTCTTTTTTTTATTTTCCACATCTTTATTGGAGTATAATTGCTTTACAATGGTGTGTTAGTTTCTGCTGTATAACAAAGTGAATCAGCTATACGTATACATATATCCCCGTATCTCTTCCCTCTTGCGTCTCCCTCCCTCCCACCCTCCCTATCCCACCCCTCTAGGTGGTCTGTATATCTTATAAGCTGGGAAACATGAACTTCAGTATCAGTACCTTGGAGTTTTAGTGTTGTGTCGGTTGCTAACAGTACCTGAAAAGGTCTTTTCCACGGAGGCTCAAGGGCAGTTTTTCTCTGATGCCTCTTCAGAAAACCAAGCCTTCAGGTTTGGGATCATGCAGAGGCTGCTTAGGTGGGTGTTTTGAAAAAGCAGCTGTACTTGTTGGTGATAAAGCTGGAGGTATTTTATGAGTTCCCTGCTGTAATTAATGATATCAGCATGTCATAGGGTAGAGTCTAGGATTGGGATTACTTTCCAGATCCATGGGGCAACTCGTTATTAACTCAGAAGGAGGTAACTTGTGGATCTTAGAGGGGACAGATTTTACTGCTGTCAAGGACCTAAAGTTCAAGGGGTTTCTGAGAACTTAAAAAATTTTGGTTTTAGAATTCCGTTAGTTCTCTGCACTTCTCCTGAATTTATGGATGATAAGGACAGTGCCATTCTAGGAGATAAGAAAAAAGAGTTATGTTCAGTGGCCAGTGTTTTGTATCTGTTTCTTACTTAGAAACTGTCCAGATATCCAAAGATTATTTATTAATTAACTTAACCATTTATCTAAGGCCTTAAAATTAGTCAGGATCTGGAAATTTCAATTTTAGCTAATAGGTTAAATCTCTGTGATTTGTAGCAGCTTAAGAATTTCATAAAATTTCATAACTCTTTAAAAAGTTATTATCATTTCATTTAATTGTTCTTAAATATATTTTTTCAGGAAGTTCTGGAAACAGTGGTAACTTACTTAACTCATAAAACTAGTGTAGGACACTTAGAAAGGTTAAATAATTTAACCCTGGTTTTGGACAAACCAAAATATTGTGCTGACATTATTTTTAAATGGTAAACTAATTTTTAAAGACTCTCAGTCATGGGACTTCCCTGATGGTCCAGTGGTTAAGACTCTGTGCTCTCATTGCAGGGGGCCCAAACTCCATCCCTGGTCAGGAAACTAGATCCCACACGCCGCAACTAGGAGCCCACGTGCTGTAACTAAGACCCGGCTCAGCCAAATAAGTAAATAAATAAAGACTAAGTTGTATCAAAAGCTCTTCTTCATCTTGGAATTAAGCTCTTTTCTTCTTTTCTCATAACTAGAATAACAAAGGCTATTGTGCAAGTATACTTTTCAGTGTCTACAAAAAGAAACATAATTTAATAACATTTTCTTTTTTTTAGACATTTTTGACAGTTTATCTGGACTAGAAAAAAAAGTGTACACATAATAACTGAATGTTTTTTGATCAGTTAATCTTTAAAAGTGTCCTAAGGGGGTAAAACAGAGGGAGAGGGACAAAAATTAACAGGGACCCAGCTTCAGACAAATATGAAATTACAATGTTTAAAGGGTAATTATTTGAAGAAGGAAGAATGTATTGATACAGAAACCCCATTTTGACAAACACAAGAAATAGAAAGATAAATAGATATATAGATATTGAGATTACAGCTGGTTTAGACAATAACTCAGGCCACTGACAATTTTACTAACCTAAATAACTTTAAAGCTACCATTCATTAATCCTTGAAGTATAGAAACAAAGCTAATATAGTCTCCTATGTTAAAAAAAATTCTCTTATAGATAAAAACAATCTCCTCATGACTCATGAGGGTTTCTTCCCTTTTTGTTCTAAGGTACCCCCTTTTTTTTTTTTTCTGGCCGCGCAGCACAGCTTACTTTCTGGACCAGGGATTGAACCCGGGCCACGGCAGTGAAAGCTCCGAGTCCTAACCACTGGACCACCAGGGAAATCCCCTGAGGTACTTCTTAAGTGAACAATCTTGTTCATGTCAGAAATTCCCCAATGTGGCCATGGTAATTTCAAATTGACCCTAGAGAAATTATGCCAGGTAGAGAACATGATAGTAGGAAAATATGAAGGAGGCAGGTGTTTAGCATAGAAGGGTTGCAGTTTTAGATTCAGAAGACCCCATGAGAACTTCCATGGGCCATAAGGATGGTGCTTGTGCAATCTTGTGTCTCTAGAGTGTGGCTGAAGCCCAACCATTACCCATCAGAAGCTGAATAAAACCTCCTGTTTGCAGGCCAATGAAACAGAGTTCCTAGGGACACAGAGACATAATTGAAGAAGTCTTTTTAAGGTTTTATTTTAATAGCTTTATTGATGTATAAGAGACATACAATAAACGGACATATACAAAGAGTATAATTTGGTTAGTTTTGACACATACACATATGCCTGAAGCCATTACCATCATCAAGATAATGAATATATCCATCACTCTCAAAAGTTTCTTCTTGCCCCTTTATTATCTCTCAGTCCTGCCCCTCTGTGCTCCTAACTCCCAGGCAACCACTGATCCACTGTTACTCTAGATTAGTTTTCATTTTCTAGGTTTGTATATACATGGAATTATACAGTACGTTTTCTGTTTTGTCTGGCTCCTTTCACTCAACATAATTATTTTGAGAATCAAAATATCTATCCTGCTGTGTGTAGTTCATTCCATTTTTTTAAACATCTTTATCAGAGTATAATTGCTTTACAATGGTGTGTTAGTTTCTGCTGTATAACAAAGTGAATCAGCTATATGTATACATATATCCCCATATCTCCTCCCTCTTGTGTCTCCCTCCCACCCTCCCTATCCCACCCCTCTAGGTGGTCACAAAGCACCGAGCTGATCTCCCTGTGCTATGCGGCTGCTTATTACTAAGAGGTATTTCATTGTATGTAAATACCACAACTTGTTTATCCATTTAAGTGTTGTTGGACATTTGAGTTGTTTCTAGTTTCGGCAATCACAAACAAAGCTACTATGAACATTTGTGTACTAATCTTTATATGAACATTTGCTTTCATTTCTCTCCAGTAAATATTTAGGAGCAGAATGTCTGAATCTTATGGTAGGTGTATGTTTAACTTTGTAAGAAGCTTCCAAACTGTTTTTCAAAGCGGCTGTGCCATTTTACATTCCCACCACCCACTTATGAGAGTTCCAGTTCACGTGGTATGGTGAGTCTTTTAAATTTTAGCCATTCTAATAGGGGTGTAACAGTATCTCACTGTGGTTTTAATTTGCATTTCCCTAATGACTAATGGGGTTGAGCATCTTTTCATGTGAGCATTTGCCATTCATTGTCTTCACCAAAGTGCCTGTTGAGATGGTTTGCTCATTTTTTAATTAGGTTATTTTCTTGTTATTAAGTTGTGAGGATTCTTGACACATTCTGGATACCACTCCTTTATCAGATAAATGATTTGCAAACCTTTTCTCCCAGTCTGACCTCTCTTTTCATCCTAGCAACAGTGTCTTTCAAAAAGAAGTTTTAATTTTGATGAAGTCCAATATACCAGTATGTTCTTTTAAGGAAAGTGCTTTTGGTGTCATATCTAAGAAGTTTTTACCTAACCAAGATCCTAAAGGTTTTCTTCTTTGTTTTTGTCTCGAAGTTTTATAGTTTTAGATTTAGCTCTTTGACCCATTCTGAAATTAATTTTATATATGGTGTGAGGTATTGATAGGAGCTGTTTTACTTTTTACATATGGGTATCCAATTTTTCCAGCATGCTTTTTGGGAAGAGGATTGTTGAAGACACTCCTCTTTTCACTAAATTGCTCTGCACCTTTGTTGAAAATCAGTTGCCCACATATATGAGTCTACTTCTGAATTCATTGTTCCACTGAGCTATATGTCTATCTTTACCCCAATACCACATTGTTCTGATTATTGTAGCTTTATAATAAGTTGTGAAATCAGGTAGTGTCAGTCCTCTAACTTCATTCTTTTTGTTCTAAGCAGTTTTGCCTATCCTAGGTCCCTTGCGCTTTCATATGAATTTTAAAATCAGTTTACTAATTCACCCCCCCAAAAAAACCCAGGTGTGATTTTGATTGGAATTGCATTGAATCTATAGACCAACTTGGGGATAATTGAAATCTTAATAATATTGAGCCTCCTGATCCATGAACATGGTGTCTTTCTCCATTTATTTAGGTCTCCTATTTTTCTCAGTAATGTTTTATGGATGTCATTGTAAAGGTCTTTCACATCTTTTGTCAGATTTATACATAAGAATTTCACATTTTTGGTGCTGTCATAAATGGTATTATTTTTAAAATTTCAACTTCTGATTGTTCCTTACTAGTATATGAATATAATAGGTTTTTGTAAATTGACCTTTTATCCTGCAGCCTTGCTAGACTTCCTTACTAATTCTGGTAGCTTTTTTTGTCGATTCCATCTGATTTTCTACATAGATAATCATGTCATCTGAAAATAAACAAATATTTATTCTTTTCTAGTAAGGATACCTTTCATTTCTTTTTCTTGCTTTACTGCACTGACTAGAAATTCCAGTATAGTGTTGAAGAGAAGTAGTGAGTTCAGATACTCTTGTCTTACTCCTGATCTTAGGAGGAAAACATTGTCTTTCACTATTAAGTATGATGTCAGCTGTAGGTTTTTCATAGATGTCCTTTATCAGGTTCAGAAAGTTCCCTTCTATTCTTCGTTTGCTAAGCATTATTATCAGGAGTGAATATTGGAGTTTGTCAGATGCTTTTTATGTATCTTTGATATATAGCAAATTATACTGATTATTTTTGGAATGTTCACTCAAACTTACATTTCTGGAATAAGTCTCACTTGGTCATTGTTATAGATTGAAATGTTTGTGTGCCCCCAAATTCATATGTTGAAGCCCTAGCCCACAATGATTTGGTATTTGGAGGTGGGGTCTTTGGGAGATAATTAGGTTTAGATTAGGCTAGGAGGGTGGGAACCTCATGATGGGATTAGTGCCCTTATAAGAGGAAGATTTCTCTCTCTCTCCATGAGAGTAGGCACCAAGGAAAGGCCATGTGAGCACACAGTGAGAAGGCAGCTGTCTACAAGCCAGGAAGTGGGCCCTCACCAGACATGGATCTGATAGCAACTTGATCATAAACTTTCCAGCTTCCAGACTGTGAGAAGTAAATTCCTGTTGTCTAAGACACCCAGTCCATAGTTTTTTGTTGTAGCAGCCCAAGTGGACCAAGATAGTCATGATGTATTATCCTTTTCATGTATTGTTGGAGTTCAATTTGCTAAAGTTTTAAGAACTTTTTTTTTTTTTTTGCGGTACGTGGGCCTCTCACTGTTGTGGTCTCTCCCGTTGCGGAGCACAGGCTCTGGATGCGCAGGCTCAGCGGCCATGGCTCACGGGCCTAGCCGCTCCACGGCATGTGGGATCTTCCCGGGCCGGGGCACGAACCCGTGTCCCCTGCATCAGCAGGCAGACTCTCAACCACTGCGCCACCAGGGAAGCCCCTTAAGAACTTTTTTGCATTTACTTTATTTATTTTTATAAATTTATTTATTTATTTATTTTTGGCTGCATTGGGTCTTCGTTGCTGTGTGCGGGCTTTCTCTAGTTGCGGCAAGTGGGAGCTACTCTTTGTTGTGGTGCACGGACTTCTCATTGCGGTGGTTTCTCTTGTTGCGGAGCATGGGCTCTAGGTGCACAGGCTTCAGTAGTTGTGGTTCGCAGGCTCTAGAGTGCAGGCTCAGTAGTTGTGGTGCACGGGCTTAGTTGCTCTGCGGCCTGTGGGATCTTCCAGGACCAGGGTTCGAACCCGTGTTTCCTGCATTGGCAGGTGGATTCTTAACCACTGTGCCACCAGGGAAGCCTGCATTTGCTTTAAATAAAGGATATTGACCTGTAATTTTTTTGGGGGGGGGCCGTGCTGCCAACACTGCTTGTGGGATCTTAGTTCCCTGACCAGGGATTGAACCCGGGGCTACGGCAATGAGAGTGCCGAGTCCTAACTACTGGACCACCACGGAACTCCCGATCTGTAGTTTTCTTATGTCTGTGTCTGGTTTTTATATTAGGTTAATGCTGCCCTCATAGAATGAGTTGAGAACTATTCTCTCCCATTCAATTTTTTGGGAAGAGTTGTGTAGAATTTATATTATTTGCTCCTTAAATGTTTGTTAGAATTTACCAGCAAGGTCATTTGGGCCTGGAGTTTTCCTTATAAGAAAGTTTTTAACTGCAAATTCAATTTACTTAATAATAAAGGGCTTTTCAGGTTATCTATTTATTTTTGAATGTGCTTTAGTAGTTTGTGTCTTTGAGGGAATGTATCCATTTTGTCTTTGTTGTTGAGTTTACTGGCATAAGGTTGTTCATAATATCCCTTTATTAGTCTTTTAATATCTGTAGAATCTGTAGCAACGTCATTTCTCTCATGTCTAATGTTGATAATTTGCCTTTTTTTTCTGATCAGTTTCACTAGAGGTTTATCACTTCTCAAAGATCCAGCTTTTGGTTTCAATGATTTTCTCTATAGATTTTCTTTCCTAGTTCACTGACTTCAGCTCTGATCTTTATTATTTCCTTTCTCCTACTTTGGATTTCATTTCCTTTTCTTTTTAGAATTTCTTAAGGTGGAAGGTAAGGCCACTGATTTGAGACCCTTCTTTTCTAATATAAGCATTTGGTGCTATAGAATTTCCCCAAGGCACTGCTTTAGCACCATCCCACAAATTGTATTTTTTCTTTTTCATTCAGTTCAAAATACTTTCTATTTCCTTTTTCAGTTCTTCTTGGACTCATGTGTTATTTAGAGGTGTGTTTAGTTTCCAGTAATCACATTTTCCAGAGATGTTTCTGTTACTGATTTCTAATTTTATTCCATTGTGGTCAGAGAATTTTTTTTAAATTTTTTTTATTAAGACTTGTTTAATGGCCCAGAATATGGTCTAACTTGGTGAATGTTCCATTTGCATTTGAAAAAGATGTACATTTTGCTGCTGTGGGGTGGAGTGGTAAATGTCAGTTAAATCTAGGTGGTTGATAGTTTTGTTCAAATCTTCTATATCCTGATTTTCTATGTACTTGTGCTATTAATTAGACATAAACTGTAATTGCAGGTTTGTCTGTTTCTCCTTGAAGTTCTACTAGTTTTTCCTTAGTGTATTTTGAAGTTACGTTCTTAGGTGCATAGACATTTAGGGTTTTTATGTCCTCTTGATGAATTTGCCCTCACGTGATACTAATATAGCCACTCCAGCTTTCTTTTGGTTAGTGTGAACACGGTATCTTTTCCCATCCTCTTACTTTTAACTTATTTGTGTCTTTATACTTAAAAGTGTGTTTCTTATAGGCAGCATAGAGTTGCATTCTTTAATCCCCAAGCTCTGCTCAGGTCCCTGGGATCTTCAAGAACTCTCTAACTCTCCAAGCTACCCATTTCCTCGTAGGAGGCTCAGATAATTAGAGCATCATTCCTCATAATGAGCCACACCTGCCTTCTATCACCTCTCCCCCGCTCCCCAGAGTTACACTCAGTGAATTATTTCCACTTCCCGAGGACAGTTTTTCAGACAACAGGGACGTCCAAACCTATGGCAAGTCCTTAGGCAGTGCCAGATCCAGGCACACTGGATCAAGCAGGCCATGGAAGATTACCCAAGGCTACCTGAGACGTACCAAAGGCTACCTTGGAAAAAGTGGGTGGGAGGGAGGAAACAGAAAACTAATTTGTATAGGGAAGGATTTTATTGATTGAAAAAAACACGTATTTTTCCATTTCCAGAAAGTGTTTCAACTAAGATAGAAAGCACAGGACCAACCTAGAGTGCTCAGGTGCAGCCCAGGTGGGCCCTTTGGGAAGGAGGAATGTGCCCCTGAAAGGATAAGGAACACTTGCTCTATGCCCAGTGTATTGGCTTCCTATTTCTGCTATAACAAATTACCACAAATTTAGTGGCTTAAAACAACACAAATTTATTCTCTTATAGTTCTGGAAGTCAGAAGTCATGGTGTAGACAGGGCTGGGTTCCTTCTGGAGACTTCAGGGGAGAATTCATTTCCTTGCCTTTTTCAGCTTTTAGAGGTCACCTGCATTCCTTGGCTCACGGCCCTTCTTAGCATCACTCCAACCTCTTGCTTCCATGATCACAACTCCTACTGCTACTGACGCTGATCCCCCTGCCTCCCTCCTAAAGGTACCCTTGTGATTATACTGGTTGGGCTCACCTGGATAACCAAGGATAATTTCCATATCTCAGGTCCTTAACCTTAATCACATCTGCAAAGTCCTTTTTATCATGCAGTGTAACACATTCACAGGTTACAGGGATTAGAATGTGGACGTCTTTGGGGGGCCATTATTTAGCCAACTACACTCAGTTACAGGTTAGACTAGCTATGGAGAAGGCAAGTTCACCAGGTCCTAGCTCCATCGCGAGGCCTGTCCACTCTAGATTTGTGTGAATTATCTTGCTCTTTGGATGTGAGCTTCTAAACTGTTTGCCTTTGTGTCAGATGACTAGTCCAATCTTCTGTCCAGGATGGCAAGAATGGAGCAGTACAGAACTCATGAGTAAACCCCCTCTCAGGTTGTTTTCTTCAGGGAGAAGCCGAGCAGAAACTTGCTGTAGTAAGTACAGCTTAATCAGCCCAATTCCATCTTTCTAGTTTGTTTATAACCTGACAATCGGTAAAAATAAAGGAAACTAAGAAGGTGGGGTGGGAGGAGTAGTCAGGGGAAGAGAAATTAATGCTTGGGGTGTCCAGGCTGTGAGGTTGGAATGCTCACACCCAAACCCACTTTAACAAGATGAGAAATGATGGATGCTCTGAGAGTTTGTCAAGATGATTAATATATTTAGGGAGCATCAGGTCAAAGAACTCATCAGTGACTGGACAGGGCAGGAAGCACCAATCTGGGGCGTGACCACCCCCGTCATCTTGGCTCATTTCAAAGACAACTATCCTCATGGTTTCAGGTCATGCCATCTGTTCCAATCCATGAAGTAAAATTAA
This sequence comes from Mesoplodon densirostris, assembly GCF_025265405.1. Classification (NCBI taxonomy): domain Eukaryota; kingdom Metazoa; phylum Chordata; class Mammalia; order Artiodactyla; family Ziphiidae; genus Mesoplodon; species Mesoplodon densirostris. The sequence goes on from NC_082681.1 coordinate 96,181,340, forward strand.
CTGAATTCACAGAAGCCTCCTTCAACAATGACGAACTGAGTATTACAGAGCTCCATGTGTAGGAGAGACACCCTCAGGATAGGCCTTTATTTATTAACTTAAAGTTATTTTTAAAAATCAATATGTAGGGCCTCCCTGGTGGCGCAGTGGTTAAGAGTCCGCCTGCCGATGCAGGGGATACGGGTTCGTGCCCCGGTCTGGGAGGATCCCATATGCCGTGGAGCGGCTGGGCCCGTGAGCCATGGCCGCTGGGCCTGCGCATCCGGAGCCTGTGCTCCGCAACGGGAGAGGCCACAACAGTGAGAGGCCCACATACCGCAAAAAAAAAAAAAAAAAAAAGAAAAAGAAAAAAAAAAAATCAATATGTAGGGCTTCCCTGGTGGCGCAGTGGTTGAGAGTCTGCCTGCCGATGCAGGGGACACGGGTTCGTGCCGCGGTCCGGGAAGATCCCACATGCCACGGAGCGGCTGGGCCCGTGAGCCATGGCCGCTGAGCCTGCCAGTCCGGAGCCTGCGCGTCCGGAGCCTGTGCTCCGCAACGGGAGAGGCCACAACGGTGAGAGGCCCGCGTACCGCAAAAAAAAAAAAAAAAAATCAATATGTAATTGCTGCTTTCCATAAAACTTGAAAATAGGTGAATTAAGGTTGTGAAAATCTAATAAGCATTTGTTATAAATAAGATACATTTTTTGAAAATATCCCATGAAGGTTATTCAGTGGTGAATAAGGTTTTAATTCTATCATGTATTTTTCCTCCATTCTTAAGGGTCAGCAAGCATGCTGAGGATTGTAAAGTCCTGGAGGGAAAAAGCCCCGGGACTGTGCATCCTCTAGTTTATTCTATGAATTTAAAAGTTTCTTCAACATGAAAACAGAGGTTCACCCCTTATTAGAGATATAGACATTAGAATACACCCAAAGCTTTTGTTGGCTCTAACAGAGTGGTATTTGTCGTTTTAGTACTCCAACATTTTACCTAGAAATTTACTGAATCAAAACAGTTATCTATGAAGGAGAGAGAGGTGGTGATGGTGGAGGGAGAATGCAGGGGAAGAGGGGGAGAAGGAGGGGAAAGAGGAGATGGGGGAGAGAAACAACCTTATCTTTTAACTATGTTCACTAATGATTTACCCAATGACCTTCAGCAAATGCATTTCTCAAACATAATGAAAATGTTTATAAATGCCCTCAAAAATCCCCCATGACACTACATAACCCCTATAATCCTAATATTCTTACATGACTCCAAAATAGAATGAATATTGTAAAGAATGTATATTTAAGTGAGGCCGGATCTAAGCCTTCTGAACTTTGTGACTTTAGACAGGCTCCATTCCCCTAGTGATTTATGTTGATCCTAAGGTTCTGTCTTATCGGCCTGATGAAATCATGATTTGCAGGTAAAGTCCAATTTCCGAGTTCTCTTTGTTCCCTGGTATTGACATGAATCACGAATTTGTGCTTCTAAACATTCAATTCCTTCTTCCTTTCCCCTTACCATCTGTTTTGCTTAATGAATAAGATTTTTTTAAATATAAAAGAAACATATGTAAGCTTTTCTAAAACCCATATGCCAAAATAAAAAAATTACCACACTGACAGTAGTTAATAGTTTTCATAATTTAATGAAAAAGTATCGGTAAAAAGGTGACATTTGAAAAAAGACCGAGTTTATCTTTGAAAACTGGACTATATAAGACAAAACGAAAAAAAATTTAACAAAGAAGATTAAGAGGTAATACTTCAAACAACAGCAAAATGTAGCAAATACATTTTGGGGCAATTGAAATGTACACAACTGAAGGCTCCTTCATTTACCTAGGAAAGTCCTGTAAAAATATTACAACTATATTTCCCTGACTGAAATTATTTTAGTCAATACTCTCCCAATGGCATTACATATGGAATTTGGCTGAAGCACTTTTTCAATGTTTGCTTTTCTTCCCACTCACTCAGAACTGAAAGGCATGAAAGGACATAGGCTACTGCCCTGGCCTCTAACAGAAGGAGTTTATAACATAGCTCCACTATAATTTTATTACCATGAAGGTGTCAAATTAATATCCAACCCAGGAGAATGCAAAGAAAAAGCACAGAAACCTAGTGCATAAATAGGAGAACTACTGTTCCTCATTTGGATAGTCCATAGCTTTTTCCATTCAAACAAAGTATAGGACACCTATTACACATGCTATGGCATGTTCACACATGTACACAGGCACAAAAGAAACATTTTGAAGGTGTAGCCAAAGGAGAGGCAAAATACAGAAGTTTTCAGAAAAGGAGGAAGAAATAAAAGCAAAGGAACTCATTAACAAAGCTACAGGCTACAGGAACAAAAGCGGGGGAGAGGAAAACTGCTGAGTTTCCCATATTGACGGAGAGAAGAGGGGCCCCTGCCTTTACTGCAGCTGGGCTGTTTCACCAGGAAGCAACTTAAAAAATCTAAAATGGCCTCTTTTGTCTGAAAAGTCTCACTACATGTTCCCAAACTAGAAGAAAGAGAATACTAATTTAAGGCTAAGAAGAAAAGAGAGCAGAGAATTATAGTTGGCTTCACACTTTAAAAACTGTAACATTTTCCTCTTCTTTAAACACGAGGCAGGTATGTTTTATCTCCCACTAATGTAATTATTCTCTTCCTCCCAGAAATTAATAAAGGCTGATAGTTTGGGAACAGAGTATGAGTAACTTCTGAAAAACAGCTCCAGCCCTTTTAAATGGGAAATTACCTTGGATTCAAAGTTGGTACAAAGCTAAATTATATCCATGTGTTAAACACATGCTTTCAAATTCTGTTTGACAATAAAAATCTGTTTCAAAATTAAAGCAGGTAAGAATACTTAACCTCTCTGCATTTTACTATATCTTAATTATACCTCAATAAAAATTTTATAAACATTAAAGCAGGTATACAAAAACTGTCAGCCAAACTTATTTAAGTCAAACTTATTTGAAAACAATAACACAAAAACCCTGACCTGATACAAACCCTCCAGAAATGTTCTCACTTTGGGAAAGGCTCTGGGATCCTTCACAAATGCCTAAACTGAGAGAATCAGAGCATCTTCCTTGGAAGTAGTACTTTTGTAAACACTATCCACAAGTTAGCCTTTTATGCTTGTCAGCTGGGTGAAATAGTTACAAGTGTGTCCCCAACAAGCAAGTCTAGGAACAGGCACTGGACACTTATAAGCATTAGGTGTATTGACTTGGTAAGTTAAGATACTGTGAAAGGAACTCAACCTTGTTCAGAGCAAAGGAAGAGAGTAGTGAGTTTGACAGTATCTGAGATATTGGTCCCTGGTCTCTCCCTGAAGAGGGTTTCCAGGTATCAGTGGAGTTAGAAACTTCGTACAGACAGGAGCTCTAGAAGTCACATGCTATAGCTTCAAAAGATAAGTAGTTTTAGTGTCTGATAATCATGGTCTCCTGCAAATCAAGGACAATGCAAGGACTCTTAATACATATGTGTATCAATGTGTTAATATAATTGGAAAGCTGCCCCAAAGTATTTACTGAGCAAATACTCTGGTCCCAGCTGTTCTCACTAGCCTCTGGCAAAAAAACAAAACAAAATAAACCCCTAAACTTTTGGACAATATGTAATTTCTATGATGTGCTCATGAAAATTGGACTTGAAACTGGTTCAAAAACTGCAAAAGCCAATTTACTGTGGAAAATTTTATCCTTTTCACTACAATTCCTCCTAACATATACTAGAATCCTTTTGGTGTATGGGTTTTCCCCAATATACGAGGCAAAGGCAAAGATGGGAGTTTTTCTTGGAATTTCTAATCACCTATGCATTGAACTGTGGGAAAAGGGATATGTCTTGCTTTTACCATGGCAATCCCGTCTGGAGTCATGGGGAGGATTTTCCCTGTCTGAGCTATCTCTCTTTACCCTAACTTTCTCTTTATTCCCATCACTTTCTGCTTCTGAATCACTCAGCTCCAAATCTGGGCAATACCCATCATTTTCCTGATATGGAGCTCTCCCTGCAGACCGCCTGACAAACTGCCTGCCCCAGAGCTGCTCCTTGGGGTTAGTATTCTTGGTTGGCTTCACATAGCACGGGAGGTCCTCTGTGGTCCTCACCCACCTGTTGGTGGTCTCCTTAAAGGACCTGCTGAAGTGTTCCATGGTAGATTTTCTAAAGCTGCCCTGACTGCCCAAGTGGGAGCTGAGCATGGGCTCCTGGTCACAGAACATCTCACTTGAGCTGTCTTTTTGGGTGACATCCCCAGACCAGCTGCCCTCCAGGCCATTGGATTTGGCAAACTTGGAGCTAGGCTGACTTTTCCCATTCCCAATGGAAGACTGTCCATGCAGGGCAGCCTGAAGGACCAGAGGCTTTCCCAGAGACTGCCCATGATAGAACTCTGGAGATGGAGTTCTCCAAGCAGGACTGGGATCCTTTGCTTCACTCCTAGCATGGCTGAGACTGGCCGGCAAGTTATTCTTGCTCTCTAGTGGATACCTTGGGTATGACTTCATTCTCATTTCTAGTGATTCCTGAGCCACCTGCATGCTCCTCATATTGCAAACAGCGGAGCTGCCGTCAGGAGAGAGAGGTCCATGATCAGGCTCTGTGGAGCTGTTTCTGTAGTCTTCCGGGGCTGACTTGGGCATTTTTAACTTTAAGGTAATTCTTGGTGGTGGGTAAAACAATGAATTTTCTAGTGCATTTGTCAAAGGAAGTCCTAAGATCAAAAAGAAAGATTCATTTTAAATGACAGAGTACATTTTCATGAAAATGGACATGACAAGAAAGTGGGGGCAGCAATACTCATAATCAGACAAAGCATACTTTAAAACAAAGGCTATAACAAAGACAAAGGATGGTGTTATATAATGATAAAGGGAGCAATACAAGAGGAGGGTATTACATTCATTAACACATATGTACCCAATACAGGAGCAACTAACTATATAAAGCAAATACTAAAAGATATAAAGAGAGAAATTGACAATAATACAATAATAGTAGGAGACTTTAACCCCACTTACATTAATGGACAGATCACCCAGGTAGGAAATCAATAGGCAACAGTGGTCTTAAATGACACAATAGACCAGTTGGACTTATAGATATCTATAGGGTATTACATCCAAAACCAGCAGAATACACATTCTTTTCAAGTGCACATGGGACGTTCTCCAGAACAGATCACATGCTAAGCCACAAAACAAGTCTTAACAAATTTAAGAGGAGAGAAATTATATCAAGCATTTTTTCCAACCACAATGGTATGAAACGAGAAATCAATTACAGAAAGAAAAAAGTGAAAATAAACACGTAGAGACTAAACAACATGCTACTAAAAAACCAATGGGTCAATGATGAAATCAAACAGGAGATCAGAAAATACCTTGAGACAAATGAAAATGCAAACACAACTTTCCAAAATCTATGGGATGCAATAAAAGCAGCTCTAAGAGGGAAGTTTAGAGTGATACAGGCCTTCCTCAAGAAACAAGAAAAAATCTCAAGTAAACAACCTAACCTACCACCTGAAGGTATTAGAAAAAGAACAAAGCCCAAAGTCAGCAGAAGGAAGGGAATAAAGATCAGAGAAGAAATAAAATAGATATTTAAAAAAACCCAATAGAAAAGATCAATGAAACCAAGAGCTGTTTTTTTGAAAAGATAAAATTGATAAACCTTTAGCCAGGCTCACCAAGAAGAAAAGAGAAAGGACCCAAATAAACAAAACAGGAAAGGAAAGAGAAGAAATAACAACAGATGCTACAGAGATACAAAAAAATCATAAGAGAATACTATGAATGGTTACATGCCAACAAATCGGACAACCTAGAAGAAATGGACAAATTTCAAGAAACACACAACCTGCCAAGACTGAATTGAGAAGAAACAGACAATTTGAACAGACTGATCACTAGTAGTGAAATTGAATTTATAGTTTAAAAAAACTCCCAGCAAACAAAAGTCCTGGACCAGATGGCTTCACAGGGGAATTCTATCAAACATATAAAGAACTGAGACCTATCTTTCTCAAACTAGTCCAAATAATCGAAGAGAATGGAACACTCCCAAATTCATTCTGCGAGGCCACCACTACCCTGATACCAAAACCAAAGACACTACAGAAAAAGAAAATTACATGCCAATACCTTTGATGAATACAGATGCAAAAATCCTCAATAAAATATTAGCAAACTGAATCCAACCACATATAAAAAGGATCATATGCCATGATAAAGTTGGATTTATTCCAGGGACATAAGGATGGCTCAACATTTGCAAATCAATCAGTGTGATACATCATATTAACAAAAGAAAGGATAGAAAGCACATGATCATCTCAATAGATGCAGAAAAAGCATTTGACAAAATTCAACATCTATTCATGATAAAAACTCTCATCAAAGTTGGTACAGAGGGAACATAGCTCAACATAATGAAGACCATTTATGCCAAACCCACAGCCAACATCATACTCAATGGTGAAAAGCTAAAAGCCTTTCCTCTAATTTCAGGAACAAGACAAGGATGCCCAATCTCGCCACTTCTATTTAACACAGTACTGGAAGTCCTAGCCACAGCAATCATACAAGAAAAAGAAATAAAAGCATCCAAATTAGAATGGAAGAGATAAACTGTCACTATTTGCAGATGACATAATTCTTTATATAGAAAACCCTAAAGTCTTCACCCAAAAACTATTAGAATTAAAAAATCCAGCAAAGCTGCAGGATACAAGATTAATATACAGAAATCTGTTGCATTTCTATACACTAATAATGAACTATTATCTCTCAGAAAGTAAAAAAAAAAATCCCAACGGGCAACATTTGTTCCCTAAGGGTCCATACTGAACACTCATAGCCCCCATCTCTACCAGGGCCTGCCACCTGTTGCTGCCACAAGCAGTTATGGGGCTGGGTCCCACTAATCAGAAGCCACATGGTCTAGGGGCCAATTTCCTTGGCACCATGGAGGCTCTTCCTGCTGTCCTTTGGTTCTTCTAGTCTTGTCCATCGTGGTGCTCTTGTGGCTGAGCTGCCCTGCTGTCTCCTGCTACACCATTCTGCTGTGACCCGTGATACTCACAACTGACCACGAGCCTTTGATACCTACCTGACACCTTATTTCTGGGTGCCTCTCTTGCTCTATAGCTGGCCCTTGGCAGAAGCTGGCTTCTGCACACCCTGCCCAGTGACCCCTGGTTGCCCAGGCTCCGCCACTGACCTCTGTGTTAAATGAGGCACAGGGAGGTTACAAATGTCTCTGAATATGACTGTCATTATTTCAGCCAAGCTCCCATGCTTAGGGCACTGTAATTATGCTCACTTGTTTCTCTCACTAAGTGGGCAGAATTCTCTGAAGGAATTCTGTCTTGCTGACTGCTCTGTCTTCTAGCTCAGCTCTTAGTCCATAGGAGGTGCTCAAAAAATATCAGTGAATAAATGAAGAGACAAGAGCCCAGATCTCCTAACTTCTGGCTAAGGATCTGTTATAACAGACTATTGTTAAGTAACCCTGGAATTAAATGTTTTCTGGAAACTAGGATCCTATCCTACTGACTTCTAAATGAATCCAATGATTTTAGAATAATTTCATGGTTCCAACTAATAGCCTCAAATATCTGTCTGGGACCTAGGTTATCTGTCCTAGGCCTGCCACTCCATCAACCCCACCCTGGGATTTCTTGCCTCATGAGTCAACAGTGAAATGGGCCACGTTATATCAGGGCTGGACTAGAAGAAATGAATTTAAAAGATTTTAAGTTAAACAATTGATATAAAATTTATACAGGTTACCTGCAGCAATTTCCTGGTTAGCAAGCTGGACTTGCAAACTGAAGATCTGTTCCTGTATTTTGCTTTGTGACAGTTTCAGCTTCTCTCGCCTGGTTATCATGTAGCACAGGTTTCGGACCTGAAAGCCCAACCCCCAGCAAATAAGAGATTTTTGTCATGTTACACAAACCTGACAATTGAAATTGTTTAGCTAAAATTAAGACAACTAAAGTCAGGTGGGGTTGGGGGGTGGTGGGTAGGTCAGGAGAGAAGACAGAACCTAAAAGCTGTATAACGAGAGCCACTCCACAGGAAGTCACGTAGCATGATCAGTCGTGGGATCATGGTTCCCATATCAATCAGTAGCACAAGCAAAATGCTCCAAAGCCACCTTCTGAAGTCTACTCTCCCTGTGGTATCATGGGGTTGATATTTATCTGCACAGCCAGGCTCGGAAAAGTGAATGATGACTTAACATTTTAGCTTTCCCTTTAGATCCCTGAGTAAATGGTGGCAATGCTGGATCCAGTACAGTTTTCTAATGAGTGCTGAATCAGCAGGATAAAGGTCTGCTGGGAAGACTGGAAGTGGCTTTTTTGCTCACACTTTCAGCTCAGCCAAGTCCCCACAGCCACAAGGGTGAAATCCTCACCCTCTCATGCTTCTTCATCTGGACAAATTACTCAACCTTTCTGTGCCCCAGTTTATTCATCTGTAAATAGGGATAATAATTGTACCTTCTTCATAGGCATGTTAGGATTATATGAGTTAATATTTATAAAATGCTTAGAACAGTGGTGCCACATAATAAGTGCTATATATGTGTGAGTTAAATTTTAAAAAGTGAGCCAAATCTATTAGTTCCCCTCCAAATTCTGGTAGCAGAGAAAAAAACAAGCCACCTCTATAATTATACTTGATTATGAGATTCTCTAGGGTAAAGACAGGGCCTAACTTATCTTTGAACCCCTACAGTACCTAATTTAGTAGATACCTGATTATATATATATATATATATAGCTAAATTGAATTATCTGGCGCAGAGGCTCTCAACCAGGGGCAATTTTGACCCCCAGAGGGCATTTGGTAATTCGGGAACATTTTTGGTTCTCACTACTGGGCATGTGGGGGTTTGCTACTAGCATCCAGTGAGTAGAGCCAGGGATGCTGCTAAACATCTTACAGTGTTCCCCACAACAAAGGACAGTCCCTTACAACAAAGAACTATCCAGCCCCAAATGTCAATAGTGCCGAGTTTAAGAAACTCTGATCTGGTGCTTTCCTAAATAAAATTCATTCTTTCTTCAGCCTGTAGTCTCATAAGTGTGTCAGTAAAATATAGCTGAGCCAATTTAGGTTCAACAGTGAATAAAAAGTAAACCAAATGAAAATTTATTTCAAATTTAAGGTTCATAGAGCATCTAAGTGAGGACGCTTCCATTCTCTGATGTGTCTACCAGAATTTCAACTAAGCCCAATGTTTGGGACCACGATGAAATCAGAAGATAAGCAAGGACACAGAAGCTTACACTATAAATGTAAATGAGCTGTGTTCTTTTAAAAACTGGAAGTGGGGTCTCCATTTCTATGCAGACCAAGACCTACACACCTAGTCACAGTTGGTCACCTTACCCTCTCTAGGTCTTGCCGTAGGTGCATAAACATTCTCATGCGAGTGTGAATACTTTCCTCTTTTGGCTGCACCAGGCCATTTTCTTCATCCTCTTTCGGAGGAAATAATGGCTTATTGAAGTTGCTTTTCCGCTTTAGTTTCCAGTAGTTATAGATAAAGTCCACAGCTAGCGTGGGCAGCCCCAGCTCTGCGGCCACATCTTCCACACGGACCAGGGAATAGAACTCCTCCTCCAGCTCCCGAAGCTTCTGTGCCCGCACGCCGGTCTTCTCGCTTTTGGTCTGGCCCTGCTCTGAAGCCCTGTATAGGGGGTACTCGGCCTCACCGAGCTTCTGCCTGTTTTGGCTGTGCTTGAGGCAGTATGACTTGAACTTTACTTCATCCCCCTCATCTAGGATGGTCTTCATTTCTAGGCTGTGCTCAAAGGCGCAGGTGACGTGGAAGGCAGTGATGCAGCTTTTCACTGAGCACTGTGGGAAGAAAAGATGTGTTAAGGCAGCAGGGCTGTGGGGGGAGAGGGGAAGCCCTATACGCCTGGGCCTAAACTGAGAGCTCATAGGAAGCAAAGGAAAGACAGGGAGAAAGTTGGTCTTAAACTGACCATGATGGACACTTTACAAGTAACCCAGGAAATCTGCTCTTATAGAAAACAGTAAAAACAGAGGCAACAAAATGTTTTTTCAAACTCTCCTTTAAATTTTAGCTCAAGCATTAAGTTTTTCCGAGAATTCTTCTTTGGCCCCTGTAAAGAGTCATGCTGTACTTTTTCTGTGACCCCAATATCACTTTATTATATGCTTCTACAATGGTCCTTTTCACACTGTACCTATAGAATAAATGTAAAATCCCTGGCCATGGCTCTTAACGACAGAAGCTGTGTCATTCATCTTTGCATTGCCATCAACTATTGAACAAGGAAGTACTCAAGAAATGCTTCTGAACAACTGAAAGAAAAACAAAATCAATATTATTGCCAGAGCAGCTATTGGTTCTAAAAAAGGGCACAGGAACTCCAATATCTAAGTAACTAACTTCTTGAAATTGGTCTTATAGAGCTGTGCTGTCCAACATGGTAGCCAGAGTAGCCAACTGACCACAAGCAGCTATTAAAATTAAAATTACATACAATTAAAATTCAATTCCTCAGTCACACTAGCCACATTTCAACCATACTGGACAGCACATATTTCCATCACATCAAGTTCTGTTGGACAGTATGGTTACAGACAATCTGGAATTAAGTTTATAATATTCTGCCATTCATAGATGCAACACATTTGTTAAGTATCACAATGGGGCATGCACTGAGGACTCACAGGGAAGCAGAGGGAACCTGGCCCATGATTGCTGGACTCTTGTGCTTCAGTTAGTCTCAATTACCATTTGTTATGGTTATGTTACAGTTTTCCTTCCAAAGATTTAAAATGCATGTGTGTGTTTATATTTTTATGCAAAGGAAGAAGGGAAAGCAATGGAGGATTTGTTTCAAAAGATATAGTGGGAATTCCCATGGTTAAAGCCAAGTCTCAAATCTTTTGGAAGCTTGCATCTGGAGGGCAGACTGCTCAATTACCTATATGTTGGGTTTTTGATAACTAAACATAGAAGATGACCTTGTATATGAATAAAGACTAAAAAAATGCAAAACCTGATAGGTCTCCTTATAGATTGAGCAATTCAACACTTAAGAGAATGCTGGCAACCATCAAGGCTTTAATGGGGGCAGATTACATTTAATCTGATTTCACAGGATAAAGAATTCCAGGGATGGAAAACAATTCAAAGATCATCTTATCCAACCTCACATGTATTATTGCTTGTACTTCCTGTAAAGTACCTGATATTCTACCTACACTGCTCCCTGCCCTCAACTCCTTCCACTTTCAGTTAAGTGGTACTCTAGCCACTTACTGTATTCCTAAAACAGCCCACCCCAACTTAGATCAACTGGAAGAGTCTGTTACATTACATCGAAGTTTGTATTCTTAAAAATTCTATGTATTTGAAAAGCCTCATGAAAATGAGGATGATGAGAGCCCCAAGCTCTACTTTTATCTGGGTACCTTTGGTTATCCCTTGAATAAGAAACTAGCTGGTCATTTAAAGCACAAGTAGCAAAAGGCACTCTTTAGCAAAAGATTAAAAGTGTTGGGCATAGTGCTCTTCTGCTGTATAATAACTGACAAAAATATGGGAAGAGAAAGCAAAAGGATTGTTTTCTATTCAAGGAGATGAGTGTGTGACATAAAACTACTACTAATGGGAAGCTAAAAACAGATCATCTCTCTCAGGTCAAATTTATAGAATGTAGAGACATAAATATAAATTACTCAAAATAAAAAGACAATAAACGAATAAGAATTGGGTACTTAGATGAAAAGTGGAATGTCCTTAGGAAACTCTGCCATAAAATCCATCTAGTTTCAAAAAAAGGTCATTCTATGATATTTATAGCTAGAAGTCCATATACCTTGGTGGTAAAGGAGAAATGCTAACCAAATAACTTTTAATTTTTTTTCCAAAAACATATATTTGGCACACTCTATTAAACAAAATGCTTTTGTATATATCTCATTTCTACTGTAATCACTTACGGTGATGGGGGAGGTTTTATTATGCGCATTTTAAAAGAACAGCTTTATTGAGATATAATTTACATACCACAAAACTCACCAATTTTAAGTATACATTTCAATGTTTTTAGTGTATTAACAGAGTTGTGCAACTATCACTACTACATAACTCCAGTACATTTTTATCACCCCCGAAAAGAAATCTCATGCCTATTTGCCACTCCCTGTTCCCAATCCCAGCCCCAAGCAACCACTAATCTACTTTGTGTCTCTATAGAAATGCCTATTCTGGACATTTCATATAAGTGGAATCATATGTGACAGTTTATATCTGGCTTCATTCACTTAGCACATTTTCAAGGTTCATCCACATTGTAGCATGTATCAGAATTTCATTCTTTTTAAAATATGGCCAAATAATATTCCATTATATTGGATATACCATATTTGTTTATCCATTCTTCAGCTGATGGACATTTGGGCTATTTTTACTTTTTAGCTATTATGAAATAATGCTGCTATGAATATCTGTGTACAAGTTTTTGTGAAGACATGTTTTCATTCCTCTTTGGTAACGTGCAATAAAGGATTAACCTTGCCAAAGAAAGGCTTGGCCCTCTGCCTCTAGCTCCTAAGAGGTAACCTCTAAACCCTTGGAATGTCCTGCCTGATAAGAGTGTCTTTATTTACCTGGGGGCCTTGGGCCATGTCAGATAGTCTATGCTAACAATGTGATTTATGGTGGAAGCTCTGAGCCACGTGGTATCAGCCTGACCTCTGGAGGGACTGGAGTCTAAGGCCAGCCATGCAGGTGGTCAGCCACGTCTATGTGACCAACTCCTAATAAAATCTCTACACCAAGACTTGGGTGGCTTTGCTGGTTGGCAGTACTCTGTGTATATTATCATACACCAGTGCTGAAAGAAGTAAGCACTGTCCACAGGATTCCACTTAGACAGGAATCTGGAAGCTCCATGCTTGGTTTCTCCTGGACCCTGCCCTATGTGCTTCTTCCCTTTGCTGATTTTAATCTGTATTCTTTCACTGTAATAAACTATGATCATGAGCATAATGGTTTTTTGAGTTCTGTGAGTCCTTCTAGTGAATTATTGAACCTGAGAGTGGTCTTGGGGACCTCTAACTTGTAGGTATATACTTAGAAGTGGAATTACTAAGACATACAGTAACTCTATGGGTAACTTTTGGAAGAACTGCCAAACTGTCTTCCACAGTGGCTGTGCATTTTACATTCCCACCAGCAATGCATAAGAGTTCTAATTTCTACACCTTCTTGCCAATAATCGTTATTGCCTGCCTTTTTGATTATTACCACCCTAGTGGGTATGAAGTAGTATCTCACTATGGTTTATTTACTTTTAAAGGGGGAAAAAGAAATAATTTTCTACCTATTCTTCAGAAATTATAGAAGAGAAATGAGTTTTTGAAATACTTTCATTAGAGGGAAAATGCTACCCTTATATGTTCACATTTGTAAGGGGAGTTGGAGTTTCTGTGGGATGAGAACTGGATCAGATAGGATGGTTGGAATAAAAATCTTTGAAAAAGAACATCAGAGACTGATTTAGGAATTAAATTGTTTCTTGCCTCTTTAAGGAAATATTTTGTCACCCCACCCCCCCACCCCGCCGAAAACAAAATAGTGTGTCCTCCTCAAAAGCAGATGACACCAGCGTTGAACACCAAGGGCTGGGTGCATACGTCCTCAGCGGTTCTTATCCTGCTGCAGGACAGTGTTCATTTGGTTGCCCTTAATCCCCAATAATCTGTGAACAGACAAATAGGTGATATCAGAGCAATTTTCTCAAAACTTGGTCACTGAAACCATGTCATAAATGATTCAAAGTCAGTCCACAAAACCTATTTAGCCACTAGGTACTTAAACTCTAGCACCAACGGTGGCCACCAGCCCTTCTGATCTCTCATCCCTAAGGGTCTGCAAGGTCGGAGGGGAGATGTCACTTGAGTTATTTAACTTTTCTCATGTTTATATCTGGTCTCCCTTAATAGACTATAAACACCTGAAGGCAAGGACCAGAAATATCTTAGAATAGGAACAATTTGTACTCACAAATAAAATTTGGAATATATGAGAAAAATATTAAGGTGCTTTCCCTCTTAATTTTTTTGATGCCCTTTAATCTTAACACTTAATTTCCATCTCTACTAGTACGACCTTTAATAGTCACTGAGTAGACGTACTTGCATTTCCCCACTTGTCAAAGATTTTCATTTGTTTTAGAAAAGTTCACTTCCCTCATAGTCAAGCTCATATTAGCCTAACAGTAAACTCATGGTGGCCCACCAATTTATTCTGACTTCACTAAACATGCATGTAACTCCAGACATGACCACATTCCTCTACTGTCGAAAGGGGCAACTACTCCAGCACCAAATGTTTTAATGATGCTATTCAGTTTGGCTGGATGAATGCTAGGGCTTTCCATCAACAAAGTCAGACTGACTCCAGGGAATAATATAAACAATAACAACAAGTACAAATACTAGTACCACTAATATCTACTGAGTATTTAGTATCTGTTAGGCACTGTGTTAAGCTCTTCACCACATTATTAAGTAGGTACTATTTTATCATATCCATTTATAGATGTGGAAACTGAGGGACAGATTTGGCAGGTAACTTCCTCAAGATTACATAACAAACAAGAGATGGAACCAGGATTTGGACCCCAGGAATCTGGCTCCAAAGGCTGTATTTTTAACCACTGTTCTTCCTTTTTTTCTCAGGGAAGGCCTAAAACATCTGGATCTAGGTCGAATGGGGCTTGAACATAAGATATATAAGGACCCTACAGGAATTCTGGAAAGGTGGCAGAGGGACTGTGTCCAGGGTTTAAGCAAAATTCAGAGCTGTATGGGGCATCTGTTTTGAACCCAGTCTTTAGGATCTGCTCCACGATTATCAGAAACCTTCATCCTCAGGAGAAAGGTTCTAGCTCCCAGATATGCAGGCTGTAGATACTGGCTAGTTTAGACCCCAAAACCACCAGTGTTAGATTCTATCCTTGTCGAATGAATGTTCCCAAATCAAAGGAAGAGGAGAGATGTGGGTATTCCCCACTGCTGGGAGATTAGGAAGAATGAACACAATTCACAGTTAAGAAATTTCCATAAAGAGTTTATAAAGCAAAATACCTGAGATGTGTTACTAATCACAAATACCCTTAAATAAACCTCTGAAAAACAAAGATGCTAATAAAACTTGACCTCCACCTATGTTCTGCTTATACTAATAGAGTAGGCTTTGTTTTCCATGGTTGACACCTAGTTTTCCTGTGGAAAAAGAGACCCAAACCCTTTTTTCCTTTTAAACCGCCGCTAAGTTAAATTCAAACCAATTAGTAATTTAGAATCTTGTTCCCTATATGGGGATCAAAACCAGTAAACAAATACAGTGTATTAGTATAGGCAGAACATAGGTGGAGAAAAATATAGCCACACTTCACAAGGTCACCTCAAGTTCACTCCCCCTCACGTGGGGGAAGATCTTTAACGCAGCCTGGCACTCACAGTGCACTTCCCCAAACCAAAAGACTATTTCACACCTCTTCTCTCCCCAAACCTTGAGACTTCACCCACATCCTCACTCTCAGCTGATGATCCTGTTTCCTATCTCACTGAGGAAATGACAACAATCAAAAAGAGCACTCTGGGGACTTCCTGATGGTCTAGTGGGTAAGACTCCACGCTCTCAATGCAGGCAGCCCGGGTTCGATCCCTGGTTGGAGAACTAGATCTCGCATGCATGCCACAACTAAGAGTTCACATGCTGCAACTAAGAAGTCCGCATGCCGCAACTAAAAGTTCACATGCCACAATTAAGAAGTCCGCATGTCACAACTAAGAAGTCCGCGTGCCACAGTGAAGATCCCACGTGCTGCAACTAAGACGTGGAACAGCCTAAATAAATAAATAAATAGGGCTTCCCTGGTGGCACAGTGGTTAAGAATCCACCTGCCAATGCAGGGTACGTGGGTTCGAGCCCTGGTCCAGGAAGATCTCACATGCCATGGAGCAACTAAGCCTGTGCGCCACAACTACTGAGCCTGCGCTCTAGAGCCCGGTGAGCCACAACTACTGAGCCCACGTGCCTAGAGCTTGTGCTCTGCAACAAGAGAAGCCACCGCAATGAGAAGCCCACGCACCACAACAAAGAGTAGCCCTTGATCGCCACAACTAGAGAAAAGCCCACGTGCAGCAACAAAGACCCAAAGCAGCCAAGCAGCTAAAAATAAAAAAATAAAATAAAATAAATAAATTTAAAAAAATAAAACAAAACAAAACAATAAGAGCGAGGATTCTGGGAAGATGGCAGAGTAGGAGGCATCAGGAATCTGTTAAAAAAAAAAAAAAAAAAAGAGCGCTCTGCAGATTCCCAGCAGCACACCTATCTAATACTGCACCTACACACTCTGCCTTCAAGCCTGTTACCCGGGAAGACAATCTGTGCTCTTACCTGAAGCTGCCCCTCTCTCACCCTCTTTACCCCACCCTCTCTCACCTACTGAAAAACCTCGCTCCAGCAGTTTTTCCTCTCCATGGGTCACTCTCTTTGCATGCATACTGTTATGTTCTATATGTTAACAAGTATACATACAGTAGTCTCTCAGTATCCTCGGGGGATTGGCTCCAGACTTCCTGTGGATACCAAAATCCACAGATGCTCAAATCCCTTATATAAAATGGCATAGTATTTGCATGTAACCTATGTGCATCCTCCCATACTTTAAATCATCTCTAGATTATTTATAAAACCCAATACAATGCAAATGCTATGTAATAGTTGCCTGGGCAAGGCAAATTCAAGTTTTGCTTTTTGGAACTTTCTGGAATTTTTTTCCAAATATTTTCAATCTGCAATTGGTTGAATCTTCAGATGCAGAACCTGCGGATACAGACGGCTGACTGTACATACTTGTTATTTCTTCCACCTTAAAGAGAGGACTTCTTTCCCTCACTTTTCCGGACTGTTCCTACTCCATTTCTTTGCCTTGACCCTTGGCAATGTAGCTTTTGCCATCATCACTCCACCTCAACTGCTCATCCAGGTTACCAATAATCACATTGCTAAATTCAGGGGTCAATTTGTAGTCCTCATCTTACTCCAGCAGTATTTTTACATCACTGATCTTTCCCCTCTCCTTGAAACACTTTCTTGCCTTGATTTCTAGGCTACTATGCTCTCTTGGTTTTCCTCCTGTCTCCCTGGTGACTTCTCAGTCTCCTCTGCTATCTCTCCCTACTGTCCTGACTACTTAACACTGGAATGCTGCAAGGCCCTGTGCTTGGTACTGTTCTCCTCTCTATCTACACTCCCTCCCTCAGTGATCTTACCCAGTCCAGGCTAAAGATACCTACATGACAATGACTCCCAAATTTATGTCTTCAGTCCAAAACTTCCTCCCAAACTCCAAACTCGCATAGACAACTGTCGGTTTAATATTTCCACTAGGATATCTGGTAGACATCTCAAACTTAAATGTCTAAAACTGAACTCATGATGATCTTTCCGCCCACATCTCTTCTACTTGTAGATTTTTCCATTCAGTTTATGGCAACTTTACCCTTCTCCCTGTTCAGGCCAAAACCTGGAAGCATCCCCAACTCCTATCTTTCTCTCACACCTCATACCCGCTCCACAGTTAATCCTCTTGGCTCTACTTTCAATATTCATCCAGAACCCAACCACTTTTCACCACCTCCAGGGCTACCACTCCAGACAAAGCCACCACTGCCATCTGTCAAGGATTACCGTAATAGCCTCCTAATTGCTTTTCTCGTTCCTAACCTTCCCTCCTCATAGTCTGCTCCAAATAAGCAGCCAGAGTGCCTATTTTAGTTTTTAACCTTCTACTATGGAAAAATCTACATAATAGCATAGAGAATACTATATTAAACCCTATATACCCATTATACAGACTCAATAATTATTAATGTATGACCCATCTTGATTCATCTTTAACCCCCATAGTACCCTGCCCTCCAGATTATTTTGAAGCAAATCTTAGACATCATTCCATAGAGTGATCCCTTAAAAATATAAATCAAATCATTTTACTTATCTGCTCAAAACCTGCTAACGGCTCCCCCTTTAAACTCTGAGTAAAAACAAAAGATCTTTTTTGTTTTTTAAACCTTTTGGCCACGCCACGTGGCATCTGGGATCTTAGTTCTCTGACTGGGGATCGAACCAGTGCCCTCTGCATTGGAAGCGTGGAGTCTTAACCACTGGACTGCCAGGGAAGTCCCAAAACAAAAGATCTTATAAGGGCCCTGGAAACCCTTCATCATGGGCTTGCAAACTATGGCCCACAGACCAAATGCAGCCAGATACCTGTTTTTATGTAGCCCATGAGCTAAGAATGGGAGCTAAAAATGGTTTTTACGTTTTTTAAATGGTGGAAAACAATCAAAAGAAAAAGAATATTTTATGACATATAAAATAAATTTAGAGTCCATAAATAAGCAAATGAACATGGCTATATTCCATTAAAGCTTTAAGTATCGTCTATGGCCGCCTCTGTGCTACAAAGGCAGAATTGAGTAGTTGTGACAGAGACCATATGGCCTGCAAAGCCTAAAATATTTACTATCTGGCCCTGTATAGGAAAAAACTGCCAACCCCTGACCTAACCAATCAGGTCCCTGTGTAATCTCTTTGATCTTCTCTTCCCACACACTCCATTCCATTCTCATTGGCCTCTTTCCTATCTCTCAGACAAGCCAAACACACTCCTATCTCTGGGCCTTTGCACAGGCGGATCCCTCTGCCTGGAACATTTTTACCCCAAATATCTGCATTGTCTTCTCTCACCTTCGAGTCTTTGCTCAAATGCCACAGCTACAGTGAGTCCTACTCTTACCACTCTGTTTAAACTTGCAATGTATGCCTCCTGCCCCACAATCCCCATCTTCTTACCATACTCCACATTTTTACTTTCCATAGCACTTACCATCTTCTAACATGATATTTAGTATCTATTGCTTATCACTGATTTCTCCCAAACCAAAATGTAAGTTCCATGGTGCAAAGTTCTTTGTTGGTCCACTGATAAATCCAAAGTGTCTGGAACAGTGCCTGGCACACAATTAGGCACTCAAATATTTGTTGAATAAGTGAAATTCCTTATAATCAAAATTTTAAGAGACTTTTATGACCACCACAGCAGCATACATCTCCACTTCACTGATCCATGTATCAACACATGATAATTGAAGCATGGCAGCTACCTCACAGAAAAAATTCTCCACCTGATATGGACCACAGTGAGGTAACAAGAAAGTCAACACTATTTGCACCGAAGAGTTGCTGAAACCTGTTACCCAAGCCACTGCTGCCAGTTGTTGGCATAGCCAAGAGTGCATGATAACTGTGTAATGGAGAGGCTGGCAGATAGCTACATAACGATCAAAGGCCATTACTGAAAGAAGTACACATTCAGTGGATCCTAAACTAAGGAATATGAAAAGTTAAGCTATGCATCCTAGGTAGCTGATATTTCTCCAGTGGCTTTGGATGTTGACTAGCATTTGGGGGACAGGGGAAGTAGTATATCAAAGGTCCAAAAAAGAGAGATTAGACAGAAAGAAACACATGGGGGTGTGGAGTCTGGCATCAAGGCGTGACAAGATAACGATGGCTAAATTCCCAAGGAGGGTCATTATGTAGAAAACGGAGATGGCCAGAAAAAGAACCATTTCTAGTTTGGGCCATTCAGAGAAGCCCACCAGAACAAAGCCATCAGAGTGATGAAAAGTGTTACTGAATTTTCTCATTGCTTAACACTACTTGCTGGAAACACCACAGTCAGAATTTTGAAGGCTGATTATCCTTTCCTTAGAACTTAATGCTGGTTCATGAACCTACATGCAACAGAGGAACTGGATAGGGAATGTTGAAACAAGTAAAATCATTAATGTATTTCCTTTTACTACCTCAGCAAGAAAATTAAGAATTAGCAATTATATACCTGTATTTTAACAACCATATTTTAAGCCACGGCTTTCATTTAGTAAACTCATAGTTTACTAAGTAGAGGTATTACGAAAGTAAAGGTAGTATAGATGCATTACAAAATATTTGTTATAAAAAGGTGTTGGATCTGTTAAGATTGAGAGAAACTAAGACTTCACTGGAGCTTCATTAAATCTCTAATTTACTCAGTAAAAAAAATTTTTTAAGAGTCTTAATTTGGAAAGACCTTTACAAAATGCAGAATCTAAACTCTAAGTAATAAAAACAAAACCACTGCCCTGAAATTAAAAAAACCCACTCCAGAATGTTTCTTCCATCCATCTGTTCAGCCACTATCCATCTATCAATCTAATATTTATTGTCCATTGGCCATGTTGGGGGTTTGGAGGATCTAAGGATGAGACAGTTTGAGCTTGCAGCCTACTACGGAAGCTAAGACTCATAGATAAATAACTACAATAGAGGGCAGAATGTGGCGATATGGGGCATTTTTTCTCTCACCACAGTCATGCTGCCAATTACTAACTGTTGTAAAAAAAAAATCATCCTTTAAAACAGCAAAAATGGGGGAAAATGCAGGTACCATAATAAGGAAAATAAGTAATTAACAGGCATAAATTCAATGTGCTATTATAAAATGACTAAATGATAATTATGAAAAGATGGGAAATATTTTATTTTTTAGTGGGGAGAATGCATATTACAAACTAATCTATGATGCAGTTAAATACGGATATATTTATTCAATAAACACTAATTGAGCACTGACAAGGGGCAGGCACTCTCTTTTGTGCTAGGGGAAGAATGATACATAACCTTGGCCCTCAAGGGGCTCACATGTGGGGCGCAATCAGGAGAGAACTTAGAAAAGCATAAACAGGCAATGTGTTAAGGCAGTAGACCCCATGGGAATAGTTTTCCTTAAACACATTCCCCCTTATAATTGCTAAAGTGCTATAGTTAAAATAAATAAAATCAGCAGGAAAAAAATTTTTTTAAAAAGCAAGACAAAGTATCTGATTCTGTCAAATGTAAAAACGAGTTTAAAAACTAAAAGTGTTTTCGGGGTCCAGATTGTGTTCTTTAAATACCATTTCCCAGTAAAAGAACCAGGGTTACTTGGAGGAGTGGCTGATCCCAGGTCTAGAGCAAGAAATCTACAAGATGAGCCAGATAGCAAGGAACCTCACGAAACACCTAGAGCCACTGTCCCTAAGCTATGACATCATATGGCCCCCTTTCTGTGAAGGTGAACATGCAAACCTAACTCCAACCAGACTGTATCCTATGCAAGAGGTCTGGGAAGTGGAAGGCCAGCCCTTCCTCCCCTCTCACCAGGAAATCCACCTTATTACATTTGGAATAAAAGGTGATGGAAAACTAGATTATGAAGGGTCAACCTTCCTGCCTTTTCTGGGGGTGACTGGCCTCCCCCAGCCCCATCCTCCCCACCTCCAATGTTGCTTTTGGGTGCACCAGCTACGACTTCTACTTCAAGCAGCTGAATTTCTATGCCTCAGATGTCTCAGAAAACTCTACTTGCACTACCATAATGCAACAAATATGCCTATGAGAATGACTTTCAAACCTATCAACCAGAATTTATCCATTCAGATGCATCTTTCCCTATCCAATGAGTTGCACTTAGTCCAGCAACAGGGTCATCTGTCAAATCATCCTGGAACCCAAGTCATCCATCTACAATGGGTGAGCCACACAAGAACATGGGCCTGGTTGTTTAGAAGTTATGGCTTGTTTCCACCCAGGATCATCTAGCTTCAGAGCTCACCTAATTCATCAGATCTGAGAGTGAAGGATGGAAATTAACCACCACTATGGCTACTGAAAAGAATAAGCTGAAGGGTCCAGAGGCAACATCCAAAAAAGGGGTTCCAGAAATGGTCTGTACAGTAGCAGAGCTCTATGAGTGAGTGGGAAGCCTGCTGAGTAACCTTTCAATTAGCAGGATGCTCTCACTGGGAGGGTGAGTCTGGCCAATCTGGTGTTAGCCCACTCCACCACTTCTCATTGGGACTTACCTGAATACAAGCCCCTGTCTTCAACTTGCACAGGCTGCAGACTAAGGCCCACCGACTGGGCGGAATATGGGAGACCTTTGTGATTGGTTCCATCCTCTCAGGACAAGCAATGCTGACCTACAAGTAAAACACCACCATAAGGCAGAAGGCACGAAGGCATTCCAGAAGTACCTTTCACAAACCATAAATGATGTTACAAGAAGCTCAGAACATCAAAACAATGAGGTGAGCCATGTCTCCTAAGGTTACTATGGAACTTCGAATAAATAAAACCCGTCTCTAGCCACTGCTCAGGCCTTCGATCATTTCCAGTAATATAACTGATTCATATACAGGATGAGAGGGCAGGAGTAGAGACTAGGCATGGTTACCTTAATGAATCAAAGATATCTACACTTTACTTAGGAACCAAAGAAAGCTACTAAGGAAAGGAATTAAGATTCTCAAAATCTAGCACCTCTCACATGTTTGAGATGTTGCCACATGCCTTGTGTTTTTTTTCATTTAATAATGAATGATGAAAAACAGCGGCAGTGACATAGTATCGTTGGAAAGTAGCAGCAATCTGTGTAATGAAGAGATTGCAGCACATAAGTAGAAAAGATGAGGATAACATTTTAAAACCAGTCTTTAAAATCACATTAACTATCACCAGCTTACTCTATTCTCTCAGCCAAAGTAGCTTTAAAGTGAGATTAGTCTTTGAGAGAGTGCTGAAAGAGATGCTTTTTAAAAACACGGAACTTTTTTGCGTGTGAAAATAAGGGGTCAAGCAACTTCTGGTAAAAAGTGTTTTCTTTAAAAATACATACATGAGTTTCTAAGAGAGAAACAACTTTGAAAAGTGAAGGACTGTTGAGTAAGGACAGTTAAACTAGTACAAGTTCCACCCACATCGAGAAACCAACAGTAGAAAGATCAGAGACATCTAGCACAGCCCCAGAAGTACTAGAAATCAGGTATTAGAAACCATAAGAGAATGTCAATAGGTGAGAAAGCTTCTTTTAATTTTAAAGAACTCTTCCTGAGTCATGTTCCAGACTTTTAATATTTTGAAAGAGCCTGCTTTATTAGCTGGGGAATTTGCTGCTAGAAATTAGTGATTCTCAGGCCAGAAACCTCAGAGTTCATTTCACATGTCTATTAGCTGGATGTTCTTAGTAAGAAAAAGAAACCACTACTCAAATTAAAAAAACAAACTGACTTCTATGTCCATAAGAATACCATAGTATGTACCTAGAACTTTCAGTTTAACTTTGTGAGCTCGACTGCTAGACAGATTGGACGTTAACAAGAATAAAGGCAGGCAAGTTTTAAAGAAGAGTGAATTTCTGATACAGTATCATCAGCTCCCAATAAACTGAATTCTGCAGTCTCTCTTGTTCTGCAGTTAAAATGCTAACAAATTTGCTGGCTTGGATAGGGTTTGGGGAGCGAGAATGTGAATGAGATGTCCAAACAGATTTTTTTTTTTTTTTTAAAAAGGGCAGCCATAGGGCTTCCCTGGTGGCGCAGTGGTTAAGAATCCGCCTGCCAATGCAGGAGACTCGGGTTCGAGCCCTGGTCCGGGAAGATCCCACATGCCGTGGAGCAACTAAGCCCGTGGGCCGCAACTATTGAGCCTGTGCTCTAGAGCCTGCGAGCCACAACTACTGAAGCCCACGCTCCACAACAAGAGAAGCCACCACAACGAGAAGCCTGCGCAGTGCAACGAAGAGCAGCCCCCGCTCTCTGCAACTAGAGAAAGCCCACGCACAACAATAGAGACCCAACACAGCCAAAAATCAATAAATTAAAAATAAATAAATAAATAAATAAAAACAAAAAGGGCAGCCATAGAAAGTAAGAAGTAATGTCTGGAAGCCCTCAGGAAATATCAGCAACTGAAGGACCAGATTAAATAGTGAGGGGTGGCATTCTGAATAAAGAAACTCTTAAAAAATGGACTACTACTCAGCAATAGGAAGGCATGAACGCTGACACACACTGCAATATAGACTGCTAGCCAGACAGAAAAGAGTGCATACTGCATGATTCCATTTTTAGACAAAACGAAACTATAGTGATAGAAATCAAAATGGTAGTTACCCTTGGGTAATAGGGACCCAGATAAGGACTGGAAAGTGGGTATGAGGGATCCTTCTGGGATGCTCTGTGTCTTACTTCTGGGATGTCCTATGTCTTGGTCTGGGTTGTGGTGACAGATACATACATGTGTAAAAACTTATGAAACTCTACACTTAAGATTTGGTTTTGTTTTTTTTTTTTTTTTTGTGGTACGCGGGCCTCTCACTGTCGTGGCCTCCCCCGTTGCGGAGCACAGGCTCCGGATGCGCAGGCCCAGCGGCCACGGCTCACGGGCCCAGCCGCTCCGCAGCATGTGGGATCTTCCCAGACCGGGGCACGAACCCGTGTCCCCTGCATCGGCAGGCGGACTCTCAACCACTGCGCCACCAGGGAGGCCCAAGATTTGGTATTTTTAAGGTAGGTTTTACCTTAAAAAAATCTGCCGCTCATACCTTCTGCTCTCATCCAAATTTATCCAATACCACTGGTAGTACCACCTATAAATTAATTAGCATGGGCTCACATGCCCACTTGCAAAAGGAGGATGTGAGGGAGGTCAAGTGGAACCATTGTCACCTCAGAAACTTGGGCAGGCATGAAGCATCTCCATGAAGCCTGAGTCAGACTGAACGTTGTGGGAGAGCAAATGGCCTCACAGACCTGGATGAATTCTTACCTCTGGAATCCACAGGGCACAGCTGACGTGAGCCCATTTAGTCCCTGTCCTGGTGGTCTTCATGGCCCCACCTTTTTTTGGACATAACAGACATTGTGGATGAATGCCCAGGACACAGGAGCGACACAGCCAGCTGCCTTCTGGGACCTTGAGGATGCCGTAGCAGGCCTGGAGGCACGAGGAGGAGAGGGGGTAATGGTTAGCACCTTCTCACGGGGTCAATGTCTGCTCCGGTACACAGTCACAGAGTACCCTCCACTTTTAGGAGAAAGAGGCAAATAAGGCCAAACGAGCTCATATCCAGGATTTAGTAATTTTAAAACACTCAAAAAAAAAAAAGCAACTTCTAGCATCTGTTTTAAGGTCAGCATGTGTATGAGAATTAACTTTAAGGACGATAGAGTAAGACTAGAAGGAAATACACGCAAAGGTTAGCCCAACTCTTATGTGAGTTTTGTGATTACATATTTTTTTCTTTTTTGCCTCCGTTTTCTAAAGCTTTCTCAATGATTATGTATTATAATTAGTCAGTCATATACTCACTGAACAACTTCTACATGTCATGCACTGCTGTGATCAAGAAAAAAGTGTTAAATAAGCAGAATGAAACTTCTGAGGAGCAAATGAGCTGATGTTAAAGAGCCTAACAGTGCCTGCTGCATAAAAAGCACTCTCAGGAAATTGTAGCAGTTACTTGCTTGAGTTGAAGAAAAAGGGACTTATGAATGGATCCTGAATTGAACAGAATATTAGACTAATCACAATAGTCCATAATGAGTTCTTGAAGCTACTTCAAATTCCTTACAGAATGAAGTTGGACAAATAAATAAATGAATTACTGTTGGAGGTGCGAGGAGGGAGATTAGTTTGGAAAATATTTTAGATTTCCTTTTCACTATCTCTAATTTCGCCCATCCTTCCCCCCTTACTGCTCTACTCTCACCATTAGAGACTATAGCTGGGGGTCACCTGGCTCCCCATGTAGCCTAGCATACCTTCACTACTGACTGATTCACCATCGCAGCTTCAAAGCCTGTGCCTGCCCCAGAAAGTTCACCCACAGCTCAGATTCCAGTTCCAACAGTCACCATCATGTTACCCCCGCAACTGGCCCCCTTTCCAAACTCTCTCTATCCATATCACCACCATGCTTTGCAGCTTCCAGATCCAAATTCCTTGACTCTTATTATCCACTTTCCTTCATCTACTGTCCCTTGGGCTTGCTACTAATCCCTATGGAGTGGTCACTAGACTCTGACCTTCTTCTCCATCCCTACCACAACTGCTCCATCCAAGTCCTCATTCATGTCATGCCTGGAGTGATTTATTTCTAAATTCTCTTCCTCTCCCTTCATACCTTCAATCCTTCTATTTGGCTGCCATAGTCTTCGTACTAAAACAAAGTCTTCATACCATTGCACAGCAATAAACCCTCTAAAAGCCCCTTCTGCTCCCACCCCCAACCCCATCTAAAACCTACTTCTTGAGGCCTGTTTTGTAAGGCCAACAAGCTAAGAATGGTTTCCATATTTTTAAAGGGATGTTAAAAGAAAGAAGAATATGTCACAGGGACTATATGTGGTCCTCAAAGTCTAAAATATTTACTATCTGGCCCTTCAAAGAAAAAGCCTGCTGTTCTTCACCTCAATTCTCAGATCACTGTAGCCCCTGGGTCTGCTCCACTTCCTGACTCCCACCCTCCACTCAATGTCGTTTCCCTCACCAGGTACTTAGTCGACATCATGTATTCTTCTCTACTTTAACTGTTATGTTTCATCTCCTCAGTGATACTGTAAGGTCACTGGGGGTAGGTCCTTTACCATCAATTTATCTGGAAGGTTCTCTACGCTGAGCTTGAGGAGGCGGTTTGGTAGAACAAATAAATTTCACTCAACAACTGAAGCTGGATTCCAACTAGGCTGCTGTCACAAAAGCAGGGCATCATTTTGTAAGGTCCCTAGCCTTCAAAGCTTTTTCTTTCTCTGAGATCCAGAAAGCCTGCAAGGAAATGAAAGCAAGCTTTCTCCCTAAAACAGAGCCTCTTTCAGACCAGCAGAAGAAAAACCAGAAGCTGGTTCTAGGAATACCCTTTATCACCTGGCCATTTTATTGGGTAGAAAATCATTTACTGAGCTCTTGTGTAGACTTATTCCTGGTCATAAGATCATAGAAGCTTGTATTTCATTGTAGTGGCTCTCAACTTTTTCTAGACCACAAAATGACGAAGTCTGGACTGTATTTTTTTTAAAAAAACTGCACACATGCACGAACATATGTTTTACATATAATTTCAAGGGGTTAATAAATTTCGTGCTAAACATTATATATATGACAGGTACAAAAACTATGAGCATGTACCTTCAGGCAAATTAATTTAGGCCTCAGTTTGAGTGTTCAATACCTGGGCTAAGAAGCAGAAAATGGAATACATTAAGGGCCTTGGAATGGTCCCAATTTTCACACTTTTTAATGGAAAAAATTTAAATTAATTGTTAAAATCCAACGTCTATTGATGTAAAATAAACCTCTCTTCTAAAGTACTGACCGTAAGTGTATTATAGTCACAGAGGAACAAACAGTTTATATAATATGGTGGCAGTAAAGAAGAAAAATCATGTTTAATAAATATAATTGTCAACATGTCCCCAATTCTGTTGAGTAAACCAAATCTTCCAAATCATTTAAAGTCACTTTTCAGTCAACAGAGGGAGCTCTAACCTAAGTATCTCTTTAGAATTCAAGTGAACCTACTCACTTCGGAAGAATTCTCTTTTATATGAAACTTTATGTGGCATCAACATCCAGCTTTAATACATACCAGCTTATATTTTGCAAGGCCTGGCCTGGTGTTATTGTCATTTCTTTCTATGTGAGGAAAGGGCACAATTTACAGTCATTACTGGATATGTTTTCAAAGCAAAATACCTTTAGGGAGAATTATTATGCTACATTTCATTTTGTTAGTTAAAGAACCTGGAAGTAATTCATTAATATTTTGTCCCAACTGTGAAGGACAAATACAGAAAATATATACAGATGACCTCAGTACTATTACCTTCAATTCTACTAAAGATCCACAATCATTTATCTGAAAACTCTAGGGTAAGAAACATCAGGAAATTCAGAATTGTGCATATCGTAGGAAAGTGATACAGTATATACATGGCATATTACCTAACCCCCTAATGGGACCAGGGCAGTGCCATATAATCAAATACATTAATATTTCTCTAACAAAATATATGAGTATTTTCACAAAATGGAATAAAGACTACAAATAGCTTCATACGGGGTGAGTTCTGCTACTGCCCTCAAATCAGTTTTGGTGCCAAACTTAGGTAAAAACTTGTAGTTTTCAGAGCTTTACAATTTTGGAAATGCATAGAAGGGACTGTGGACCTGTACTGTCAGATATTTAAGTTCGTACTTCAGTAGGAAAGATTTTCTCTCTCACTAAAGGTGAGACATAAATGCCAATAACTGGTAGAGTGAAGATACAAGGATACAAGTAAAAGGAAGAAAGAGACCCAACTGATCACAGAATATTCTGAGTACCTTTTAATACAGAGGGTTAGGTTAGGTGGCCCATGGAACTAAAATAAAGTCTTAAGTCCTGGTTTCTCTCTATCTCCTGTATTATCTAATCATTTTAATAATTTTGTAGTCAGGATGATCCTTCTATATTACAAATCATATCCTTCAGGGTTGACAGGACAAAACCGAAGTTCCTTAGTTTGTCAGAGGAGGCCCTTCACATGTGTCCCTTGTATCCCTCTCTACCCTCACTCTCCATGCATTCCCTACTCGACCCCACCACTCTCCACAGTTCTGAACAGCTCAGAGTTGCCTCTAACATACTTTGCCTACTCTCACTACCCCACCTGAACATGTTCTCCTCTCTGCCTGAACACACACTGCTGTTTTTTTCTGGCATTTCCCTTTGGCCATTAAGATTCAGCTTGGATGCCACCTTCTGGATGTTATTCCCGACCCCCATCCCTCCCATGCACTTCCACAGCAGCACGGACTTCAACCTACAAAAACACTTGGCATACTATGCTAAATGGGCAGTTTCCTTGTAGACCCTACACCAGATTCTAATCTCCCTGGGGGCAAAGACCATGTCTGCCTCTTCATTACTGTATCTTCAGCATGCAGCACAGTCCTGGAACATGGATGGTGTTGCATACCTATTTGCTAGATAAATTAATGAAATGAATGAAACACACAACAGGTTCAGAAGAGTGAAAAATCACTTAGGGTAAGGGAGTTCAAGAAAAGATTCGAACTAGATCTTGAAAGATACGTAAAGTTTTGTTAGCCGGAGGTGGGAGAAGGCATTTTAAATTGGTGCGGCTGAAACATGGAGACAGGACAGCATCAGGAATATTCATCACTGCCCCACTGAGTAACCTTATTTTGCTAGAGCATAGGGCTTGTGGGGGAAGAAAGGGAAAGAGCTGAAAAGAATGTGGATATCACCATCATCATTACTATTAATTAAAAAAAGTAGTGTGGTAGAGAAAGAATGACAACTAGCTGTAAGAGGTTGGGTAAAGTCACTTCACCTCTCCTGGTATTATCTGTAAAATTAAGGAGTGGGACGGTTTTTTACATTCCTAAAATTCTATGATGTTTAAAAATGGAGTAGACCTAGTTTCCTGGGAGTGGTATATTTGGGAGAGAGAGGAGAGCTCTGGGTGCCAGGATGAGGAGTCCCGACTTCCAGCTGTAGGAAGTGTAAACTCCCCAAGGTTACTGACCATGGGTGTAACCTGATGATATAACAGGGACTCCAAGGCAGAGGAGAGACTCCCAGGCAGGCAGCAAGGAGACTCCCCAGGGGACTGTAAAAGTATCGAACAAGGCAATCTCAATGGCAATGGGCATGAAGATACACAATAAAGACCTGGGTTTAGCCCCCTGGAGTAAAGTTAATAAGTCACCTTGGGGATCATAAGAAGTATTATTTCTAAAGGAATTACTGGAGAACAGCCAGGCCAAATCTTTATTTTCACCCTTAAATGCAAGCTGCTACCCAGATATGGGTGCTGGAGATGATCACTGAACTTCAGAAAGGCTGACCGTGGGGAGGTGGCGGTCTCCACTCTCACTAACCTGATGCACACAGATGTTACACTTATCACAGAACACCATATCATTCCCTTCTTCACTGTCTGGAGACCGGCACACATCACAGATCACATCTTCATCATACTCTATGCCTAGCCCTTCCTCTGTCTCAATAGCATGGTTCATATTTTCATGGCAATGGCGTTCCAGGACTTCTACTGTCTTTTCCATAAGATTCTCATCAACTGGCCCACAACCTGCACAGAAATACAAACAATCAATCAACCCATCAGTCAGCTGTCATTCCCAAATCACCTACTGTGAGCCCGGTGCAGGGGTGGGGAGATTCTAAAGGATAAAACCATCTCTTCCCTGATCTAAAACAACCAGATTTTAAAGAATCTTTTACTAGAGCTATTCTAAAATTTACTTATCATCACATATTAGTGTTTGACACATGAAAGGAAAAATACATTTCACCATATTCTTTGTAAGTTATATATACTGACCCTTTCAATTTTCTGTCCAAATCCTAGCCAGTCTCCTCCTAAATCTGTTTTCTTTCTCTCTCTCTCTCTCTCTCTCTCTTTTTTTTGTGGCTGCGCCATGAGGCTTGTAGGATCTCAGTTCCCTGACCAGGGATTGAACCTGGAAAGCCCGGAATCCTAACCACTAGGCTACCAGGGGACTCCTCCTAATCTGTTTTCTCTTATTCCCACTGAGGGAGGACTTTCATTGGACTTTGTAATCTCGAACACTTTATAGTATAATAAAATAATTAGAATCATATAACTATTTGGATATAAATAACAATTCATTCTTAGCAAATTAGTTCCAATGAGCACATCTAATGGTTACACAAGGAAATGTTCATACAAAAAGGTATTAAGCCATAAAAGAAAATTCTAGGTACTGTATATGTGATTATACATATGAAATATTTGTTATTTGTTTTTCAAACCTGACTTTTAGAAAATCCAATAATATTTTCTAATGACAAACTATAATATAAAATAAACTTATTAGCATTCATAAAGGTCTAACTGCAAATTCTGAAATTACCTTTTTTGCCTCTTGATTCCTTTTCCTTCTATACTTTAATTTTTCTTAGCCTTCTATACATAATAACTCAACTAAAAGATTCATATGATGGCTATTGGTAACAACTAAACATTTTTCTTCTTAGGGGGACTGATGATTTTGTGAGAGCACACATATATTTATTCTAACAGCTTATAAACTCAGGAGTACTTCTCAAAGTGATCCAAAACAAATTTATCCAAATACACCACTTCATCTGCAATATAAGACCCTAAGGAACTTTGGAATTCCACATAAACTACCTTTTCAATGTTGTAGCTACTTATGAAACCAAAAACTACTCAGGTAGTATGTTTAATTTTTCCAGCCAAGACAAATTACACTTTTTTTTTTTTCCTGGAGTGAAGGAGTATAGTGTCTGGTTATAAGAGCACTTGGATTCAAATTCCAACTTGACCTCACATTGGTTATATAAGCTTTGACAAGTTATTTACCCTCTTTAGGGCTTAGCTTCCTTATCTATAAAAATAAGGATAATAATACCAAACTCATTGATTTCTTGTGAGGCAGAGATGAGATCATATTCATACATTGCTTAGTATAGTGACTGGTATGCACTAAGCACTCAACTTTTAGAATTCCTTAATCTGAATAAAAAGCATGCTTAAGATAATATTGTTTTTGAAAGTTTATTTTAAGCTCTTAGAACCTTACTACAATATCATTCACTCTAAAGGAATGCTGGAGATAAGGCAATCCTCTTTTTAAAACTCATCCAAGCCTAAATGCAATGTGGTATCCTGGATGGGATCCTGGAACAGAAAAAGGTCATTAGTGGAAAAACTGGTGAAATTCCAATAAAGTCTGGAACTTAGCTAATAGTACTGTACCTGTGCTGGTTTCTTAACTTTGACAAATGTATCATGGTAAAGCGAGATGTTAACATTAGATGAAACAAACTGCGTGAGGCGTATATGGTAACTATTAAAAATGCAACTTTTCTTGAAAGCTAAAACTATTTCAAAAAATTTTTTGAAAGCTTATTTTAAAAAAACTCATCCAAAAGGAATTAACTGCAAAATACCAAAGGGACTTTGTTATAAGGCAGTGTCATGTTGAAGGCAGCACTGTAATGACTATAGTGTATATGGATGCTGTATGGTTCATAAACACAACTGTACATTGAGCCATTGATCCACTTGATTATGCCCTCATACTCTTATTTTCCCTGTCAGTCTTTTTTTTTTTTCTTTTGCGGTACGCGGGCCTCTCACTGTTGTGGCCTCTCCCGTTGCGGAGCACAGGCTCCGGACGCGCAGGCTCAGCAGCCATGGCTCACGGGCCTAGCTGCTCCGCGGCATGTGGGATCTTCCTGGACCGGGGCACAAACCCGTGTCCCCTGCATCGGCAGGCGGACTCTCAACCACTGCGCCACCAGGGAAGCCCTCTGTCAGTCTCTTATTCCCTTCTCTTTGTGGTTCCCACCCTAAATTTTTTTGACCCTTCTCTTTCCTCTTAGAAGGCAGAACAAGAGAAGACATAAAACAAAATGTTTTAAAAAGCAAGGAGTTAGTATTGGTTACTGGCAGAATAACTATTACCACCATGCCAAACTGGATTTAGTATAATTTTAATTTTGTATTCACATGCATTCAGATACCAACCTCAAAAGAAATAAAGAAAAAAAAGGGAAGAAAAGGAAAACCACTGATCCTTGTTGTACTAACAATGATCAAATGTGATTCAAACAAAAACAAAATCAAATGTATCCTTTACCATATCTCATACAGAGAGTTAAAAACCACCCAGTTTCACAGGACCACTTGGACCTAAACACTGTTTAGACTGAAGGCAGGTCAAAAAGAACTGTGTGTAAGTATAAGGTGAGTTTCCTTTCAGCCTAGGATTTCTGAGCATTGCCGGTATGGTACTTCGTGGCACACGTTTACCTTAAAATTTCTACTATGTTTACTATGAGGTTTTTTTATTTGCTTGTTTTTGCTTCATTCTGTTCTATTTTTTGAGAGTAGCATGACAACTCTAGAACTCACTGTAGGTAGCTAAGAACTGCTTTGGGGATGTTTTGCCCTAGGCCTGCCATTCTTCTTCCAGGCAGCAAAAATACAAGTCCTACATTAAGGCGTCCTGGTCACATCAACCTGTCAGTTGCAGTGGTGCTGCCTAATGCTGAAGTTGCAGTTTCTCTCCATCAGGTGGAGATGTCAGAGGTGCCACTACCCTTGGCCCTGCTCACTGATCATGGTACTTTTCAGGGCCGAACGAGGAACCAGTTTCAGAACCCTTCTCAATCAGAAGTCCAATCAGCCATGACCAATCTCACACTCAGAACTGGGAAACAGCCTCGTGAAACCTACATGCCATCCCTGATCTGTGATATTCACCATGAACAAGGAAAGACAAGGTCAGATTTAAATGTTACTGCTCTACTTCAATATATTTATGCATTTCAGGAAATGCCTCATTAAGATTAAGATTAAAGAGAAAAATAAATGAAGAGCCCAGAAAAGAAAGGAAGCCACAAAATGAAAGCAAGTTAAAACGGTCCTGACAACTTTTTAAAAAAAATCACAAATCAAGTCAAGGAACAAGTTACTTGTGAGGAAACAACTTACCCATTTCTGCGAGGTCTTCATTGAGTTCCTGGAGCCAGAAGATGTCCATGTCATCTAGGTCATAGCGGCACACAGATGCCGCCAGCTCCATGATGTTGATGTAGCCAGGCTCTGTGGGCTCTGGGCTGGAGCACTGGATGTACTTCCGGGGTCGGATAAATAGGACCTCCTTTACCTTGTCGGCTACAATCCTAGAAAAGCAAAAGAAAAGACACTGATAACAATCAACAAATGACAGATTCCAGGCACTGACTGGATAGGCCCAACAGCACTCAGCCCATACAGTGGAGCTGAATGTTCTCCCTTCCCACCCTGGGGAAATCCCCTGCTCTGCCAAATGAGAGGCATGACAGATCCCTTTCTAGAAAGCAAATGGTTCTACAAATCCAGCTTTGTTATTTGCTGTGAATACTCTTACTAATAAAATGTTTCATTTACCCTTTTGGCTCCTAGGCCCTTACTACCATTCCTTCTAATAAAATGTTGCATTGTGCGTTCCTGGTGCAATGGCCACCACATTTATTTAGAAGGGGAACCAGCAGAAGGGGTGATACCTGTACAAAGGCACAGCCAGATTACATACCAAAGATATACTTTAGCTAAACTCATGATTTTCTACCATGGAGGCCATACTGGATGGTGGTAAAGAGTATAGGCTATAGACTCACACAAACCTGTTTTTTTCTGCCACTCACTCGCATGGTGATCTTGGGCAATTACTTAATTTCTACAAAGTTCACTTTTCTTAGCTGAGAAGGATGATAATCATAAGTTATGATATAATAGTATCAAACTTATAGGGTTATTATGACGATTATATGAAATAAAATACATAAAGTGCTTAGTAAAGTGTATAGTAAAAAACAGATGATCAATAATGCCAGTGTTTTATTTTTATATCTCTTATTATTTTTACTATTTGTGTAGATGAGTTAAAGCCAAGAGGCCATGGATTCATACAAACTTAAGGCATTTCTCAACCATAAATGATAGTGACTATAAGTCTGAGTCAGGATAACACAATGGGATGAAAGATTCCCATTCTTCCACCAAATTATCTAGCAGGCCTGAGCAAACCCATTATTTTCCCAAACCCCTCCTGACACTTAAGAGCCCAAGGCAAGGAAACCAAGCAAGGGAAGAAACAGAAATTTCTCATACCAATGACTCGTTCTACAATGAATGTCCTAGATACTACATGAAGCATCAGAAAATGTAACCAAGATGAAATCTGGATTATGAGTCCCTGGAAATTTTAAAGAACAGGGTAGGCCACCTAAAAAAGAGAGAAAGGGGGTAATCAAAGAGGAAATCAAAAAATACCTAGAAACAAATGACAATGAAAACACAATGAACCAAAACCTACGGGATGCAGCAAAAGCAGTTCTAAGATGGAAGTTTACAGCAATACAATTCTACCTCAAGAAACAAGAAACATCTCAAATAAACAACCTAACCTTACACCTAAAGCAATTAGAGAAAGAAGAACAAAAACACCCCAAAGTTAGCAGAAGGAAAGAAATCATAAAAATCAGATCAGAAATAAATGAAAAAGAAATGAAGGAAACAATAGCTAAGATCAATAAAACTAAAAGCTGGTTCTTTGAGAAGATAAACAAAATTGATAAACCATTAGCCAGACTCATCAAGAAAAAAGGGAGAGGACTCAAATCAGTAGAATTAGAAATGAAAAGGGAGAAGTAACAACTGACACTGCAGAAATACAAAGGATCATGAGAGATTACTACAAGCAACTCTACGCCAATAAAATGGACAACCTGGAAGAAATGGACACATTCGTAGAAAAGCACAACCTTCTGAGACTGAATCAGGAAGAAACAGAAAATATAAACAGACCAATCACAAGCACTGAAATTGAAACTGTGATTAAAAATCTTCCAACAAACAAAAGCCCAGGACCAGATGGCTTCACAGGCGAATTCTGTGAAACATTTAGAGAAGAGCTAACACCTATCCTTCTCAAACTCTTCCAAAATATAGCAGAGGGAGGAATACTCCCAAACTCATTCTATGAGGCCACCATCACCCTGATACCAAAACCAGACAAAGATGTCACAAAGAAAGAAAACTACAGGCCAATATCACTGATGAACATAGATGCAAAATCCTCAACAAAATACTAGCAAACAGAATCCAACAGCACTTTAAAAGGATCATACACCATGATCAAGTGGGGTTTATTCCAGGAATGCAAGGATTCTTCAATATACGCAAATCAATCAACGTGATACACCATATTAACAAATTGAAGGAGAAAAACCATATGATCGTCTCAATAGATGCAGAGAAAGCTTTCGACAAAATTCAACACCCATTTATGGTAAAAACCCTGCAGAAAGTAGGCATAGAGGGAACTTTCCTCAACATAATAAAGGCCATATATGACAAACCCACAGCCAGCAT
Organism: Mesoplodon densirostris; assembly: GCF_025265405.1. Taxonomy (NCBI): domain Eukaryota; kingdom Metazoa; phylum Chordata; class Mammalia; order Artiodactyla; family Ziphiidae; genus Mesoplodon; species Mesoplodon densirostris. The sequence continues at coordinate 96,217,279 of NC_082681.1, forward strand.
CGTCCTCAATGGTGAAAAACTGAAACCATTTCCACTAAGATCAGGAACAAGACAAGGTTGCCCACTCTCACCACTCTTATTCAACCTAGTTTTGGAAGTTTTAGCCACAGCAATCAGAGAAGAAAAGGAAATAAAAGGAATCCAAATTGGAAAAGAAGAAGTAAAGCTGTCACTGTTTGCAGATGACATGATACTATACATAGAGAATCCTAAAAACTCTACCAGAAAACTACTAGAGCTAATCAATGAATGTGATAAAGTTGCAGGATACAAAATTAATGCACAGAAATCTCTCATATTCCAATACACTAATGTAGAAAAATCTGAAAAAGAAATTAAGGAAACACTCCCATTTACCACTGCAACAAAAAGAATAAAATATCTAGGAATAAACCTACCTAAGGAGACAAAAGACCTGTATGCAGAAAACTATAAGACACTGATGAAAGAAAGTAAAGATGATACAAATAGATGGAGAGATATATCATGTTCTTGGATTGGAAGAATCAACATTGTGAAAATGACTCTACTACCCAAAGCAATCTACAGATTCAATGCAATCCCTATCAAACTACCACTGGCATTTTTCACAGAACTAGAACAAAAAATTTCACAATTTGTATGGAAACACAAAAGACCCCGATCAGCCAAAGCAATCCTGAGAAAGAAAAACGGAGCTGGAGGAATCAGTCTTCCAGACTTCAGACTATACTACAAAGCTACAGTAATCAAGACAGTATGGTACTGGCACAAAAACAGAAATACAGATCAATGGAACAGAATAGAAAGCCCAGAGATAAACCCACACACATATGGTCACCATACCTTTGATAAAGTATGTAAGAATATACAGTGGAGAAAAGACAGCCTCTTCAATAAGTGGTACTGGGAAAACTGGACAGCTACATGTAAAAGAATGAAATTAGAACACTCCCTAACACCACACACAAAAATAAACTCAAAATGGATTAGAGACCAAAATGTAAGGCCAGACACTATCAACTCTTAAAGGAAAACATAGGCAGAACACTCCATGACATAAATCACAGCAAGATCCTTTTTGACCCACCTCCTAGGGAAATGGAAATAAAAGCAAAAATAAACAAATGGGACCTAATGAAACTTAAAAGCTTTTGCACAGCAAAGGAAATCATAAACAAGACGAAAAGACAGCCCTCAGAATTGGAGAAAATATTTGCAAATGAAGCAACTGACAAAGGATTAATCTCCAAAATATACAAGCATCTCAATATCAAAAAACAAACAAGCCAATCCAAAAATGGACAGAAGACCTAACTAGACATTTCTCCAAAGAAGATATACAGATTGCCAACAAATACATGAAAGAATGCTCAACATCACTAATCATTAGAGAAATGCAAATCAAAACTCCAGTGAGGTATCACCTCACACCGGTCAGAATGGCCATCATCAAAAAATCTACAAACAATAAATGCTGGAGAGGGTGTGGAGAAAAGGGAACCCTCTTGCACTGTTGGTGGGAATGTAAATGGATACAGCCACTATGGAGAACAGTATGAAGGTTCCTTAAAAAACTAAAAATAGAACTACCATACAACCCAGCAGTCCCACTACTGGGCATATATCTGGAGAAAACCATAATTCAAAAAGAGTCATGTACCACAATGTTCACTGCAGCACTATTTACAATAGCCAGGACATGGAAGCAACCTAAGTGTCCATCGACAGATGAATGGATAAAGAAAATTTGGGACATATATACAGTGGACTATTACTCAGCCATAAAAAGAAACAAAATTGAGTTATTCGTAGTGAGATGGATGGACCTAGAGTCTGTCATACAGAGTGAAGTAAGTCAGAAAGAGAAAAACAAATACCATATGCTAACACAGGTATATGGAATCTAAACAAAGAAAAAGAGAAAAAAAAGGGTCTGAAGAACCTAGAGGCAGGACAGGAATAAAGATGCAGACGTAGAGAATTGACGTGAGGACATGGGGAGGGGGAAGGGTAAGCTGGGATGAAGTGAGAGAGTGGCATGGACTTATGTATACTACCAAATGTAAAACAGATAGCTAGTGGGAAGCAGCCGTATAGCACAGGGAGATCAGCTCAGTGCTTTGTGACCACCTAGAGGGGTGGGATAGGGAGGGTAGGAGGGAGATTCAAGAGGGAGGAGATATGGGGATATATGTATTTGTATAGCTGATAAACTTTGTTATAAAGCAGAAACTAACAGACCATTGTAAAGCAATTATACTCCAATAAAGATGTTAAAAAATTTATAATAAATAAGAGAGAAAGGGACTTCCCTGGTGGCGCAGTGGTTAAGAATCCGCCTGCCAATGCAGGGGACACGGGTTCGAGCCCTGGTCTGGGAAGATCCCACATGCCGTGGAGCAACTAAGCCCGTGCGCCACATCTACTGAGCCTGCCTCTAGAGCCTGCGAGCCATAACTACTGAGCCCGTGTGCCACAGCTACTGAAGCCCACGCGCCTAGAGCCTGTGCTCCGCAACAAAGAGAAGCCACCACAATGAGAAGCCCGCGAACCGCAATGAAGAGTCACTCTGGGTCTCTGAAACTAGTGAGAGCCCACGCGCAGCAATGAAGACCCAACGCAGCCAAAAATAAATAAACAAATTAATTAATTAAAAATAAAAAAGAGAGAAAGAAATAGATATATGTGTCATCATAAAATAATGAAAATTGTTTCTCTGGAAGGCTTCTGGAGCTTCTAGAATTACTATGCATGTACAAGGATTCATAAACATAAATGTATTCATAAGAATACATATAAATATATACAGAGGCATAGTCCACCCTGTAATTTTAGACTGAATATTTCCTCCTAAGCATTCTTCCAAAAGGTTATGATTCCAAATAATGCATGTGGAATAAAGTGAGTAACTACACACATTTGCATATTTTAATTTTTCTACCATATGGGGTTTTTAAAAGCCAACAACAACAAAGTATTTGAGGAAAAAAGTGGAACTCTAAATATTAATTGAAGTTAAAAATTTGGGAACTGCTATCGGAGGCCTGCTTCCAACTGAAATGAACCCAACCGAAAAGGACAAGACATGCATATGAATTCTCCAGAGACCAAGAGATTAAATATGCTGTGCTTTTTGGTGCATGGTTTATGAGGTAATTATAGAATATCTAAGATTTTTCAAGATTTATCTTTTTCTAAAAGGAAGAATATTTTGCTTAATTATTCATCTTAATTGCCTCAAATTCTATGTGGAACAAGGTAGACTATAAATATTCTTGATTTAAACTAATACATTTATTAAGCTTCTGGAAGAAAACAAAGGGGAATATCTTTATGACCTCGGGATAGACAAAGATATTTTAAATAAGACACAAAAACCATTAACCTCCAAGACTGAAAAACGTGTTTATCAACAATGTATAATAAACTTTTACAAATCAATTAGAAAACAACAGAGAAGTCAATTAAAAACTGGGCAAAAACCCTGAATGGACACTTCACAAGTAAGGCTATCCAGATGGCGGTTCTTGACCTCATGAGTTAACACGGAAATGCAAATTGAAATCATAATCACCATTACCTGCCAGAATGGCTAAACTTGAAAAGACTGACCAAAAGTTGAAGATACTAAGTGCTTGTAAGGAAATGGAGCAAATCGACCACTGCTGCTGGGAGTGTGAATTGGTACAATCATTTTGGCAAACTACTTGGCAGATATTATGGCTGAACATGTGCATACCTTATGACCTAGCAAACCCACTCCTAGGAATATACTTAACAAAAAAGTACACATATGTATCCTAAAAGATGTATAAAAATGTGCATATTAGCATTTTTCATAATAGCTGAAAACTGAAAGCAACCCAAATATCTATCAAAAGCGGAATGGATAAATAAAATGTGGCATATCACACAATGGAATATGACACAGAAGTGAAACTTAAGGAAATGCTCCATGCAATAGCATGGATGAATCTCACAACCATAATGATGAACAAAACAATCCAGTCTCAGTATGAAGGTTAAAAACTGGCAAAACTGTCACCTATGGTGAAGGAAGTCAGTGGGGAGGAGCAGAAGGAGGGCTTCTGGGGTGCTGGTAATGTTCTCTTTCTTGATCTGGGTGCCAGTTAAGCAAGTGTATTTAATTCATGAAAACTGAGTTATACAGTTATGCATTAGTTATGTTTCTGTGTGTATATTATATTTCAATGCAAAATTTATAACAATGATGATGTTATTTCACTCATCTTTCATATGTATCTTGAACTAAAGGTCTGAATCTAAGGACTGAGCCTACGACAATAAAAAAAATTATAGGCGAAAACAGTAATACCAAAGGCAAGGAAATGCATGGGTAAAAGGTGGTTAATACACACTCACAAGGAGAAATTCTTATAACGATAGAGGGAAGGTCTATGAGAATAAATGAAAAAATATTACTTTGGGGTTTTGTAAAATGCAGCTTTAACATCTTCAGGTACACATAACATTGCTATAGCTGGACGAAATCCCAGGATCATCTCTCAGTGATTTTCTTCTCTGGCCACTATACACTTGGTAGAGGGACACTCTTTGAATGGTCACTAGACCACTGAACAAATCAGCAAAAGCTCACAAGCCTAGAGATATGAGCAATTTTGTTAGAGTAATGTAGTAAGTGCAGTTTTCAATTTGGATGCTTGAGTGTAAACGAATGCTGTAGTAACTTTCTGGATGACTGATTTTGGTGAAAGGACCCACAACCACACCTGCTTAGCCTCATAGAAAGAAAGCCTATCCACCTGCTCCTCAGGGTAGGTCAGCTACCTCTAGCCCATGTGAACACTCCTGTTGACACTGAGGAGGCAAAAAAAAGAAGCTGCAACCACTCTAAGCCGACCTACAGCCTCTTCCAGTGTCTTATGCACAGTGAGTCCTCAGTGTCTTCAGTTGATCTAAATATTTAACAGGTAGAGACTATGCTTCATTTCCTAATGAGTGGATCAGAATCATCTGTGAATAGCACAGAAATTGCACAAATACCACAACATCATGGATTTTTTAAAGGCTTGAAATAAGTGCCTTAAAAGCTAACTAAACAGGAGGCCCTTATAATAATATCTCTAGGAGTAGTTTCCCAAGATGCCCCTTGTTAATCTTGCCACTCTGCTTCTCTACAAGACTCCATGCCTCATTTATGAAACAAAAGACAATTACAACCTCTGTGACAGATGGCATTTTAAAAATTCCACACGCTCTTCTACAATGTGACTCTCCCACTGCCCCATCAAGTGGTGAAGTCTATTTCCCTTCCTTTTGAATCAGGAAGGGCATGTGACTGTTTCCACCAATAGAATACAGCAGAAGTGGTGCTATGAGAATTGCAAGGCTGGGTCATAAAAGGGAAAACAGCTTCATCTTTTTGCTGGGACACGTGCATGGGGACCCCTGTGTCTGAGCACTGTAGAGAGTCTGCCTATGCTGAGGTTGTCATGCTATGAGGAAGCCAAACCAAATGGAGAGGCCATGTGCAATCTCTATGTCATCCCAGCCCAGGTGGCAGACATGTTAGTGAAAGCCTTTAGATGATTCCAGCCCCCAGCCGCTGAGATACCCCCAAACTTCCAAGTCTTCCCAGATGAGGCCCTAGACATAGGAGAACAGAGACTAGCCATCCCCACTGTGCCCTGTCTGAATTCCTGACCCACAGAACCTATAAGTATAAAAACATGGTTGCTTGATGCTAAGTTTGGGGGCAACAGTAACTGGAAAAACAATTTATACAGCAATAGCAACTGGAAAAGCTACCAAAAGACTGCTTTAAACTTTAAATAAGATAAATGTGTGTATAAAAGTGCTCTTTATTGATTCTCATAATTGAAAGCAAAATGGTAGGCTGCTGCTGCCTAAAATGGAATGGGAAAGGAGGTGTGTGAAGAGTGGGGCAAGGAGAGTGGGGGAGGTGAGAGAAGCATGATGATGAAATATAGCAGTGGAGTGGGAGGCAGGCTTGTGCTCCCATTTATCATTAGGGGCCATTCTTCCTTTGACTTACTATATGAAATCTGATATATTTTGAAAAGTAGAACCAAGGGGATCTCCTTTGATACTGAATAGGGGGTATGAGGCAATGAAGAATCAAAGGTGACTCTAGGAATTTTGGCCTGAAAGACTGAACAGGAAGAATGAATCTGCTATTAGTTAAACGTAGAAAATTACAGGTGGAACTAGTTTGGGAAGAACATCACTAGTTCAGTTTGGGACACTTTAAGTCTGAGATGTCTATTGGACATCCAAGTGGAAACATTGCATTGGTGGTTAAATATTTGAGTCTGGAGTTTAGTGAAGAAAGTACTGCTCTCCATAACCCAGTTAGTCCAACATTTACATTCCAAGGAGAACCAGGCCTCTCTGGATATCTAATCATCCTCTCTTCCAGTATCACTAATGACTCAGAAGTATATGATAATATATTGTTAAGTGAGAAAAGCAAGTTACAGAATGTTCCCATTTATTTGTACATACATATGTACATGTTGTATAAGCATATATATTATACAGTTAATATTTGTATTCTGATTATTTTTGCTTTTACAGTAAGTCAATAATTCATCTACAATTTAAAAATCATATACACATACATGATAAATATAACATTAACCACTTATGTGTAATATAACTTATAATGCATGCTTCCTTTTAACCAAACATGAAGCGTTGCTTTCCTTCCATTGGAACCTTACTGTGAAAGAAACTAATTTAAATATACAAATGAACACAAAACAAAACAAAAACTATCTGAAACTTGTTTATCATTGACGAGCATCAAAATCATCCATGGTCTACCTAAAAAACATGTAATGGGGTTAACATCATCTTTATTTGTTGAACTTACTTCAAAAAACTCCTTGTGGTAATGAAAAGGCTTATTTAAACAGCTGTAACTTACAGCGCAAGGTGGTTCCATTTCAGAATTCTCTGTACCCCTCCCCTCAATCACCGCGTATATGCACTACACTACCCTAAACTAAGGGACAAGAGAATAGCAGAAAGGATAATGGAACAGAAAGGAAAACCTAACCTGAAAGCTGGAACAAAAACTCTAAAAGGATTTGCTCCACCTACTCTGTTGTATCTTTTTTCACCCCTTTTCAGTTTTAGCACCCAAGAATCAGGTCACTTAATTTATATACATCCAAAATTACTTCTGTAAGTTCATTAGGAAATAAAATTCTGAAGCATTTTGATAATCTTGTGGATTAGGTAATAAATAAAAAGTAAGTGCTTAGTTTTACTAGTATTTAAGTTTCTCTAGCTGATTGATTAATCTCTCTGTAGGCAATAAGACAAGTAACTCAAATACAAACATTACAAATATTACTACTGTGATGGATTGAAGATAGTCACAAATCCTTTGATAGTCCTTCTGTTGAGAGGTAGGGTCTATTTCCCTCCCCTTCAGTCTGGGAGCTCTCTGCAACTGCTCTAACAAAATATGGTGGAAGTAATACTGTGACATTTTCTGAGCACAGGCCTTAAGACTGGCACCTTCCACTTCTTTTTTTTTAACCAAAATTATAATTATTATAATTGTGGGATTATCACACATAAATGCATTTATATTTACTGTAGAAGAAACTGTACATTTTCAAGATTGCTTTGAATTCAGCTAAATTTGGTAACAAAATGTTGTTACCTAAAATGAGTGTCAATATTCCTTTGATCTCAACTACAGTCAAGTAATCCCCTAGGGAAAACAGACTGAAGTTCAATGCTTACACATAAAAAATTCAGGGGATTTGGGCTTTGAAGAGTATGAGGTTTTTGTTGTCTTGACTAGTGCTTCTAGATTTTTAGTAAGACTTTTCCATTCTCTACTTTCTCTTTATGTTTGATATACAATCTAATGCTTGTGAGTATTTTCAAAGCTTTGGTAGTTTTAAATTTCTTGTAAATCTGATAATCAAACTTCATTTATATTGATTTCTTAGAAAAAAAATTCTATCCAGGTTCAAGCACAACAGTAAAAATGAGCTAGTAACAGTCTTTTTTGCCATAATATTGGACTTTGCATATTATTTTAAAATTATATAGTTTCCAAAAAGAATAGCACCCTTATTCCCTCCTTTGCTCCCAAAAGAAGTTAGCTAAACATCTAGATTTTCATAAATTGCAAAAAGTGAGGCACAGAAGCTAATTATGCTTAAAAAAACAGTATGTAAATAATTTATCTGGCTTATACCAACATTTTCATATTCTGGATCTGACAGTTTTGTGTAAGCAGTAAAGTTAGTGTTGTCTCCTCCTAATTAATGTAGAATTAAAAAAATTTTTAATGTCATTTATTAAAAAAAGTCATTTATTAAACAGACTAAAAATGAGAGGTCGGGTGGGAAGGAAAAGCAGGAGTTGAGGACACAAGTGTCTAGGCTGACTCTCAGTTTCCTTTTTGATAATTTTTAAAAAACATGGAATTCCTTCTCTACTTTGTGTTGTCTGAGAACCACTATGGTTTTGTAAAGCCTATAACAGTAATTACATTTAATCACCATGAGTACATTTGTTTTAAGCCTATAAATACTATATTAGTAACACTAAACTACCTCCATTGGCTTATTTGTATAAAGAAAAATATATATTTATATTCTTACAAAGTTAACGCAGAGGGCTGAGGAAAGGGAACAAGAAGCAGTGTTTAATCACAGTTTCTCTGGACTCAATAACCAGACTGGGGTCTTGCTCAAGCCACCTGGTCAAGCAGTGTCTGAGGAAGAGTCATAGGAGGCAGCAGTGTCTGAGGAAGAGTCATAGGAGGCAGAGATGATGAAACTGCCGCTGCTGGAGTGGCACCTTCCACTTCTTATCACTTAGAAAACTCACTCTTGGAGTCCAGAGCTGCCAGGTAAGAAGTCAGACTATCCTGACCATGTGGACAGGTCCTAAGACTAAATGGGAATCTGGGCAGTACAGATCATAGCATCAACTAGAGCGTTACAGGGGTGAATAAAAGCAGTAAGGTTCTGGGACTTCCCTGGTGGCACAGCAGTTAAGACTCTGAGCTCCCAATGCAAGGGGCCTGGGTTCGATTCATGGTCAAGAAACTAGATCCCACATGCATGCCACAACTAAGAGTTCACATGCCACAACTAAGGAGCCAGTGAGCTTCAACTAAAGGAGCCTGCAAGCCGCAACTAAGGAGCCCACCTGTCACAACTAAGGAGCCCACATGCTGCAACCAAGGAGCCCACCTGTCACAACTAAGACCAGGCGCAACCAAAATAAATAAATAAATCAATGATCAGTAAGGTTCCTCCGAGACTGAACCGGGAAGAAAGAGAAAATATAAACAGACCAATCACAAGCACTGAAATTGAGACTGTGACTAAAAATCTTCCAACAAACAAAAGCCCAGGACCAGATGGATTCACAGGCAAATTCTATCAAACATTTAGAGAAGACCTACCACCTATCCTTCTCAAACTCTTCCAAAATATATCAGAGGGGGGAACACTCCCAAACTCATCCTACGAGGCAACCATCACCCTGATACCAAAACCAGACAAAGATGTCACAAAGAAAGAAAACTACAGGCCAATATCACTGATGAACAGAGATGCAAAAATCCTCAACAAAATACTAGTAAACAGAATCCAACAGCACATTAAAAGGATCATATACCATGGTCAAGTGGGGTTTATCCCAGGAATGCAAGGATTCTTCAATATATGCAAATCAATCAATGTGATACACCATATTAACAAATCGAAGGATAAAAACCATATGATCATCTCAACAGATGCAGAAAAAGCTTTCGACAAAATTCAACACCCATTTATGATACAAACCCTCCAGAAAGTAGGCACAGAGAGAACTCACCTCAACATAATAAAGGCCATATATGACAAGCCCACAGCCAACATCGTTCTCAATGGTGAAAAACTGAAACCATCTCCACTAAGATCAGGAACAAGACAAGGTGCCCACTCTCACCACTCTTATTCAACATAGTTTTGGAAGTTTTAGCCACAGCAATCAGAGAAGGAAAAGAAATAAAAGGAATCCAAATCAGAAAAGAAGAACTAAAACTGTCACTGTTTGCAGATGACATGATGCTATACATAGAGAATCCTAAAGATGCTACCAGAAAACTACTAGAGCTAATCAATGAATGTGATAAAGTTGCAGGATACAAAATTAATGCACAGAAATCTCTCACATTCCTATACACTAATGATGAAAAATCTGAAAGTGAAATCAAGAAAACACTCCCATTTACCACTGCAACAAAAAGAATAAAATACCTAGGAATAAACCTACCTAAGGAGACAAAACACCTGTATGCAGAAAACTATAAGACACAGATGAGGGCCTCCCTGGTGGCGCAAGTGGTTGAGAGTCCGCCTGCCGATGCAGGGGATACGGGCTCGTGCCCCGGTCTGGGAGGATCCCATATGCCGCGGAGCGGCTGGGCCCGTGAGCCATGGCCGCTGAGCCTGCGCGTCCGGAGCCTGCGCGTCCGGAGCCTGTGCTCCATGACGGGGGAGGCCACAACAGTGAGAGGCCCGCATACCGCAAAAAAAAAAAAAAAAAAAAAGACACAGATGAAAGAAATTAAAGATGATACAAACAGATAGAGAGATATACCATGTTCTTAGATTGGAAGAATCAACACTGTGAAAATGACTACACCATCCAAAGCAATCTACAGATTCAATGCAATCCCTATCAAACTACCACTGGCATTTTTCACAGAACTAGAACAAAAAATTTCACAATTTTGTATGGAAACACAAAAGACCCCGATCAGCCAAAGCAATCCTGAGAAAGAAAAACGGAGCTAGAGGAATGAGGTTACCAGACTTCAGACTATACTACAAAGCTACAGTAATCAAGACAGTATGGTACTGGCATAAAAACAGAAATATAGATCAACGGAACAGGAAAGAAAGCCCAGAGATAAACCCACACACATATGGTCACCTTATCTTTGATAAAGGAGGCAGCAATGTACAGTGGAGAAAGGACAGCCTCTTCAATAAGTGATGCTGGGAAAACTGGACAGCTACGTGTAAAAGAATGAAATTAGAACACTCCCTAACACCATACACAAAAATAAACTCAAAATGGATTAAAGACCTAAATGTAAGGCCAGACACTATAAAACTCTTAAGAGGAAAATATAGGCAGAACACTCAATGACATAAATCAGAGCAAGATCCTTTTTGACCCACCTCCTAGAGAAATGGAAATAAAAACAAAGATAAACAAATGGGACCTAATGAAACTTCAAAGCTTTTGCACAGCAAAGGAAACCATAAACAAGACCAAAAGAGAACCCTCAGAATGGGAGAAAATATTTCCAAATGAAGCAACTGACAAAGGATTAATTTCCAAAATTTATAAGCACCTCACGCAGCTCAATAGCACAAAAACCAAACAACCCAATCCAAAAATGGGCAAAAGACCTAAATAGACACTTCTCCAAAGAAGATAGACAGACTGCCAACAAACACATGAAAGAATGCTCAACATCACTAGTCATTAGAGAAATGCAAATCCAAACTACAATGAGATATCATCTCACACCAGTCAGAATGGCCATCATCAAAAAATCTAGAAACAATAAATGCTGGAGAGGGTGTGGAGAAAAGGGAACACTCTTGCACTGCTGGTGGGCATGTGAATTGGTACAGCCACTACGGAGAACAGTATGGAGGTTCCTTAAAAAACTACAAATAGAACTACCATATGACCCAGAAATCCCACTACTGGGCATATACCCTGAGAAAACCATAATTCTAAAAGAGACATGTACCAAAATGCTCATTGCAGCACTATTTACAATAGCCAGGACATGGAAGCAACCTAAGTGTCCATCAACAGATGAATGGATAAAGAAGATGTGGCACATATATACAATGGAATATGACTCAGCCATAAAAAGAAACGACATTGAGCTATTTGTAATGAGGTGGATAGACCTAGAGTCTGTCATACAGAGTGAAGCAAGTCAGAAAGAGAAAGACAAATACCGTATGCTAACACATATATATGGAATTTAAGAAAAAAAAATGTCCTGAACAACCTAGGGGTAAAACAGGAATAAAGACACAGACCTACTCGAGAATGGACTTGATGATATGGGGAGGGGGAAGGGGAAGCTGGGACAAAGCGAGAGAGAGAGGCATGGACATATATATACTACCAAACGTAAGGTAGATAGCTAGTGGGAATCAGCTGCATAGCACAGGGAGATCAGCTCGGTGCTTTGTGACCGACTGGAGGGGTGGGATAGGGAGGGTGGGAGGGAGACGCAAGAGGGAAGGGATATGGGAACAGATGTATATGTATAACTGATTCACTCTGTTATAAAGCAGAAGCTAATGTTAAACACGTAAATTAAACAAAAAGAAAATATGAACAGACCAATCACAAGCACTGAAATCGAAACTGTGATGAAAAATCTTCCAACCAACAAAAGCCCAGGACCAGAGGGCTTCACAGGCGAATTCTATCAAACATTAACAGAAGAGCTAACACCTATCCTTCTCAAACCCTTCCAAACTATAGCAGAGGGAGGAACACTCCCAAACTCATTCTACGAGGCCACCAGCACCCTGACACCAAAACCAGGCAAGGATGTCACAAAGAAAGAAAACTACAGGCAACTATCACGGATGAACATAGATGCAAAAATCCTCAACAAAATACTAGCAAACAGAATCCAACAGCACGTTAAAAGGATCATACACCATGATCAAGTGGGGTTTATTCCAGGAATGCAAGGATTCTTCAGTATACGCAAATCAATCAACGTGATACACCATATTAACAAACTGAAGGAGAAAAACCATATGATTCTCTCAATAGATGCAGAGAAAGGTTTCGACAAAATTCAACACCCATTTATGATATAAAAAAAAACCTGCAGAAAGTAGGCATAGGGGGAACTTTCCTCAACATAATAAAGGCCATATATGACAAACCCACAGCCAACATCGTCCTCAATGGTGAAAAGCAGAAAGCATTTCCATTAAGATCAGGAACAAGACAAGGTTGCCCACTCTCACCACTCTTATTCAACATAGTTTTGCAAGTTTTAGCCACAGCAATCGGAGAACAAAGGAAATAAAAGGAATCCAGATCGGAAAAGAAGACCTAAAGCTGTCACTGTTTGCAGACGACATGATACTATACAAAGAGAATCCTAAAGATGCTACCAGAAAACCACTGGAGCTAATCAATGAATTTGGTAAAGTAGCAGTATATAAAATTAATGCACAGGAATCTCTGGAATTCCCGTACACTAAGGATGAAAAATCTGAAAGTGAAATCAAGAAAACACTCCCATTTACCACTGCAACAAAAATAATAAAATATCTAGGAATAAACCTACCTAAGGAGACAAAAGACCGGTATGCAGAAAATTATAGGACACTGATGAACGAAAATAAAGATGATACAAATAGTTGGAAAGATATACCATGTGCTTGGATTGGAAGAATCAACATTGTGAGAATGACCCTACTACCCAAAGCAATCTACAGATTCAATGCAATCCCTATCAAACTAACACTGGCATTTTTCACAGAACTAGAACAAAAAATTTCACAATTTGTAGGGAAACACAAAAGGCCCCGAATAGCCAAAGCAATCTTGAGAACGAAAAACGCAGCTGGAGGAATCAGGCTCCCTGACTTCAGACTGTACTAAAAAGCTACAGTCATCCAGACACTGTGGGACTGGCACAAAAACAGAAAGATAGATCAATGGAACAGGATTGAGAGCCCAGAGATAAACCCACGTGCATATGGTCACCTTATCTTTGATAAAGGAGGCAGGGATGTACAGTGGAGAAAGGACAGCCTCTTCAATAAGTGGTGCTGGGAAAACTGGACAGCTACATGTAAAAGAATGAAATTAGAGCACTCCCTAACAGCATACACAAAAATAAACTCAAAATGGATTAAAGACCTAAATGTAAGGCCAGACACTATAAAACTCTTAAGAGGAAAATATAGGCAGAACACTCAATGACATAAATCAGAGCAAGATCCTTTTTGACCCACCTCCTAGAGAAATGGAAATAAAAACAAAAATAAAATGGGACCTAATGAAACTTCAAAGCTTTTGCACAGCAAAGGAAACCATAAACAAGATGAGAAGACAACCCTCAGAATGGGAGAAAATATGCAAATGAAGCAACTGATAAAGGATTAATCTCCAAAATATACAAGCAGCTCATGCAGCTCAATATAAAAAAAACAAACAAACAAGCCAATCCAAAAATGGGCAGGAGACCTAAATAGCCATTTTTCCAAAGAAGATAGACAGATTGCCAACAAACACATGAAAGGATGTTCAACATCACTAATCATTAGAGAAATGAAATCAAAACTCCAGTGAGGTATCACCTCACACCGGTCAGAATGGCCATCATCAAAAAATCTAGAAACAATAAATGCTGGAGAGGGTGTGGAGAAAAGGGAACCCTCTTGCACTGTTGGTGGGAATGTAAATGGATACAGCCATTATGTAGAACAGTATGGAGGTTCCTTAAGAAATAGAACTGCCATATGACCCAGCAATCCCACTACTGGGCATATACTCGGAGAAAACCATAATTCAACAAGAGTCATGTACCACAGTGTTCATTGCAGCACTATTTACAATAGCCAAGACATGGAAGCAACCTAAGTGTCCATCAACAGATGAATGGATAAAGAAGATGTGGGACATATATACAATGGACTATTATTCAGCCATAAAAAGAAATGAAATTGAGTTATTTGTAGTGAGGTGGATGGACCTAGAGTCTGTCATACAGAGTGAAGTAAGTCAGAAAGAGAAAAACAAATACTGTATGCTAACACATATATATGGAATCTAAGAAAAGAAAAATGGTTCCGAAGAACGTAGGGGCAGGACAGGAATAAAGACACAGATGTAGAGAATGGACTTGAGGACACGGGAAGGGAGAAGGGTAAGCTGGGATGAAGTGAGAGAGTGGCATGGACATATATACACTGCTAAATGTAAAACAGATAGCTAGTGGGAAGCCGCTGCATCGCACAGGGAGATCAGTCCGGTACTTTGTGACCACCTAGAGGGGTGGGATAGGGAGGGTGGGAGGGAGACACAAGAGGGAGGGGGATATGGGGACATATGTATATGTATAGCTGATTCACTTTTTTTATACAGCAGAGACTAACACACCAGTGTAAAGCAATTATACTCCAATAAAAATGTTAAAAAAGAAATCAGTTAAGTTCTTATGCTCATGTAGCTTTGAGTTCGTAATACCACTACCAACGAGTAACAGAGAAATGCTAATGTGTTCACCAAACCCTGTTTCTTTTTCCATCTAGGCACATAGCAAGACTGCATTCCCGTTTCCTTTGCAGTTATGTGGGCCATGTGAATGAGTTCTGGCTAATGGCATATGTGTGGATAATCCACTTCAAAGCCTAGCCCCCCTCCAAATCTACCTGTATAACCCTCCATATTGCCTTTTCTTTTCCTGCAGACTGGATTTAGAAGTTTGGGGGTGGAAAAGGGAGTGGAAAAGACCTGGCAGACAGAGGAGTCACTCATAAAAAGAGCCTGAGTCCCTGAATGCCTGTGTCGGGCAGAGATGACCCACATCCCAAACCCACACTGGATGGAGACATGTGCAAAAAATAAAACCTTCATTGTGTTAAGATGCTGAGACTTTCGGAGGTGTTTGTTATAGCAGTTGGCCTATCCTAATACATACATAATGGTAAAAAATTATTTCCCAATATTTTCATGTATGTTTCCACTTAAGTAACTATTTTGTTACATTAGATTCATTCTTAAATTTCTCTAACAGATTTATATTTTAGAATATTTTCTCCAGAGATATCCATCGGTAGAAAATAACTAACTAATGAGGTTTTAATTTTACTAAAACTAACATGGAGGAGTCAACCCAAAATAATATATTAAAAGATTTTTGTTTTTACATTCTGATACTTTTCATATGCTATTGTGAACTGCTATAACACTCTTTATTAAAAATATTTAGCACAGGTTTCCCTGGTGGCACAGTGGTTAAGAAGTCACCTGCCAATGCAGGGGACATGGGTTCGAGCCCTGGTCCAGGAATATCCCACATGCCATGGAGCAACTAAGCCCGTGTGCCACAACTACTGAGTCTGCACTCTAGAGCCCGTGAGAAACTACTATGCTCATGCGCCACAACTACTGAAGCCCATGCGCCTAGAGCCCATGCTCCGCAACAAGAGAAGCCACCACAATGAGAAGCCCGCGCACTGCAAAGAAGAGTAGCCCCTGATTGCCTCAACTAGAGAAAACCCGTGTGCAGCAACAAAGACCCAATGCAGCCAAAAATAAAATAAATTAAAAAAAATTTATCACAAAATCAAGGAATGTCATCATGCTTTTAATGCACACTGACAATTTTTTAAATTTGGAAGGCAGGAAGAATTTTTACAACTGAATAATTATTAGTGAACATTTATTTTTATATGAAGGTAATACACTATCGTTATTTTAAATCTAAAAGCAATCATTGCAAGGGTTTGCTATGAAACATTTACATTTGTTTAGACTTGGCAGTTATGTCAGAAGAAAATACTTTTATTTGTGGCTTTTGAGAACAAAGCTACGACTTTTAATTTCAAAAACTATCTAAGTATTCTCTCAGTAGTGTAAATAACCAAACTTTTACCAGGCACCTCTTTAACTTCTACAAAATTTGTAATCTATGAAAAAAAAAACAACAAAGACATAAAAAAGAAACACTAACATAACAAGTTGTAAAATTAACCAATAAAAAAGGAACATATATGGTATTTTCCCATATAGTGGGAAAAAGTAACATATTTGGATAGAGTGAAGCATAAAGTAGAGAAATTAGCATCTCAGTTCAAAGTAGGAAAAACTTTTGAGAAGTCACCTTGGTAGATTTGTGAAAGGGGATTTAAAAAGATGGAACTGGGATTTCTTGGTGATTCAAGAACTGTGTTTTCTTTCATAGCAGCCTGGTGGAACCAGGTGGGTAAGGTTGGGATATAGTGTCCATTGCTTTCAAAACGGAAGCTGCTCAACAGATGGAGCTGGGATACATGGATATCCACAAGCAAAAGAATGAAGTTAGACCCCTAACACCTCATGCTATACACAAAAATTAACTTAAATGGATCAAAGACCCAAATGTAAGAGTTTTATAAAACTACAGAATTCTTAGGAGAAAACATAGGTATAAAACTTCATGATCTTGGTTTAGGCAATGATTTCTTAGATATGACACCAAGAGGGCAAGCAACCAAAAGAAAAAAAAATAGATAAACTGAACTTCATCAAAATTAAAAACTTTTGCATCTCAAAGGACACCATCATTGAAGTGAAAAGACAACCCATAGAAAGGGAGAAATGATTTGCAAATCATATATCTGATAAAAAACCTGTATCTAGGGACCTCCCTGGTGGTCCAGTGGTTAAGACTCTGCACTCCCAATGCAGGGGGCCTGGGTTCGATTCATGGTCAGGGAACTAGATCCCACATGCTGCCACTAAGAGCCTGCACACTGCAACTAAAAGATCCCACATGCCGCAACTAAAGATCCTGAACGGGGCAATGAAAATCCCGCGTGCCGCAACTAAGATCCGGTGCAGCCAAACAAATAAATAAATAGATAAATATTTAAAAAAAACCCTAGACTATGTAAAGAACTTTTACAATTCAACAATAAAAAGACAAATAGCCCAGTTTTTCTAACGGGCAAAAGATGTGAAAAATTTCTCCAAAGAAGAGATATATATAGGAGGTATGCATTGAAGCACCAAGTAAAAATGGGATATTCTAGAACTGCTGGTCAGGGGACTTTGTCACCCTTTTCGCTAAAGGGTTAGATTTTCAGCAGCCAAAGGCAGCCATTCCAAAGTGAATGTGATAGAACATAAAGAGGTGAACTGAGATGATTCACTTTGCAGTTTGAACAGTAGTGTTCCACAGGAAGGGAAAAAAGATCAACCTTGTATTTTTCTGACCACATAAAGGTTTCTTCTCTTTGTAATAAAGTAGAAAAGCTCTCTTCCCAAAAGAATATACAACTGGCTAATAAGCACATGAAGAAAAGATGCTCAACATCATTAGCCATCAAGCAAATGCAAATCAAAACCACAATGAGATATACTTCATACCTACTAGGATGGCTACAATAAAAAATACAGACAATAACAAGTGTTGGTTAGGATGTGGAGAAAATGGAATCCTCATACAATGCTGGTAGGAATGTACAGTTGATCTCTGAACAAGACAGGGGTAATGGGCACTGACACTTCATGCAGTCAAAAATTCACATATAGTTTACAGTTGGCCCTCCACATCCATGGTTCTGGACCTGTGGATTCAACCACCCACGGACTGTGTAGTACCATAGTATTTACTATTGAAAAAAATCCACGTATAAGTGGACCCGCACAGTTCAAACTCATGTGGTCAAGGGTCAACTATAATATCTTTTGGTTGTTTGCTAATTTTCTTTCCTAACACCCACCGCTTTCCTCTTTCCTTCCTTCATCCTATTCTCCTTACAATAGTAAATGTATATTGAAAACCTACTATTTGACAGTAAGGGTTCTGCTCTTGGGTAGCTTATAGTCACATTTGTTGTCTTTCTTCCTTTTCTCTTCTAATCACATACTGTTGTGCCTTCATGTGCCCACTACCACATTTTATTACCATCTATACACTCCTTTATTTGTGATGATTGTTTATATATTTAAATATATATTTATAATTACATATATGGATGATACTTTTATTAACATTATTGAGGTATAAATGACATATTAAGCTGCATATATTTAAAATGTACAAATTAACAAGTTCCGACACACATATAAATTTGTGCAACCAGAACTACAACCAGGATAATAAATACATCCATCACCTCTAAAAGTTTCCTTGTACCCTTCTGCTCCACTATCCACTTCCAAAAAAACCACTGATCTGCTGTCACTAAAGCAGGTAGTCCTCGCTTTGCACAGTGGTACTGTACTGTAAAAATGACTGTGCAAACTGAAACTGTGAAAAGCAATCTTAATAATCAATGGGAAAAACTGTGATTGTTCAGTGACCTTTAAAATTTTTGTCAAAGCATTTTACTCTCTTACTGTTGGCTATAACTATATAGGGAAATAAAAAATAGTAAAACCAATATGTATTTAATACACTATGATTTGAAACACTGAGAATTTAAACTCTTTTATCTCTTTGTAAAAACTTATCAAGAGTACAGTGCTTGACTCCTTTTAATTACAAAATTTATGACACAGAGCAAGCACCTTTTCTATGTCTTGGCAAGTTGTCATACTCCTTTATGAACTTGGATCAGTTTCCAATATTTGTCCTTTGTGCTTTGACTGTTGAAAAATTTTCTGAGAGTTCCATTAATGTGCAGTTTTTTTCTGGCATCATTTTCTCTGGGGCATCTTCATTCTTTTCAGCACAATCACTTTCTTTATGTCCATAAGTTTGCCTTCATTAAGTTCCTCTAGCTGCATATCTAGTTCCTCTCAAACTGCAACAGTGTATCCCCATTCCCATGGTCAACTATTTATTCTATAACTACATTTAGTTTGATTCAAATTTCTCTTCCAGTATCATCACTTTTTATTTCTTTATATGTTTGGAAGAATTTTCCAGTGAAAGCATCTGGGGCTGGAGGTATTTTTAGGGAGAGTTTTTAATTACAAATTCAATTTCATTAATAGTTATGGGACTCTTCAAATGATTATTTCACACTGGGTAAGCTGTGGTAATTTGTTCAGGTAACCCTCAGGAAGGCAGGAAAAAGAAACAAGAGAAATAAAAAACAGAGAACAGGGCCTCCCTGGTGGCGCAAGTGGTTGAGAGTCCGCCTGCCGATGCAGGGGATACGGGTTCGTGCCCCGGTCTGGGAGGATCCCATATGCCGCGGAGCGGCTGGGCCCGTGAGCCATGGCCGCTGAGCCTGCGCGTCCGGAGCCTGCGCGTCCGGAGCCTGTGCTCCGCAACGGGGGAGGCCACAACAGTGAGAGGCCCGCATACCGCAAAAAAAAAAAAAAAAAAAAAAAACAGAGAACACACACATACACACATAATAAAATAAAATGGCAGACTTAAGTCCTAACATATCAATAATTACATTAAGTGTAAATGGTCTAAACCCATTAAAAGTCAGAGGTTGGCAGAATGGATTAAAAAACATGATCCAAATATATGCAGTCTACCAAAAACACACTTAAAATATAAGCATATAAGTAGATCAAAAGTAAAATAATGGAGAAAGATATACAATGCAAACGTTACTCAAAAGAAAGCAAGAGTGACAACATTAATATCAGATTAAGTAGCCTTCATAACAAAGAAAATTACCAGAGACAGGGAGGAATATTACATAATGAAGAAAAGATCAATCCACCAATAAAACATAGCGATAGTAAATGTATGTGCACCAAACAACAGGGCTGCAAAATATTTGAAACGAAAACTGACTGAACTGAAAGGAGAAAAACACAATTCCCCGATTATAGCTGGAGACTTCAACCTCTGTCAGTAAGTGATAGAACAGAGAGAAAATCACCCAGGATATAGAAGAACTCAACACCATCAACTAACAGGACTGAACTGACATTTATAGAGTATTCCACTCAGCAGCAGCAGCACAGGCACTGTTTCCAAGCACCCACGGAACATGTACCATGATAGACTGTATCCTGGGTCATAAAATAAACAACAAATTGAAACAAATTGGAATTATACAGAGTGTTCTCTAATACAATGGAATTAAAACTAGAAATCAGTAATAGAGAGATAAGAAAATATCCAAATAAAGTATAATAGAGAGATAAGAAAATATCCAAATAAAGTAAAAACCACACTTTTAAATAAAAGAAGTCCCAAGGGAAAAAAAGGTGAAAGAAGTCTCAAAGGAAAAAATACACTAAAGTGAATGAAATGAAAATACAACACACCAAAATTCGTGGGACATAGCTAAAGCAGTGATGAGAGGGAAATTTTTAACACTACATGCTCATATTGGAAAGAAGAAATGTCTCAAATTAATAAGCTAAGCTCCCAATTCAAGAAACTAGAAGAGCAAAATAAATCCAAAGCAACTAAAATAATTGGAGTAATAGAGATAAGAGCAGAAATAAATTAAAGACAGAAAAGATAATGAAACAAAAAGATGGCTTTGTGAAATGGTCCGTAAAAATGACCAACCTATAGCAAGTAAAAAAGGAGATAAAAATTGCCAATATCAGGTATGAAAGAGGGGATACTACTGTTTCATTTGCTTTAAGTGTACTCATAATTGCTCACTGAAGCATTTTTATGATGGCTGCTTTTAAGTCTTTGTTAGACAATTCTAATATCTCTGTCACCTTGGTACTGGCATCCACTGATTATTTTTGTTCAAGTTGAGATCTTCCTAGTTTTTTATACGAGTGATTTTTTTCACTGGAGACTGGACATTTGGGGGATTATGCTATGAGACTCTGGATCTTCTTTAAAACTTTTGTTTTGACTGGCTTCCTCTGACACTGCTCTGGATGGAGATCAGATTGGGGGGGATATCACCTCATCACTGCCAGGTGATTGTATATGTCCTGTTTCACCATTTGGCCTGTGTTGACATCCAGGGCAGGGACTCTTTGTTACTACTGGGTGAGGCTGAGAGTTCTGGCTTCCCATTAGGCCTCCACTGATACCTCCCTTGCTGGGATTGATAAGAGCACCTTACTACCGCTCCCTATGTGGCCTCCACTGATACCACGGGGTGGGGGGAGCAGGTGTCCTCATTACCTCTAAGGAGTGGTTAAAGTCTCCTCTGATAGTATGATAGATGGGAGGGAGAGGGATGCATCATTAATGCTGGTTTAAGGTGGAAGTCTAGGCTCCCCAGTTACTGCAACAGTATATAAAAATACTGACAATAAGGACATGAAAATGCCTGACTCCTATGATCATTCATGATGCTGTTGTGATTTCTAGGAGGATGGTGGCAATGATGATGAACTAGTGAGGGTCAGTAAGTGTATTGGGCAAGACTGTGAAGCTTTCCTTAACAGAACATAGACAGTCTCTCTGTGGGTGGGACAGCCTGGGCTTGGGTTTTTAGAAGTGATTTGACAAGCATTTCTGGAATATGACTAAGACCTAAGAACCTGATGCTAGGGGCTGAGAATTCAAGAATGTGGTCTCTGACCTTTAAGAACCTAATATGTACTAGAAATAGATAGCTATACCATGAGATGTACCATTTCTCATAGTAACCAGCAGGTCCCACCAGCCCCTTTATCTGATTCTATTCCTTCCCTCCCTCACTCAAACTTATACCAAGCATTTTATTTCATGCTGGCCTTGGTGCAAAGCACTGGGAACACAAAGACCAGTAAGAAAAAATGGCTTCCAAAACCAGTCATCACTCTTGAGGAGCTAAACTTACTACTTCCTCTGTCAGAAAAGTCCTCTCCTACTTAAACTTTCTTCTCTCAAATGAAGGCTGTGTGCTTATGGTCAACCCAATTATTCCAGTTACCCCTTTCATTTGGGTTTATGCATTTTACAAACTGTATGTTTTGGCGCTCTGTTTACAGATGCTATCACTATGAAGCCCCTATGAAAACGAAGCAACTTGTCATGGCGTTATATATTAATAGGGTTATTATGGGGTTATGTAATTAATGCTCTGCTTCTCTTCAAAGGCTAATTAATAAATGCTACTGATTATTGTGTCAGACTGGGAAATCTTGGTCTCCAAAACCTTATCATAATTTCAGACTGGACTTCAAACAGTTTTATCCTGTGAATAGCTACATATATTATCCCTAAATGAATGACCTTGACTTCAACTACTGACCTATCCTAGCCTGGTATAATCTGCCAATGGTCTGAGTGAATTGCTGAACATGGTATGTGACTTTGCATTATAAATGTTTAATTAGCCATTCAAAGTCTCTCCTCAAGCAGCACACAGATAACCATAAGAGCATTCATCCCCTAAATCAAAGATACAAGCGTAAAAATACCTGAGGGAAGGCTGTGGAACAGTGTCTGGACTGGCTGGTACCTGGACTCCCTTCTCCCATTCTTCCTTCCAGGTATCCGCAAAGAAGTAATAGCTGTCAGGATTAATATGGTGAGAGTCTGGAAGTTTCATCGCACTGATAAGGTCCTTCCGGAATACCTGGGAAGACATTGCATACACCTTGAGAAGATCATCCCTATGGAACTAACACCATTTAACGTTCTCCTTTTAAAAAGACCATCCCCACCCACTCTGCACTTCAACAAGAGAAGCGTCTCTTAACTTCGTAAATGGCCAGATCAACTTCTATTTGTAAAGAGTCTGAAGTATTGACAGGGAAGCCAGCTTGTTCTGGATTTAATAAAGAGTAAAGGGGTATTTCCTGAATTATTTTCCTGGGCTCCTTGAATTTAAATCAACAATACAGGTTACTCGTAAAGAGTCTGTGTAAAACAAATAATCCTTAACTCTCTCAAATTAAGCAACAAGTATCCTATGATAACTTATAATACAGAGGAATGGATAAAGAAGATGTGGTACGTATATACAGTGGAATACTACTCAGCCATAAAAAGGAACGAAAGTGGGTCATTTGTAGAGATGTGGATGGACCTAGAGAGTGTCATACAGAGTGAAGTAAGTCCAAAAGAGAAAAGCAAATATTGTATAATAACGTACATATGTGGAATCTAGAAAAATGGTATAGATGATCTTATTGGGAGACTGGGATTGACACATATACATTACTGATACTATGTATAAAATGGACAACTGATGGGAAAATGCTGTTTAACACAGGGAACTCACCTAGTGCCCTGTGGTAACCTAAATGGGACGTAAGTCCAAAAGGGAAGGGATAACTGTATGTGTATGGCTGATTCATTTTGTTGTGCAGTGGAGGCTAATACAACATTGTAAAGCAACCATACTCCAATAAAAATTAATTTTAAAATAAATAAATAACTTATAATTGTTTATTTAGCTATCACCTAATTTTAAAATTATTTACTTAGACATAATTTTAGTCTTACAGAGAAGTTACAAAAATAGTACAGAGCTCCCATATACCCTTCACATAGTTCCCTCTAATGTTAACATCTCACATAACCAGAGTACAATTACCTAAACCAGGAAATTAACATTACTATAATACTATAATTAATCTACAAAACTTATTCAAATTTTACTAATTTTTCCCCTAATGTCCTTCTGTTTCAGAATTCAATCCAGGATCCCACACTGCAGCAGCTGTCATGTCTCCTTAGTATCCTCCAATTTGTGATAGTTTCTCAGTCTTTCCAGACCTCGACACTTCTGAAGAGTACTGGTCATATATTTTATAGAATGTCCCTACAATCTGGGTTTGTCTGATGTTTCCTCACTGAGGTTATTCATTTTTGAGCAAAAATGCCATAGAAAGGTTGCTGTGACCCTCTTATCACATTATATCAGGAATGTATGATCTCAATGTCTTATTAGTGGTGATGTTAAACTTTATCAGTTGGTTAAGGTAGTGTGTCTCGCTGGTTTTCTCAGCTGTTAGGTTACTATATTTTCCTTTGTAATTAATAAATATCTTAGAGGAGATACTCTGAGATCATAAAAACATCCTGTTTCTCCTCAAACTGTCATGGACTAATTTTAGCATCCACGAATAGATACCTTGCCTGTAACAGTTATTACTGTGGTATTCTAATGGTGATTTTCGATTTCCCTCAGTTCTACATTTATTAATTGGAATTCCTCTGTAAAAAAGACCTGCCCCTTCTCCCTTATTTGTTTGTTCATTCGTTCATTCATTCAATTATTTATTTATATCATTATAGACTCATGGATCTATTTTATTCTTTGGGTTACAATTCAGTATTATTGTTATTAATTTTGATGCTCAAATTGTTCCACCTTTGGTCACTGGGAGCTCTTTCAGGTTGGCTTGCACCTGTGCTCTTTTGACACATCCCACCCTTTTTTGAGTATTTCCTTAACTTCTTGCATTACAACATGCCCCAGGCGTGTTAATATCCTCCACCTGACTGTAAAAGCTATTGATTTTATATGTTAACTTCATATCCTGCCACCTTACTAAATTCTTTTATGGCTTGAGTTAGTTTTATCATTGACTTTCCTAAGGTTTTCTAAATATACTATTGCATCATCTGCAAACAGAATTTTGCATCATCTTTACTTGGTCTTATGTCTCTAATTGGTTTCTCTTGTTTAATTGCATTGACTAATACCTCTACTGATATTTGGAATAGTAATGGGGATAGTGGGCATATCTGTCTTCTTACTGAAATTAGTGGAAATGCCTCTGGTGTTTCCCCATGAAATAAGATACTAGGTTGAAGACTATGCCATATTTATGTTATAATGTTAAGAAAGTATCTTACAGTTCCTATTTTCTTGAATGTTTTATAATGCCTAAGTACTGAATTTTATTAAAGACTTCTTTAGCATATATGGAAATAATTATATAGTTCTCTCCTTAGATCTATTAATATGTTATATGATAATATTAGATTTCTTAATACTGAAACTTGTACTTCTGGAATGAATATCTATTTGGTCATGATATATTATTTTCTTAATATGGTATTATATTTGTTTTCTAATATTTTATTTAATATTTTTAAATATTAAATAAATAAATGTATCATTCTCATGAGTGATATTTATCTGCAGTTTTCTTTCTTTCCTTTTTTCTGGTATTGTCTGTCTTTTAGATTTAGGTAGCAGCGTTATGCATGCTTCATAAAGGGAATTAGGACATTTTCCTTGCGTTACAATGCTCTAGAATAATCTGAGAATTATTGGGACTATCTGGTCCCTATGAAACCATCTGGACTTGGTGCTTTTTAGTGGGGTAGTTCCTTATTAATTTTCTCTACCTTTTTGGAAATTGATCTCTTTAAGCTTTCTACCTCCAATGGGGTCAATTTTGGTAATCTGTATTTCCATGGTAAGTTATCTATCTCATCCAGGTTTTCAAATTTATTTGTAGAGAGGCTTGCAAAGTATACACAGTTACAGCAACCTAAGTGTCCATCGACAGATGAATGGATAAAGATGTGGCATATATATACAATGGAATATTACTCAGCCATAAAAAGAAATGGAATTGAGTTATTTGTAGTGAGGTGGATGGACCTAGAGTCTGTCATACAGAGTGAAGTAAGTCAGAAAGAGAAAAACAAATACCGTATGCTAACACATATATATGGACTCTAAAAAAAATGGTTCTGAAGAACCTAGGGGCAGGATGGGAATACAGGAATAAAGACGTAGATGTAGGGAATGGGCTTGAGGACACGGGGAGGGGGAAGGGTAAGCTGGGACAAAGTGAGAGAGTGGCATGGACTAATATATACTATCAAATGTAAAACAGATAGCTAGTGGGAAGCAGCCACATAGCACAGGGAGATCAGCTCGGTGGTTTGTGACCACCTAGAGGGGTGGGATAGAGAGGGTGGGAGGGAGATGCAAGAGGGAGGAGATATGGGGATATATGTATATGTATAGCTGATTTACTTTGTTATAAAGCAGAAACTAACACACCACTGTAAAGCAATTATACTCCAATAAAGATGTTAAAAAAACATAATGGAAAAGAATATGAAAAAGAATATATATAACTAAAGTCACTTTGCTGTACAGCAGAAATTAGCATTGTAAATCAACTATACCTCAGTAAATTAAAAAAATGTTTTTCCAAGAAGAAAAACAAAAACAAAGTATAGACAGCTCCACTTTGCACAGCAGTGTGCACAGGGGTGAGGAGGACACGAATGATATGTTTACTGTGGCAGCCAAGAGGCTCCCAGTGCGAGCCTTAACCTTACCCCTGGCAAAGGATCCCTAGCTGTGTGGAAAGTTCAAAGGCCAGAGGTAGGGGATGATGATATGGGTACAGCTAAAACTTGGACTTACAGAGACAAAGAGATTCCCTATAGTCCATTTTCTGCACCTTAAGCACAGTTAGGTACTGACAATATGGGAATGAATACCCATCTAAAGTTTGATGTACTGTTATCCTCTGATTGAACGGGCTCCTGCATGATTGAGAGGCACAGAAATGTACTCACAAGCCTGGGAACATGACTTAAATTGCTGTGGCAACTTAGGCTTTGTGATTCTGCCTTTTCAAGAACAGGAAAGAAGAATGCCATGAGTTCTTCAGCTAACCTGGCACTGATTTCACTGATGAAGGCCCAGTTAATGTCTAAACAATGAGGGAATAAACTTTCATATAAAAGCATACATACACTGATATATACCTCACCTACTAATTGTTAATTCTGAAAAAAAATCAAACAACCACTTGCAGGTTTAAGGTAAATGTGCCTACATCTCTGGATTATCAAAGGAAGAGATGCCATCAAGCAAACATTTTAGCCTTTAATGCTAATCAAGGTTCTCTGAAGAGAAACACTGTCCAAGTTATGTGTAACATGAAAGTTGAAGCACAGCACATGGTACAAGAAAGCAATTAATTCTCAGTTGGTGTAGTTCTGTTTAAACTGACATTTCACAGAGTACAGGACTAAACTATCACATAATCGAATGATGTCATTTAAATGCATAAGGACTCATTCCATTTGCTATTTTGCAGGGACAACTCTGCAAATGCCTGTTGGTTTCATTTAGGGAAGATTTAGAATGAATAATATGACCTGAGCAGGAAACCAACGTTAAACATGCTGGTGTCGAGGTGGCAACAAAATGACCTTCCTACCAAGAATCCTAACCAATTAAAGTTAATTGGGTACTGTGCAGGGAGAAAGCTAAGTCTATAGGAAACAAAAAACTGGTGGTTTACTACATAATGCTTTGTATAAGGAGGTAAGAGAGGATCACAGACATATCCATTAACATGTTTTGCACAGAGCTCAGTGTTCTGGGTGGCTAGTTGGAGAAACTGAATCACCATTTTGCTGAACACTCTGATCCATTTCTATAAATTACCAGAGTGCCTTTAATGAGACAGTGGTTAAGATGCCGTGGCAATTTACAATTGTGCTCAACTACTGCCTGTGGGAAATCCTGCCTTAGCTCTGCAAAGAATACTAGAGCCAAGTATTTTTCAACCTCCTAAAATATTTCATTATTTTCCATACAATACACTTATCAAAATAAATCAACTGATTGCAAAATCATGCTTTGGGATTAACAATAATCACACAGCATAAGCCATGTCTTCATACTTGATATAACTGCTTATGAAAGTCTGTTTTGTAGAGTTTCCTAAGTAGCCTGGAAACATATTGCAGTGGGCTGAATGGTGGCCCCCTAGAAGATACGTCCACATCCAAATTTCTGGAACCTGTGAATGTTACCTTATATGAAATGGGATCTTTGCAGATATAAGTCACTTAAGGATTCTGAGATGAAAGGATCATCGTGGAATATCCAGGTGGGGCTTAAATCCAATAACAAGTGTCTTTATAACAGAAAGGCAGAGGGAGATTTGAGACAGAAGAGGAGAAGGGATTATGACCATGGAGGGAGAGACTGGAGTGATTCATTAATCCACAAGTCAGTAAATGCTGATAGCTATCAGAACCTGGAAGAGGCAAGGAATGGAATCTCCCCTAAAGTCTTTGGAGGGAATGCAGTCTGGCTGATTTTGGACTTCCGGCCTCTAGAACTGTGAGAAAATAAATTCCTGTTGTTTTAAGCCACGCAGTTTGTGGTAATTTGTTATAGCAGCCCTAGGAAACTAATACACACATTTACCAAACAGAAGAGTAACTTGAAGACTCTAGACAAAGGGGCCAATGAAATCTGGCCCTTGTCCATTGCTTCAGAAATAGCAAACTTCCAGGGAACAGGCACTCTGTGAAGTCTGGGGAACCCTGGACTGCAGAAATACCAATCAACTCATACCTATTTTTCTTAAGCAAATGAAGGCTAAATTCAATGACTATTGTAATCTTCCCTTCCACCTTTAGAAAAAAATAGACTTACATGGTAAGCTTGATTTCAATTTTACAAGCTAGCCAGATTAAACAGCATCAGATCCAAGGTTTCTAGAGAAGCATTTTTACTCAAGGCAGAGTGCAAGAGTCTGCCTTATCTTGCTGTAGAAGTCAAACATTTCAAGTATGAGGCAGAACATAAAATGCTGAAGAGGGGATAGGAATTTAAGTTCAGTACTCAGGAAGATATCTGCAAAGTGATATGAAATACATTTACCAGACTGGTCTCATGAATCCGCTTCTGGTAAGAAAAGTCATTTTTAAAGGTTTTTTAAAATAAACAGAGGCAAACAAAATAGTTACAGTGTATCCTGGGTAGAGGTATGAGTTTTATATACATATAGTGGCACACACATACATGCATATTTGTATATATTTTCATAAACAATAAAAGGATAAACCAAGAACTAAAAAAAAAAAAAAACAGCACGGAGGAAAGGGGAGAAAATAGGGAGAAGAGAGACAAAAGCTGAATCTTTCTGAATGCACTCTGTTACATAGTTTGATATCTGAACCAGGCAAATGTTTTATATGCTAAAAAAAGAAATTAAAAGTGATTAGGGGACTTCCCTGGTGGTGCAGTGGTTAAGAATCCACCTGCCAATGCAGGGGACATGGGTTCAAGCCCTGGTCCGGGAAGATCCCACATGCCATGGAGCAACTAAGCCCATGCGCCACAACTACTGAGCCTGCACTCTAGAGCCTGCAAGCCACAACTACTGAGCCCACACACCTAGAGCCCGTGCTCCACAACAAGAGAAGCCACCACAATGAGAAGCCTGCGCACCACAACGAAGAGTAGCCCCTGCTCACCACAACTACCCCGCTCGCCACAACTAGAGAAAGCCTGTGCACAGCAACAAAGACCCAACTCAGCCAAAAATAATAAATAAATACATAAATTTATTTAAAAAAAATTCTTTAGGACTTCCCTGGTGGTGCAGTAGTTAAGAATTCACGTGCCAATGCAGGGGACACGGATTCAAGCCCTGGTCCAGGAAGATCCCACATGCCAAGGAGCAACTAAGCCCGTGTGCCACAACTACTGAGCCTGTGCTCTAGAGCCCGTGAGCCACAACTACTGAAGCCTGCATGCCTACAGCCCATGCTCTTCAACAAGAGAAGCCACCAAAATGAGAAGCCCACGCACCGCAATGAAGAGTAGCCCCCGCTCTCCGCAACTAGAGAAAGCCCATGAAGCAACGGAGATCCAATGCAGCCAAAAATAAATAAATTTTAAAAAGAAAAGAAAAGAAAAAGGAAAAGCATTACAAAAAAAAATCTTTAAAGAGAGGAATATGGGTCCAGGGACAGACTGCCTGGATTGGTCTACTGGTTTCACCACTTACTAGTTTGGGAAGCTGTCTAAATTCTCCATGTTTGTTTACTTATTTGTAAAACAAGGATAAGAACACTTACCTCATAGGGGTAGTTGTAGGGATTAAATAGGTGAATTTATGTAAAGGTCTTAGCATGGTATTGGGCTCATTGTAACTGCTAAATAAACTCTAGTTGCAGTTATTTTATTATCATCATCATAGTCTCAGCCTTAGTTCTAAAAGCAGAAAGAAGTATGTAGCTGAATTCTCCTCTCTAGTCCATTAAGTAATTGTTAATGGGTAAAAGGAGATGTGAGTTCAGGGCTCAACTAAAACGTGCATGGTTTGACTCCCAAAGACAGTGTTCCCAAGCAAGAGCTCCATCGAGAACTTTAACCAACATTCTATAGGTCATGCGGTAATGCAGAAACTTCACAAAATGAAACATGGCTATTTGCTGCTAAATTAAAGATTGTGAATGAGGGATCTGGATGTTGACACTGACCTAGGTAATGAAGTTGAGAAGTTTTACAAGTTCTTAACTGTGTGCCTATTTTATATGCACTGGTAGTTTCCCCAAAAGTTCCTGAAACAAAAATGCTTTGTACTTACCAGATATCTGCTCATTTATGGTCAAAGAGGGGATTCACAGGCTAACATACAGCCCAGAAGCTATGCCAAGTCCAACAGTGCATGCACATCTTGGCCTCTCAGATGCTTGCAGAAACAAAGAAGGCCTCACTATGAATTCAATTAGAATATCAATGCTTAACCTGCCAGAGCCACAAAATGAAAATGCCCTTCATGGACAGCTCTGGCTTTTACTGTTCTCATTAACATCTCTCAGTGGGCAGTTTCTTATAAGCACAGCTAGTCTGAACATTTCTGTGACATTTTTTAGAGGAAAAGCCAAAACATTTGCTTCCTGTATGACACAAAGGGGAACACTGTCTGGTCCATGTATAATGAAGCAGAGAGATTGATCAGTTTTGATTCATAGTCACTAAATCTGAAACTATACATAACTGACGACAAACAGATGTCAACCCCAAAGCATTAAAAAACAGCTGCAAACACGGTAACTCTATTTAATCAAGAGGAATTAACCATAAGTGATTTTCTTAGAATTATACAATCTTAAGGCAAGAAAAGATTTTTCAGATTATCTGAAAGAATCAAGCACTGGGCTTCCCTGGTGGTGCAGTGGTTGAGAGTCCGCCTGCCGATGCAGGGGACACGGGTTCGTGCCCCGGTCTGGGAAGATCCCACATGCCGCGGAGCGGTTGGGCCCGTGAGCCATGGCTGTTGAGCCTGCGCGTCTGGAGCCTGTGCTCCGCAATGGGAGAGGCCACAACAGTGAGAGGCCCACATACCGCAAAAAAAAAAAAAAAAAAAAAATCAAGCACTTAAAGCAGAGAAAACCTAGCAAAGAATACAAGCTTGTTTTTATATCAACAAAAGTAGCCAGTGTTGTCAAGATACTGTGTCCCACGTTGGTTTTTCCAATGAAGCAAAGCTTATTCAATTTCTAAGTTTAAAACTTTAAAAATCATGGAAATACTTTTCAGATAGTTTAAAATAATTCTTAGGTTTCTTATAAAGAATAAATAGGACATTTCTGACGGCTAATGGGCTGACATCAACTGGAACATCGATTCCCGTAAAGCAATGTACTTTTGGGCTGCTTAGGTAGGTTTGATTATTCTCCTTACCCTGTATCAAACAGAGGCATATACATCCTGGTAATGGAGGAGGAGGAACAACTGAGTCTGACTTAGAGATGTGAGCAATTTTCATACAAGAGATGACAACTGAGGTTTGCTTTGAAAGTTTTTCTCCTATTCCTCAATGTCCCTTTTTGTGCAGTAAGTGTGCATTTGCAAGCTTAGTACTTTTTATCTGCTGTGGGTCAGAAAACCAAATAATCAAGCTTGTTAGAAATATAG
This sequence comes from Mesoplodon densirostris, assembly GCF_025265405.1. Classification (NCBI taxonomy): domain Eukaryota; kingdom Metazoa; phylum Chordata; class Mammalia; order Artiodactyla; family Ziphiidae; genus Mesoplodon; species Mesoplodon densirostris. The sequence continues at coordinate 96,249,546 of NC_082681.1, forward strand.
GTAAAGTGATATAAATAGGCTCTATTTGGGAGTATCCAGTGTTCTCCGCTGAGTTAAAATATATGAGCTTTCACTCTGTTGCTATGAAAGTCTTAGATATAATAAATGAGACTCTGGGCCTAGAGAAGATATGCAGTCAATCTTTTAAGATAGGTTGATATATTTTATAGACCAGTCAGACTAATATTAGGTGAAAATATGCAGGCTTTTGAGAAAGAATAAAAGACTTTTTAATATATTCAAATTGGTCATCTAGTACTATGAGCTTTTTCTAGGGCAATTAGCTTTTTAAAACATCTTTTAGAATAGGAGCCCTTTTGAGAATCAGATGAAGGCTACTAGCTCAGAAAAAAAATACACATAAAAACGTACTCTTAAAAGTCTGTATACAATTTTCAGAAGGTACCAAAGCCCCTGAACTGTATGTGGAATTCACACACCCCTAGGAAATACTCCTCTAGAGGATAACTGGGGGAGGCACACACAGGAATCTCACCAAAGCATTAAACATCAAAGAAAATATTTGTCTATCAATGCAGCCAATTAAGCCCCAGTAAAAAAGATCATTTATATTGCACTTCAATGACTAAAAAATAAGGTTTCATCTTGGACCTGTAGAGAGTCAGAAAAAAGAAATTCTCATCTTTACAAGAAGAAAAAGGCAGGAGAGGCAGCAAATTAACGAGCTTTTGTGAAGCCATTAGAGAAATGAGTCACAGGACAAATGGTCAAACTCAAAGAGAGACAAGCACGCCTGCAGGGAGACACAGTACAGGAGCATTTCCTTACTTGGGGCAGAAGCCACAGCAGGAACATTAAACTAGAAATTCTGATGAATCTCTGGGGGCTAAGTGGGGACTACTATGAGAATATGAAGTTTCTGGGGGCTGTAGTCATAGGGGGTTCCCACCTTCTTGTAAGCTTTTTCTCTAGAAACCCAGGAGGGCACTCACAGGGAAGATGGGGGAGAACCTGGAGAAAAAGCTCCCCCAGGGGTGCTGTCTGGGTCGCTGGTGCTCAGTGTCCTGGCTCCCTTATTGAACAAAAGGCTTCATCTACAGAGGAAGGATTTCAAGTGAGGGCACTGGACTAGTGCTGTGGGAAGGCAAAAGCACCCAGCCTCAGCTTCCCTGTGTTACTCAACAGAGAAAAAAGCCTTAATCTGCAGGAGAGAAAACCTCAAGGACTGAGAATACCAGAGGATATCTGCTGCAGGCATTCAGGAAAATAGTGGGCAGGGTCACAAATGCTCTATCCCTGAAGGCCACCTCCCCAACCTCACCCCCAGACACAGGACCACTACACACTCCAAAGACTGAGACATAATCAGAAGAGTAGAGAACACCACCCCTCCCTCATACCCTACCACCACACTAAAGCCTCCAGTGATAACAGTGGCTTACAGCTAGGAGAGCTGTAGAAGACAGAATCTCTCTGAGGACAAGCACAAGGGGAAAAGTCAAGAGACGAGACAAAAACAAGGTTATCTGAGGAATTCCAAGTCTCTGGTACCCATAGCAATAACAAATTTCAAACACTCTTGTACACTGCTGGTGGGAGTGTAAACTGATGAAACCCCTTTGGAAGATAGTCTGGCATTCCCTCAAATGGTTAAACAGAGTTACTATGAGACTCAGCAATTCTACACCTAGGTGTTTTTGAAAACATATGTCCACCTAAAAATGTGTATATGAATGCTCACAGCAGCATTACTTATAATACTCCAGAAATGGAGACAACCCAAATGTCTATCAACTAATGAATGGATTTTAAAAATGTGATATATGCATACAATGGAGTATCATTTAGTCATAAAAAAGAAATAAAGTACTGATACATGCTACAGCATGGATGAACTTTGAAAATGTTCAATGAAAGAAGCCAGACACAAAGAGCCATATATTGTATTATTCCATTTATATGGGATGTCCAGAATAGGCAAAACTGTAGAAACAGAAATTAGATTAGTGGTTGCCAGTGGCTGGGAGTAGGGGCCCGGGGAGTTAACTGCTAATGGATAGGGAGTTTCTTTCTGGGGTGATGAAAATGTTCTAAATTTAGACTGTGGTAATGGTTACTCACACAACTCTGTGAATATACTAAAACCCACTGAATTATACACTTTAAGTAGAGGAACTGTATGCTGTAAGAATTATATTTCAAAAAAGATGTTAAAATGTCTTTTAAAAAAGAACAATTGTTGTGGCATCAGTGAACATCACCTGAGAGGCTTTGACATCCACTCCCACCCAGCAATAACAAGTCATTCCTCCTCCTCAATGTGATATCAGCAGAGACTGGGTAGGGAGCCTGGACTATCACCACTGCCCATCAGTAATGCAGTACCCCTCACCACACCACTCCCCCTGCTATCAGTGGAGGTAACAAAGTGGGGATTTCCACCCCTGCCAAGTAGTAATGAGCCAACTTTCCCCCTTCCCAGAGGGATAACAGAACTACCTTCCTAGAGAGATAACAAAACTAGGATGGGGAGCCTAGGAATTGTGTAACTGGTGGTAAAAAGTCAGTGTCCCTCTTCCCCACTGGTCTGGTTATTATGGAAGCCTGCTAAAACAGATTTAAATAAGACTTAGTGTCTGATAACATAATACCAAGAAACAAAACAAAACAAAACAAAAACCCAGCCCAGGATGCAATAGGAAATCGTTCATAATACTAAGAACCAGGAATAAGAGACCATCAATAGATACTAGCACTGAGATGACACAAATGTTGGAATTATCTGACAAGGATTTTAAAGCAGCCATCATAAAAATGCTTCAACGAGAAACTACAAACACTTTTGAAACAAAAAAATGAAAGTTTCAGCAAAGAAATAAGAAGATACAAAGAATAACCAAATGGAAAATTTGAAATGGAATAATAACTGAAATAAACACATAGGATAGGCTCAACAGAATAATGGAATTAACAGAATAAAGAAACAGGGAAAAAGAGAAATTAATCTAACCAATAGAAAGAATATACACTGAAAAAACATGAAGAGTCTGAAGGACCTGTGGGAAATAACAAAAGATCTAGCATTCATGCAGTTGAAGTCTCAAAAGAAGAAGAGAAAAAAAGGTGGAGCTGAAAAATAGCTGAAGAAATAATGGCTGAAAATTTCCCAAATATGGCAAAAGATATAAACTTAGATTCAGGAAGCTGATCAAAGCCCACACAGGATAAACCCAAAGAAATCCATGCCCAGGCATGGATACCATATACCATATACCATGTAAACAGGAATCAAAAGAAAGCCAGAAATGATATTAATATTAGATAGTATAGACTTCAAAGCAAACAAAATTACCAAAGACAAAGAGGGACATTACATGATGATAAATTCACCAAGAAGATATAGCAATCCTAAATATGTATGCACCTAACAACAGAGCTTCAAACTACACAAAGCAAATTTCACAGAACTGAGAGGAGAAATAGACAAATCCACAATTACAGCTGGAGACTGCTATAGCCCTAACTGAACAACTGATAAAACTACTAGGCAGAAAATCAGCTGGGATACAGAAGAACACCATCAACCAATAGGACCCAACAACAGTGGAATACACAGTCTTTTAAAGTGCCCATGAAACATTCACCAAGATAAACCATATCTTGGGCCAGAAAACAAACCTTGACATGTGTAAAAGAACTGAAACATACAGACTATGCTCTCTGACAAAAATGAACTCAAACTAGAAATCAATAACAGAAAGATAGCAATAAAAGTCTCCAAACGCTTGGAAACTAAACAACGCACTTCTAAATAATCCATGAATCAACGAGGAAGTCTCAAGGAAAATAAAAATATTGAAATGGATGAAAATGAAAATAAACATACCAAAATTAATGTGGTGCAGCTAAAGCAGTATTTAAAGGGAAATTTATAGCTCTAAAATTCTTATACTAGAAAAAAGGAAAAATTTCAAATAGCCTAGCATCTACCTCAAGAATCTAGAAAAAGTACAAAATAAAACTGAAGCTAGAAGGAAGAAAATAATAAAAATAAGAGCAGAAATCAATGGAAATTGAACAGAGAAAAATAAGAGAGATGATTTCACTGATATATAGAATAATTTGAGCAATATAATATATTATGTAGTACTGGATTATAACCCAAAGTATAAAATAAATATATGTCAGTCCATACTGATATAAATAAGTTATTAAATAAAATTTTTAAATGAAGGAAGTATCCAAGGAGGTTCTTACAATTGCTTAGTTTTGGGAAACAATCAGATTATCTAATAAAAAGCTCTTGGCACAGAAAATTACAATAAATGGTACCTATGAGAGGTAGGCGTGATAATGTCCATGTTATAATGAGAAAACAAATGATTTCAGAGAGATGAAATAAACGAGCCAAGCAACACATGGAATCAATCTTTTCTAATGCCAAGGCTGGTTTTGTTCTACAATATCAGGTTCTCTCTTTTATAATAGAATGGGACATATAAATGAAAAAATTTGCTTCCAGTAGCCCAGGTCCCCTATCTCTTGCAACAAAAGACTGATATTCTCACTGACTCAGAGGCAGCAGGCCTTAAGACCCAAAGCTCTTGAGTCACTTTATGTTGGAGGACTGGCTGTCCTAAATGGGAAAGTAGCAAGGTTTCTTTCTCACCATTCTGTAGTCAAAGCCTCCTCTGGATAGGTGGGAAATTGGTTCTGCTCCTGTTTATGTGCGTTTTATTCCCTAAGTTTTTCTGCATGACACAGATACATATAAACACACACTGATATTCTACTGTGCCCAGAAAGATCCCTGGCAAAAGGTGAAAATGAAAAGTGACCTCTGAGAAAGGGAGAAATGCTCTCTCTGGCTCACACCCTAAAGCAATGCCGCATCCCCCCCCACTTGCATGAGGGCAGGTGGAACCTGGACTTGTTTCTAATCAACAGAATATGGCAGACATGATGGGATGTCACTCCCTTGATTAGGTTATGTTATGTGGCCAATGTGATGGGATGTCATTCTCATGATTATGTTATATAAAACACAGTCTTAGCAGACTGGAGTAAAAGACTCTCCCCTTGTTGGCTTTGAAAAAGTAAGCTGCTGTGTTTTGAGAGGATCTATGGAGAAGGCCACATGGCAAAGAACTACAAGAAGCCTCTAGGAGTGGAGGGTGGTACTCTACTAAAAGTCAATGAAAAAACAGGGACCTCAGTCCTCCAGCTGGAAGGAGATGAATTCTGCCAACAATCTGAATGAGCTTGGAAGCAAATTCTTCCCTAGTCAAACTTCCAGATGAGAACACAGCCCAGCCAGCACACTGATTGCAGCCTTGAAAAACCTTGAACAGAGAGAACCCAGTCACGCTGTGCCCAGACTCCTGACCCACAGAAACTGAGATAATAAATGTGTGCTGCTTTAAGCCAATAATTTTGTGATAACGTATAATGCAGCAATAGTTAACTAATACATTCCCTTTTTCTTTGCAGCCAAGGAAGACTACTCATAGTAGAAGTGAAGATAGACAAGGTCAGTTTCTCATCATTTAAATATCACAGAGGAAAGTCTGTAGGATTCATTAAACAATTACCAAATCCAGGTGCAACGCTGGTACTTTGCTGCCCTTGAGGCAGAAGATGACTAGCCTCACAAGGACTGGCCCATTTTTCCTGGCCTGGCGGTAGTGCTCTGAAGGCTGTGAGGACATACCAGAGCCCAGATCTCCAACCCAGTCCTTTCCTTCTCGACCCACGACTTCCTCATCTATCCTTTCCTGCACTGCCTCCCACCTGCCAACTTAGCTATTTCCTATCATAGGCCAGATCTTTGGCTCTTTTGGTCCTTCCCAATTCTCCAAATCTGGCTCCCTTTGACTCCTTGGCTAGGAGAGGATTTATATTCTAAAGCCAGGCACTTAGGTGTCATCACCAAAATGAAAGCACAGTGAAGATTACTGTTTTCCCCAAAGGAAAAAGGAAACGGAATCTTTCTTGAAAAACAAAAAAGTTCATCAGAAAACAAGCCTATCCATTGGCATGTAGTTTACTCCTCACGTCTCCAAGATCTGGTTATTGTAGATATGTAGGCAGAAGGTAGCTGTCTATTTTTTAAGTCTTAAGAATTTAATATCTGATCTCACCTCAGCAGGTTTCTTGTGTTCATCTGGAATTTTTGACTTGCTCCTATACATTGAGCCAGAAGTAAAGGAAGTGGAAGGACCTGCAAAAGATAATTAGAAAAACATACTGAGACTTATTACTGCTATTATAACTAAATGTCATCCAAAATAATATGAAATATATGATGGAGAAGAGTGCAGTGACCTCATACCACTGAAGAGAATAGTTAAATTGCAACCAAAAAAGTTTCATAATGGAGTTTAATGACATTTATGGGTGACATCCCAGGGTGCAAAAGCTTCAACAATGTTAACGCTGAGGAGATTCAATTTGGTGTAATCATATTTCATAATAACTTGGAATAACACAATTCATGTTCCATCTGGAGAAAAAGTATCTGCAAAAGCAACTGAAAAAGCTAAAAATGTGGAGCAGGTAATCTGTGTATCCTTCAGCACTCCCCCAAATGCTACTGTTAATAAAGTTGTCTTTTCAAATGATGACTCATCCAGTCAAACACTTAGTACCTGAGCTACAAATAGAACTGCAGGGCCTACAATTTATGCTCTCATACTTTTCTTACTTTCTAGAAAAGAACTGTTAAATCATTGGTAGATGTGGCTTTTGTTGCCTGGGTAAATAAAAAGTAAAAAACAAAATGCTATATGCCACATAAAACCAATTCTCTCACCTAACTTATCTATGCCTAATGAAATTTAAATGAATAAGAAAAATGGTACTCCAAGCTTTCCTTCCTAGAAACATTATTTTTTAACCATTAAAAGAAGCATGAAACAGCTTGTCCTCAAGTCAAAGAAATCCTCAAGGATTACAGATACAGAGGTTACCAGCTGTTGGCTGGTTCTACTCACTCTCGTCTGAACTGTCACTGCTGCTGAGAGTTCTATGACGTTTCATCCTGGAGCATCCTGGGAAAGAGAACAACACTGAATAAAATAGTCAACACACACATACCCATCCCAGACAGCAGTCAATATTGCTCAAGAAGCAGCAGCATGCAAATCACACAAATCAAATAATTTCTGTTAAGAATATTCTCAAATGACCTAGAGTGATGGGAGAAGAGTACTACCAAATTCTCCAATACACAGTGTGTCAAAGACTGGGTGAGGCCACATACTAGCTTTAGGAGGAAATCCAAGCAGAGAATGAACGGTATAGGATTGGCTGGAGCTTCAGATGTGGCCACATGACCACTGTCCACCCAAACAAAGGGGGGCAGCCACAGGGCCACCATCAGCCAGGGATCCCCAATAAGAGAGGAGCAGGAAAGGAAAAAGCAGTTGCAAAGGCAGAGCTGTCAAGGGCCAAGGTTAAAAAGGCATGAGACATGGCTGGCTGAAGAAAGAACAAGTGAGGCATGTCCCATCTTTAAAAGCACAAACCACTGCTTTTCTGCCTGCCCTTTCTCCCCCTTTCTCACTTTCTACCTGTTCCCATCCCACAAACAACTAGCCTAATTTAAAATTATATCTATCTATCACAAGAAATGCTATAGAAAGCTCCTATATCGTGAAAAATAATGTTTTTAATGAAAACGTCCAATGGTTTAAGCATCCTTGTGTGTGTGTGTGTGTGTGTGAGAAGAGAGGGAGGGGTAGAGAGAGAGAGAGAGAGAGTGAGTACGGGAAAGAGAGAAAGAGAGACCAGTGACAGATAAAAAAGAGGCACCACCTTTCTGGGAACACATCAGCACTAGAGAGTAGAAAAAAAAGAAAACACGGTAAGACACTTTAAGTCACAAAAGAAGTGCTGAAAATATAAACTAGAAAAGACAGTGATACAGTCAATAACTAACATTCTTTTATGTGCCACAGTATATAAAATGCTACTAGGGACAATCATGATCCAACAAGGAATAAAGGTCAGGGATACTGCCTTCAAGAGACTCACAATCTACCAAGGAGATAGAAATCCAAGTACAAGGCCACTATGAGCAATTAGGAGTAACAGAAACAAAACTGTATGCTAGAGGGACGAGGGGAAGATGGCGGAAGAGTAAGACGCGGAGATCACCTTCCTCCCCACAGATACATCAGAAATACAACTACATGTGGAACAACTCATACAGAACACCTACTGAACGCTGGCAGAAGACCTCACACTTCCCAAAAGGCAAGAAAGCCCCCACGTACCTCGGTAGGGCAAAAGAAAAAAGAATAAACAGAGACAAAAGGATAGGGACGGGACCTGCACCAGTGGGAGGGAGCCTTGAAGGAGGAAAGTTCCACACACTAGGAAGCCCCTTCGCGGGCGGAGACTGCGGGTGGCGGAGGGGGAAGCTTCGGAGCCGTGGAGGAGCGCACAGCAACAAGGGTGTGGAGGGCAAAGCGGGGAGATTCCCACACAGAGGATTGGTGTCGACTGGCACTCATCAGCCCGAGAGGCTTTTCTGCTCACCTGCCGGGGCGGGCGGGGCTGGGAGCTGAGGCTAGGGCTTCGGTTGGAGCGCAGGGAGAGGACTGTGGTTGGCGGTGTGAACACAGCCTGCAGGGGTTAGTGCACCACGGCTAGCCGGGAGGGACTCCAGGGAAAAGTCTGGACCTGCCGAAGAGGCAAGAGACTTTTTCTTCCCTCTTTGTTTCCTGGTGCGCGAGCAGAGGGGATTAAGAGCGCTGCTTTAGGGAGCTCCAGAGACGGGCGCACACCCCAGAGACAGGCATGAGATGCTAAGACTGCTGCTGCCGCCACCAAGAAGCCTGTGTGTGAGCAGAGGTCACTATCCACACCCCCCTCCCAGGAGCCTGTGCAGCCCGCCACTGCCAGGATCCCGGGATCCAGGGACAACTTCCCCAGGAGAACGCACAGCGAACCTCAGGCTGGTGCAATGTCACGCTGGCCTCTGCCGCCGCAGGCTCGCCCCGCACTCCGGACCCCTCCCTCCCCGCGGCCTGAGTGAGCCAGAGTCCCCGAATCAGCTGCTCCTTTAACCCCGACCTGTCTGAGCGAAGAACAGACGCCCTCTGGAGACGTACATGCAGAGGCGGGGCCAAATCCAAAGCTGAGCCCCGGGAGCTGGGAGAACAAAGAAGAGAAAGGGAAATCTCTCCCAGCAGCCTCAAAAGCAGCGGATTAAAGCTCCACAACTTGATGTACCCTGCATCTGTGGAATACATGAATAGACAACGAATCATCCCAAATTGAGGAGGTGGACTGTGAGAACAAGATTTACGATTTTTCCCCCTTTTCCTCTTTTTGTAAGTGTGTATGTGTATGCTTCTGTGTGAGATTTTGTCTGTATAGCTTTGCTTCCACCATATGTCCTAGGGTTCTATCCATCTGATTTTATCCTAAAAAATTTTTTTTTCTTAATAATTATTTTTTATTTTAATAATTTTACTTTATCTTACTTTATTTTATTTTATCTTCCCTCTTTCTTTCTTTCCTTGCTTCCCTCCCTCGCTCCCTCTCCTCCTTCCTCCCTCCCACCCTCTCCCTCTCTCCCTCTCTCTCTCCCCCTTTCTTTCCTTCTTCCTTCCTTCCTTCCTTCCTTCCTCCTTCCTTCCTCCCTCCCTCCCCCACCCTCTCTTTCTTTCTTTCTTTCTTTTTCTCCCTTTGATTCTGAGCCGTGTGGATGAAAGGCTCTTGGTGCTCTAGCCAGGAGTCAGGGCTGTGCCTCTGAGGTGGGAGAGCCAACTTCAGGACACTGGTCCACAAGAGACCTCCCAGCTCCACATAATATCAAACGGCGAATATCTCCCAGAGATCTCCATCTCAACACCAGCACCCAGCTTCATTCAACGACCAGCAAGCTACAGTGCTGGACACCCTACACCAAACAACTAGCAAGACAGGGACACAAACCCACCCATTAGCAGAGAGGCTGCCTAAAATCATAATAACTCCACAGACACCCCAAAACACACCACCAGACGTGGACCTGCCCACCAGAAAGACAGGATCCAGCCTCATCCACCAGAACACAGGCACTAGTCCCCTCCACCAGGAAGCCTACACAACCCACTGAACCAACATCAGCCACTGGGGACAGACATCAAAAACAACAGGAACTACAAACCTACAGCCTGCAAAAAGGAGACCTCAAACACAGTAAGATAAGCAAAATGAGAAGACAGAAAAACACACAGCAGCTGAAGGAGCAAGATAAAAACCCACCAGACCTAACAAATGAACAGGAAATAGGCGGTCTACCTGAAAAAGAATTCAGAATAATGATAGTAAAGATGATCCAAAATCTTGGAAATAGAATAGACAAAATGCAAGAAACATTTAACAAGGGCCTAGAAGAACTAAAGATGAAACAAGCAACGATGAACAACACAATAAATGAAATGAAAAATACTCTACATGGGATCAATAGCAGAATAACTGAGGAAGAAGAACGGATAAGTGACCTGGAAGATAAAATAGTGGAAATAAATACTGCAGAGCAGAATAAAGATAAAAGAATGAAAAGAACTGAGGACAGTCCCAGAGACCACTGGGACAATATTAAATGCAGCAACATTCGAATTATAGGGGCTCCAGAAGAAGAAGAGAAAAAGAGAGGGACTGAGAAAATATTTGAAAAGATTATAGTTGAAAACTTCCCTAATATGGGAAAGGAAATAGTTAATCAAGTCCAGGAAGAACAGAGAGTCCGATACAGGATAAATCCAAGGAGAAACACGCCAAGACACAAATTAATCAAACTGTCAAAAATTAAATACAAAGAAAACATATTAAAAGCAACAAGGGGAAAACAACAAATAACACACAAGGGAATCCGCATAAGGTTAACAGCTGATCTTTCAGTAGAAACCCTGCAAGCCAGAAGGGACTGGCAGGATATATTTAAAGTGATAAAGGAGAAAAACCTGCAACCAAGATTACCCTACCCAGCAAGGATCTCATTCAGATTTGATGGAGAAATTAAAACCTTTACAGTCAAGCAAAAGCTGAGAGAGTTCAGCACCACCAAAGCAGCTTTACAACAAGTGCTAAAAGAACTTCTCTAGGCAAGAAACACAACAGAAGGAAAACACCTACAATAACGAACCCAAAACAATTAAGAAAATGGGAATAGGAACATACATATCAATAATTACCTTAAATGTAAATGGACTAAATGCTCCCACCAAAAGACACAGATTGGCTGAATGGATACAAAAACAAGACCCATATATATGCTGTCTACAAGAGACCCACTTCCCACCTAGAGAAACATACAGACTGAAAGTAAGGGGATGGAAAAAGATATTCCATGCAAATGGAAACCAAAAGAAAGCTGGAGTAGCAATTCTCATATCAGACAAAATAGACTTTAAAATAAAGACTACTAGAAGAGACAAAGAAGGACACTACATAATGATCAAGGGATCGATCCAAGAAGAAGATATAACAATTGTAAATATTTATGCACCCAACATAGGAGCACCTCAATACATAAGGCAAATACTAACAGCCATAAAAGGGGAAATCGACAGTAACACATTCATAGTAGGGGACTTTAACACCCCACTTTCACCAATGGACAGATCATGCAAAATGAAAATAAATAAGGAAACACAAGCTTTAAATGATACATTAAACAAGATGGACTTAATTGATATTTATAGGACATTCCATCCAAAAACAACAGAATACACATTTTTCTCAAGTGCTCATGGAACATTCTCCAGGACAGATCATATCTTGGGTCACAAATCAACTCTTGGTAAATTTAAGAAAACTGAAACTGTATGAAGTATCTTTTCCAACCACAACGCTGTGAGACTAACTATCAATTACAGGAAAAGATCTGTAAAAAATACAAACACATGGAGGCTAAACAATACACTACTTAATAACGAAGTGATCACTGAAGAAATCAAAGAGGAAATAAAAAAATACCTAGAAACTAATGACAATGGAGACACGATGACCCAAAACCTATGGGATGCAGCAAAAGCAGCTTTAAGAGGGAAGTTTATAGCAATACAATCCTACCTTAAGAAACAGGACATCTCGAATAAACAACCTAACCTTGCACCTAAAGCAATTAGAGAAAGAAGAACAAAAATACCCCAAAGTTAGCAGAAGGAAAGAAATCATAAAAATCAGATCAGAAATAAATGAAAAAGGAATGAAGGAAACGAGAGCAAAGATCAATAAAACTAAAAGCTGGTTCTTTGAGAAGATAAACAAAATTGATAAACCATTAGCCAGACTCATCAAGAAAAAAAGGGAGAAGACTCAAATCAATAGAATTAGAAATGAAAAAGGAGAAGTAACAACTGACACTGCAGAAATACAAAAGATCATGAGAGATTACTACAAGCAACTCTATGCCAATAAAATGGACAACCTGGAAGAAATGGACAAATTCTTAGAAAGGCACAACCTACCAGACTGAATCAGGAAGAAATAGAAAATATGAACAGACCAATCACAAGCACTGAAATTGAAACTGTGATAAAAAATCTTCCAACAAACAAAAGCCCAGGACCAGATGGCTTCACAGGCGAATTCTATCAAACATTTAGAGAAGAGCTAACACCTATCCTTCTCAAACACTTCCAAACTATAGCAGAGGGAGGAACACTCCCAAACTCATTCTACGAGGCCATCATCCCCCTGATACCAAAACCAGACAAGGATGTCACAAAGAAAGAAAACTACAGGCCAATATCACTGATGAACATAGATGCAAAAATCCTCAACAAAATACTAGCAAACAGAATCCAACAGCACATTAAAAGGATCATACACCATGATCAAGTGGGGTTTATTCCAGGAATGCAAGGATTCTTCAGTATACGCAAATCAATCAACGTGATACACCATATTAACAAATTGAAGGAGAAAAACCATATGATCGTCTCAATAGATGCAGAGTAAGCCTTCGAGAAAATTCAACACCCATTTATGATAAAAACCGTGCAGAAAGTAGGGATAGAGGGAACTTTCCTCAACATAATAAAGGCCATATATGACAAACCCACAGCCAACGTCATCCTCAATGGTGAAAAACTGAAACCATTTCCAGTAATATCAGGAATAAGACAAGGTTGCCCACTCTCACCACTCTTATTCAACATAGTTTTGGAAGTTTTAGCCCCAGCAATCAGAGTAGAAAAGGAAATAAAAGGAATCCAAATCGGAAAAGAAGAAGTAAAGCTGTCACTGTTTGCAGATGAAATGATACTATACATAGAGAATCCTAAAGATGCTACCAGAAAACTACTAGAGCTAATCAATGAATGTGATAAAGTTGCAGGATACAAAATTAATGCACAGAAGTCTCTTGCATTCCTATACACTAATGATGAAAAATCTGAAAGTGAAATCAAGAAAACACTCCCATTTACCATTGCAACAAAAAGAATAAAATATCTAGGAATAAACCTACCTAAGGAGACAAAAGACCTGTATGCAGAAAATTATAAGACACTGGTGAAAGAAATTAAAGATGATACAAATAGATGGAGAGATATACCATGTTCTTGGATTGGAAGAGTCAACTTTGTGAAAATGACTCTACTACCCAAAGCAATGTACAGATTCAATGCAATCCCTATCAAACTACCACTGGCATTTTTCAGAGAACTAGAACAAAAAATTTCACAATTTGTATGGAAAAACAAAAGACCCCGAATAGCCAAAGCAATCTTTAGAACGAAAAACGGATTTGGAGGAATCAGGCTCCCTGATTTCAGACTATAATACAAAGCTACAGTAATCAAGACAGTATGGTACTGGCACAAAAAACAGAAAGATAGATCAGTGGAACAGGATAGAAAGCCCAGAGATAAACCGACTCACATATGGTCAACTTATCTTTGATAAAGGAGGCAGGAATGTACAGTGGAGAAAGGACAGCCTCTTCAATAAGTGGTGCTGGGAAAACTGGACAGCTACATGGAAAAGTATAAGATTAGATCACTCCCTAACACCATACACAAAAATAAGCTCAAAATGGATTAAAGACTTAAATGTAAGGCCAGAAACTATCAAACTCTTAGAGGAAAACATAGGCAGAACACTCTATCACATAAATCACAGCAAGATCCTTTTTGACCCACCTCCTAGAGAAATGGAAATAAAAACAAAAATAAACAAATGGGATCTAATGAAACTTCAAAGCTTTTGCACAGCAAAGGAAACCATAAACAAGACCAAAAGACAACCCTCAGAATTGGAGAAAATATTTGCAAATGAAGCAACTGACAATGGATTAATCTCCAAAATTTATAAGCAGCTCATGCAGCTCAATAACAAAAAAAACAAAGAAGCCAATCCCAAAATGGGCAGAAGACCTAAATAGACATTTCTCCAAAGAAGATATACAGACTGCCAACAAACACATGAAAGAATGCTCAACATCATTAATCATTAGAGAAATGCAAATCAACACTACAATGAGATATCATCTCACACCAGTCAGAATGGCCATCATCAAAAAATCTAGAAACTATAAATGCTGGAGAGGGTGTGGAGAGAAGGGAACCCTCTTGCATTGCTGGTGGGAATGTGATTTGGTACAGCCACTATGGAGAACAGTATGGAGGTTCCTTAAAAAACTACAAATAGAACTACCATATGACCCAGCAATCCAAATACTGGGCATATGCCCTGAGAAAACCATAATTCAAAAAGAGTCATGTACCAAAATGTTCATTGCAGCTCTATTTACAATAGCCAAGGCATAGAAACAACCTAAGTGTCCATCATCGGATGAATGGATAAAGAAGATGTGGCACATATATACAATGGAATATTACTCAGCCATAAAAAGAAACGAAATTGAGCTATTTGTAATGAGGTGGATGGACCTAGAGTCTGTCATACAGACTGAAGTAAGTCAGAGAGAGAAAGACAAATACCATATGCTAACACATATATATAGAATCTAAGAAAAAAAAATTCATGAAGAACCTAGGGGTAAGACAGGAATAAAGACACAGACCTATTAGAGAATGGACTTGAGGATATGGGGAGGGGGAAGGGTAAGCTGTGACAAATCGAGAGAGAGGCATGGACATATATACACTACCAATCATAAAATAGATAGCTAGTGGGAAGCAGCCGCATAGCACAGGGAGAACAGCTCGGTGCTTTGTGACCACCTAGAGGGGTGGGATAGGGAGGGAGATGCAAGAGGGAAGAGATATGGGAACATATGTATATGTATAACTGATTCACTTTGTTATAAAGCAGAAACTAACACGCTATTGTAAAGCAATTATACTCCAATAAAGATGTAAAAAAAACCTGTATGCTAAAAAGCTAGTAGAGCTCCACTTCTGGCATGACAATGTGAAGAGATTTGTGGAACCATTCCCCAGTGAAACTGGTGAAAATTGCTTAAAAAATAAACAAAAAACACTCATTTAAAATCTCTGGAGGGCTTCCCTCGTGGCGCAGTGGTTAAGATCCGCCTGCCAACGCAGGGGACACGGGTTCAAACCCTGGTCCAGGAAGATCCCACATGCTGTGGAAAAACTAAGCCCGTGCACCACAACTGCTGAGCCTGTGCTCTAGAACCTGCAAGCCACAACTACTGAAGCCCGTGTGCCTAGAGCCCGTGCTCCACAACAAGACAAGCCACTGCAGTGAGAAGCCCATGCACCACAACAGAGTAGCCCCCACTTGCCTCAGCTAAAGAAAGCCTGTGCAGCAATGAAGACCTAATGCATCCAAAAATAAATAAATAAAAATAAAGTTCCTTTAAAAAAATAAAATAAAATCTCTGGAAATGGTCGTAAGGGCATACAGAAAACGAAGAAGCACTCATTAAAGAAAATCTACTACAACTCAGTACATAAAGTAAGAGTCTGTGGTATTTGGACCTAGATCCACTCTCTCCATCCCCACTCCCTCCAGCCCCGCTCCCAGCACAGATATCACACCAGACTCGTGCAGCCAAGAACACAGAGCTCCCTCTCCTCCAGCCCCCAGTTATAAAGCTTTCTCCTGGGAAGAGCAGGATGTGTGTTTCTCATCTGGTCCGCAGCGACTATTGGTTGATGAGGCTAGGTTCCAGACAACTATGGCTGAGAGATGGGGGTTCCCTTCTTCCAGGTGGCCCCCATTCCTGGTATGGAGGCTAAGTCCCGGGGTGTGACACCACCAAGAATACTGAGGCCCTAATTGCCCTGGGCCCAGCTCGTGGGTTCTACATTGGGAGAGGCAAACCTAGGAGACCTGGGGTCACCACTCAGAGGGAAACACATCACTGTCCCCACCCCCTGCACTAGAGCTGTGGCTCAGAGATTTTGCCTAGGGAGAGAAGTAGGCCATAGAATAGAGGGCTCTAAATCTTCCCCCAATGGAACTGACTTCATTTGCATCAGTGTGTGGAGAAGTCCAAGCCTATGCTAGCATGCTGGAGAGAACCAAGGAAAGAAATAGCTGGGAGGAACCATCCTGGGGTCAGAAGAAATCTCTAATACTGATCTCAGGAACTATCCCTTCAAAGGAGCCCTAATTTGATTGGATCAGTTTGGGGAGCAACATATGCCCCAGGGCACTATTAAAAACAACAGCAATCAGTGGAGTTTAACAGCTGGACGTGGTCAGGGTAAAGAGTCAGAAAGAGCCCTGCCAAAACCACAGTCAATCCCAGGGTGACTGTGGGCATACCAAAGGCTGTATGCCCAAGAATCAACATCAAGACTTCACACTTCAGGGCAAAGGGCGAGAGTAAATAGGCTTCAATAAAATAATGCAGCCAGTCACTAAAATAATTCACAAGCAAATAACAATAAAGAGCCCTGAGGGGCGGTGGGGCACGAGTACTGAGTTGCTATGTTATATTAGCTAAAATGCCCAGTTTCTAACAAAAAGTTACGAGACATGTAAAGAAACAGGAAAGTATGACCTATACACCAGCAAAAAAGCAGGCAACAGAAACTGCCTGTAAGTGCAACCAGATGTCAGATTTAACAGGCAAAAACTTCAAATTAGCCATGTAAATATGTTCCTAGAACTAAAGAAAACCATGAACCAGGAAGAAAGATGAAGAAAAATGTACAAAGCCTGAGAGAAATGTGGGGTACCATTAAATGCACCAACATATATGTAATGGGAGTGCCACAAGGAGAGAGAGAAAAAAAGCAAAAAAAATTTTTTTAGTGGCTGCAAACTTCCCAATTTAACTGAAAAACATTAATTTGCACATCCAGGAAGCTCAAAAAAACTCCAAGTAGTTTATACTACTACTACTACTACTACTACTACTACTACACTACTGTCTGCAAACAGCTGCACAAATAGATGGCATATCATGGTCAAATTGCTGAAAGCCAGACAAGGAGAAAATCTTGAAAGCGGCAAGGGAAAAATGACTCCTCACTTATAAGGGAACGCCAATAAGATTAACAGCTGACTTCTCATGAAAAACAATGGAAATCAGAAGGCAACGAGATAAGATATTCAAAGTGCTCTGTAGTCATGTTGGCACATATCAGTGAATATATTAAGAATCATGAAACTGTACACTTTAACTGGGTGAACTGTATGGTATGTAAATTATAACTCAATAAAGCTGTTATTTAAAAAAACGAATAGGATTAGCATAAGTATCAAAATTATTGGGCTTCCCTGGTGGCGCAGTGGTTGAGAGTCCGCCTGCTGATGCAGGGGACACGGGTTCATGCCCCAGTCCGGGAAGATCCCACATGCCGCGGAGCGGCTGGGCCCGTGAGCCATGGCCGCTGAGCCTGCGCGTCCAGAGCCTGTGCTCCGCAACGGGAGAGGCCACAACAGTGAGAGGCCTGCATACCGCCAAAAAAAAATTATTAATCAAATTCTATTTGTCCTACTATCAAAGTCAAATGAATATTTCTTTTCTTAAATTGTGATATAATTGACATATAACACTATGTTAGTTTCAGGTTTATAACATAATAATTCAGTATCTATATATTGCAAAATGAAGAATGTTTCTTTAAATAGGATGTTAACCTCCTGTCACATAAATTTTGGGGGCTGTGTTTGGTTCCCAGTGTAAAACTCAAGACATTCAAACACTCTTCTGAAATGCAAACAAAAACAAGTCACAAAACACTTCCGATCAAAAAGGAACATAATTTAAAGTCACAATGAATGTAGAAATTTAAAGATAAAAGTAATATATTTTCTAATCATTCCCCATTGAATGCACAAATCTACCTAGAGTAGCACTTCATTTGCCTGATACCATTGGGATGTTCCATATATGTAAACTTTCCAGATAAATGGTGTGCCCAAACATATAGAATCCTATTATCAATGGGAACTTTTCTGAAATATCCATTTATTAGTATTCTATTGTTGCAGCAATAAGTTACCACAAACTCAGTGGCTTAAAACTACACAAATTTATTATCTCTAATAGTAAGTTCAGTGGGTTAGAAGTCTAATACAGGTATTCCTAAGCTAAAATCAAGATGTTGGCAGGGCTGTGGTCCTTCCTGGAGGCTCTAGGAGAGAATCCATTTCCTTACCTTTTCCATCTTCTAGAGGCCATTCACATTCCTTGGATCCTGGCCAGCTTCCTCAATCTTCAAAGCCAACAACACTGCATCTCTCTAACCCTGCTTCTATCATTACACCTCATTCTCTGACCTTTCTCTTCTGCCTCCCTCTTCCACTTTTAATAACCCTTGTTATTACATCAGGCTCACCCGGATAATCCAGGATAATGTCCCTACTTTAAAGTCAGCTGATGAGCAACCCTAATTCTCCTTTGCCATGTAACCTACCATGTTCACAATTTCCAGGGATTAGGTCATAGCCATCTTAGGGGGCCCATTATTCTGCCTACCACAACCTAATATGTTTTGCAGTATTAAAATGAATATACTCCCACACGAACATGTCCAACAGATTTTTGACAGAGGTAGAAAAGTAATCAAATGGAGGAAGATGGTCTTTTTAACAAATGGTACTGGAACAATAGGAAAAAAAAAAGAAGTTCAACCTAAGTCTCATGCCTTATACAAAAGTTCACTTAAAATGGATCACGGACTTAAATGTAAAAGTAAAAAAACTTTAGAAACACAAAGGAGGAAATCTTCAGGACCTAGGGTTAAGCAAAGAGTTCTTCGATTTGACACCAAGAGCAAGATCTATCAAAGAAAAATTCACTTTCATCAAAATGAAAAACTTGCTCTGCAGAAGACTGTTAAGAAAATACAGAAACAAGTGACAGAATGGGACAAAATATTTACAAACCACATTTACAACAATGGACTTGTATCCAGAATACGTAAAGAATGCTCAAAACTCAACAGTAAGGAACAAATGATTCAATTTAAAATGGGCAAAAGATTTGAACAGACATTTCACCAAAAAGCATTACAAATGGCATATAAGCACATGAAAAGAGGTTCAATATCATTAGCCATCAGGGAAATGAAAATTAAAACCACAATGGCTAAAATAAAAAACAGTGAAAATCCAAATGGTGATGATGTGAAGAAACTATATCATTCATACACTGCTGGTGGGAATGTAAATGGTACAGGTATTCTAGAAAACAATTTGGCTATTCCTTTAAAAATTAAACATGTAACTATCACAGGACCCAGCAATTGCACTCCTGGGCATTTACCCCAGAGAAATGGAAATACATGTTCACACAAAAACCTATACACAAATGTTTACAGCAGCTTTATTCATAACAGTCAAAAACTGGAGACAACCCAGATTTCTTTCAACAGGTGAATGGTTAAACAATCTGTGGTACATCTGGACCATGGAATACTACTCAGCAATAAAAAGGAACAAAGTACTGATACATGCTACAACGTGTAAAACAAATGTAAAACATGTAAAAAAACCCCACTTAACAGAAACATTATGCTCAGTGAAAGAAGTCATAAACACCATATCACTTATCATATGATTCCATTTACATGAAATATCCAGAGTAGGAGCAGGCCTATCTATAGAGACAGGAAGTAGATTAGTGGTTGCCTAGGGTTGGGAGTAAGAACACATACTGACTGCAAATGGGCACAAAGCTTCTTTTTCGGGTGACAGAAATGTTCTAAAATTGGGTAGTAGTGATGGTTGCAAAACTCTGTAAATATATTAAAACCCACTGAATTGTCTACTTAAAATGGATGAATTTTATAGTACGTAAATTATATCTCAATAAAGCTTAAAAAAACGTTTAAAAATATTGTGACATTTTACCAATGAGAAATTTTTAGGTAGAGTCAAGAATAACATCAATAGAAAAATTCTATGTCTACTGAACATAACCTCCATATGGATAGCTTGTACTGGGATTGAAGGCAGCATATGCCATAGAAGAAATACTTTTATTCTCTAAAAACTCTCAGTGAAGAAAGCCAACTGAGTATGGCCCCTCTCTCTTCACTTTCTTGAAAGTTTCAGGAGACCTAAGGCTTCTTGCAAGCTAGATACTCCTCTCATCTGAAGTTCTGGTCTTATGAACTCTGGCTAAAAGAGTGTCTCCATTTTCTATAATATTCTCTTCTTTAGATGAGCTACCAAACTGTTCATGACTGAGGGAGGTGCCGATTTTTAAGAATCTGTAAAATCTGGTGCTTTTTTTTGCCCCCCACGCCACACGGCTTGTGGGATCTTAGTTCCCTGACTGGGGATTGAACACAGGGCCCCAGCAGTGAAAGCGCCGAGTCCAAACCACCGGACTGCCAGGGAATTCCCAAATCTGGTGCTTTTTAAACTATTACAGTAACAATCATGTTTTACTATAGATGGAACCAAAAAATCTTTTATTATCAATAAAGAGCCTAGGAAACAGATTAACACCAATAACACCAGTCCTGGAAACTGGGTTGCTTATAATTTTTAGAAAAGAAAACAAAGCAAGCAAATTTTTGGGTCTGGGCTATTAAAGTCCACTGATTTATTTCTGTGACAGCACTGCTGTTTTAATTACTACAGGAAAATGACAAAGAACAGTAAATATCAGCAGAATAATTCCACGATGGCAAATCTTTAGATCTGTCTTTATTACTTCTAATCACAACAGTCCTATAAACATCATTATCACCATTTTACAGATGAAATCGGGGCTCAGAAATGTTTAAATGACATGCTTGGAGCTACATGGCCACCAGAGGGCAGAGCTCAGGGCACTCCAAGTTGACCCTGAGACCTGAGGCAGGCTGGGGGGTTAACAGCAGGAATGCTGCCCCTTCTAAGCCCAAGACTCCTGAGCATAGCCTTGGAGGCCCACAGCATTCCGGCTCAAATTTGTCAGGCCTCATCAGCTGCTGCCCCCCTGCCTCCTGCACATGCTATGCCTCATGTGATTCCATGAACATACCATCTTGTTTCATACTTGCCAGCCTTTGGACAGGGCTCTTCCCTCTGCCTACAGTCCCCTGCCTGTTTACCCAGACCACCCCATTTTCCCCCAACCTGGTCCGACCCATTTGTTAGATCTCCTCAGTGAGGTTCCCCAGACACACCTCTCTCACAATTATTCGCTCCTTTGCTTCCTATGCAAGTCTCTATACATGCTTCTGTCCATGTAAAATGCTCTTCGTTTGCACTGTAAATATTCTTTACATGGTCAGCCCTGCCACAAGACCACAACCATCTTCAAAGCAGGAACTATGTCACATTCATCTCTTACCCCCAGGTCTCAGCACAGTGTCCTGCACAAAGTAAACATGCCCCACCCACATCCCCTTTACTGCCTAGCATACCCATCTCCCAGGTACTGCTTGTTGGCTGCTAATGGCTCACAGTTGTCCCTTTCCCCAAGGGCTGGAGTCCTGCCAGGGAGATTATACTCTCCCTGTCTCCCTCCCAGGGGCAGCCAGCAGCTCTACACCACCCCAACCATGCCCCTAACCAAAACAGGCTAATGCTAGACTTTCCTAAGACTATATCCTTACTTTAGCTTCTTTCTCTTCCCTGCCTTCTTGTCCTTGCTCCCTTGTAAGTTTCTCTTGAGAGCACTCCCTCAACAAATCATGTACGTTCAAATATGGTCTCAGGTTCTGCTTCCAGGCACCCCTAAAGACAACATGTGAAACTTCATTTGGTGGTACACTTTAAAAAGTACTTTAGAATAAAATTTTTTGTTAAGTAAAACCAAAAATAAGTACAGTGCAATGTACCTCATTGCCTTACATTTGGATATATTATTCAGCTGTTTATTTTCTAGTCCTCTATTCAGTGTGCAGACTTTACAATGACATTATTTTCTTCCTTACCTCCCACAATGAGTATTCCCTTGTTTTGGCAGAAATGAAATGTGCACCAGCCCTTACCTTGCACCCTTGAGAACAGTAATTTGAAGGCGGTTTTCAGACTTTATTCCTACTATAATCTCAACCAAAATGATTAACAGCATTCTGATTTATCTTAACAGTGACTGTAAGCCAGGCAAAATACAGCTGTATAAAGTAAATGCCTTCCTTGGGTGAAACTCCCTCTTAAAGGAGCACTGTCTGGAAGTCAACCCAACTAGGATTATTTGGGACTGGAACCTAAGTCTGCGGTTTGGTGGCTACTTGACTCCCCATTAATGTTCCCACAGAAGAGCAGGCGGCAGGAAAAGTGATTAACTCAAACACAGCCCTTTCTTTCCTTCTATACACCCACCAGACATACTTCTGAAATGCATGGTCAGTTCAAGGAGCCACTATTCACTGCCATCTGTGGGGCCATGAAGCAACTTAAAAATAATCGAAGGCTCTACTTTATACATATTCATACCCTTTGATCCAGGAATTCTACTTCCAACATTCATATTTGAAAAATAATCCAAAACACAGAAAATGGTTTATGAACAAAATGTTCATTGAAACTCCCTAATAAAAAAAATAGATGAAACCTAGCTATCAAACAAAAGAGGAATACTTAAAGTATATTAATATTATGGTATTTCATTCAATTATTTAAACATGGTACACAGGGAAACATTTATGTTAAAATGTTAAGTGGGGGCCTCCCTGGTGGCGCAAGTGGTTGAGAGTCCGCCTGTCGATGCAGGGGATACGGGTTCGTGCCCCGGTCTGGGAGGATCCCATATGCCGCGGAGCGGCTGGGCCCGTGAGCCATGGCCGCTGAGCCTGCGCGTCCGGAGCCTGTGCTCCGCAACGGGGGAGGCCACAACAGTGAGAGGCCCGCATACCGCAAAAAAAAAAAAATAAATAAATAAATAAATAAATAAATAAAATGTTAAGTGGAGGGCTTCCCTGGTGGTGCAGTGGTTGAGAGTCCGCCTGCCAATGCAGGGGACGGGTTCGAGTCCTGGTCTGGGAAGATCCCACATGCCGCGTATCAGCTGGGCCCGTGAGCCACAATTACTGAGCCAGCGTCTGGAGCTTGTGCTCCATAACAAGAGAGGCTGCGATAGTGAGAGGCCTGCGCACCGAGATGAAGAGTGGCCCCTGCTTGCCGCAACTAGAGAAAGCCCTCGCACAGAAACGAAGACCCAACACAGCCATAAATAATAAAATAAACAAACAAATAAATAAATAAATAAATGTTAAGTGGAAAAACAGTATAAAAATTGGTCTTATAGCAAGATTGCACCTATGAAATAAAATATATAGAAAATAATGAAGGCCATAAACCGATTTACTAACATTAGTTGCATCAATAACACTGAAGTTTTCTGAGTGCCGAAAACATTCTTTCTAATTTTTTCCATTCTCCACATTTTTACAGTACACATATACGACATTTATAATTAGAAAAAACTTCTAAGTTTTCAAGGAATTTGTTCCCCACACCACTCACAAACGATGCAGCTGACCTGAAAAAACTGATACTATGAAAAGTAGTTGTCACTGTCGTTCAAGATGGACATCAACCAGAGCTGGAAAAAACCCAGAAAAGCACAATACAATCAACTGGATAGAGGAGTCTCCATGTTTATAAAGTGAGTCCCAAAAGCACAGAACCTTACAGTTTGTAAAATACAAATATCTAAAGCAGTGGTTCCCAGCTGAAGGCAATTTTGTTCCCCAGGGACAATGTGGCAATATCTGGAGACATTTTTGGTTATCGCAACTGGGAAGGGGCAGCGTTACTGGCATCTTGGGGGTAGAGACCAGGGAGGCTGCTAAACATCCTGCAATGCACAGATTTATCTGGCCCAAAATGTCAATACTGCCAAGGTTGAGAAATCTTGCTCTAAAAGAATGAAGCAGAAATCGATAAGAATCAAGATGAGTGTGGAAATTGTTGACTTTATTCACCCAATCACAGAGTTAAAGTAACAAAGGGGCAATCCCTGTAACCTAAAGGCAATTTTATCAGAAAGAAAGCAGGACTTTGAGCAATGTTTGGGGAACTTAGAGAACTCATCAGCTCAAGAAGTGGAACAGAATGAAAATGTAAACAGGTTCAAGAAGGACTGAGATAAAATCAGGGAGGATAAATCCATGATGG
Source organism: Mesoplodon densirostris (assembly GCF_025265405.1). Taxonomy (NCBI): domain Eukaryota; kingdom Metazoa; phylum Chordata; class Mammalia; order Artiodactyla; family Ziphiidae; genus Mesoplodon; species Mesoplodon densirostris. The sequence continues at coordinate 96,273,960 of NC_082681.1, forward strand.
TATTTGGAAGTAATCCTTAAGTAAAGAAGCATCTAAAAGTCCAGCTCCCTTAGACTTTCAGGAAAATACCCTTCAGGGCTATTAACAGAGACAGACGTTTGAGTTAGACCACTGGTCAGACCAGAGCAGCACACTTCTTTTATTCTTAAGGATCAATTCCTGCTCATATGGGCAGAGAAACTCCCAAACTATTCCTTAAACAGAAATCATAAATACTATAGATGTGTTTCTTGAGCTGATTACCTCTGCTCTGGGGTAAATACTAACCGTCTCCACACTGAGACCATTTGAGTCCACTGCCTATGCTTTAATTCAGAATTCACCCCTCTCTACAAAACAATTCAATCTATCACTGTTTCAGTGTTGTGGAAACAAAACTTCCCTTCAAGCCTGTTCACCTCAAATATCTTTTATCTTTACCACATTTCAGTACTCCAGTAACTAAAACCATAAATATTTGAGTAAACAAAATAATCAGAAGAAAAAGAACATATCCTACATATTTTACTGCTTCTCCTTACCGCCCACAAATCTTTGTCCTTAAAAAAGAAGAGATACCAGAAATTGGAGTCAGTGAACTTTTCTGTACTTTTTAAAAGAAGACTGCCTTCATCTCAGTCATTTTAAAGCTTGTTTTTAAAAATTAAGACACATCGTGTGACTCATGAGTCCCCTGTGACCAGATGAGGAGTCTGGAGATCAACTCTTTCCCAAAGCCCTCAAAAAGCATTAAAGAAAAAAGAAGAAAATACCAATTTACCTAGGTAGGTTCCTGCCACTCAGTCAAGTGTTTCTATGTCAACCACAGTTATCCCTGTTGCCAGGAAACAGGCTTACCCTCTTTAATGTTAACAAATTATTTGGGAATTTCAAACCTCCTGAGTAGAAATCATCTTGCATGGGAAGGCCACATTGGGAAGGGAGTTTAAAACAGGGTTCAGCAAACTTTTTCTCTAAAGGACCAGATAGCAAACATGTTTGGCTTTGTGGGCCATATGGTCTCTGTGGCAATTACTCAAATCTGTTATTGTAGCATGAAAGCAGTCACAGGCAGTACATAAACAAATGATCATGGCTCTGTCCCAATAAAACTTTATTATACTAAAATTCAAATTTCGTATTTTCACATGTCATGAAATATTATTCTTCATTTTTCAACCACTTAAAAATGTTAAAAACCATTCTTAGCTCACAGGCCAGACAAAAACAGGTGGGAGGCTAGATTTGGCTCACAGGCCATAGCTTGTCACCCTCTGGTCTAAACTACAAGAAACCTTTCTTTTAATGAAAGAAAGAATACTGAAAATTGGAAGCATACAACTGAATTATCACTTTCCTAACACCGCCCCCTCCTTCCCAATCTCTCAGCCCACTGTTTGGCTAATAAAGACCTCACTGGAAGGTTTCAGCTTGGGTGGCCTATTCTGTGATGTTATCTTGACAAATTTTAATGGTCCTAGACCCTTTCTAAATTAAAATCTGTTTTATGCCTTTTAAGCAAAAAGGCCCCAGTTCTAATAACTTTTTTAAAATTAGCAGTACGTTCCCTTTCTTTCTTTGTTTCTTTTTTGACTGCGCCACGTGGCTTGTGGGATCTTAGTTCCCTGACCAGGGATTGAACCTGGGCCACGGCAGTGAAATCGTCAAGTCCTAACCACTGGACCGCCAGGGAATTCCCTACATTTTCTATTTGATTTATGTACATATATTCAATAATTTCAACTACCAGATAAATAAGTAGGCTTGGCATCTTAAGAATAAAGAGATATATGTACAAAGCATAAATCCTCTTAAAATACCATTTGCAAATATGACCTCTTAAGAATAAAGTAAATCAACAAGAATAGCTTTTACTATGAAATACATAATTATTTCTCCAGATAGAAACTCAAACAATTTTTTAAAAATAATGATTTCCATTACGTCTTATCTCTTGCTGTGAGTTGCTTCCACATTGAAATTTAGGCACATGTACCCCTAATACATTTACAATAACATCTACCTGATTTAAAGTGATCATCAGAATTTATTAGGAGAAAAATACCTTTATCCCAGGTTTTAGAAACAATAACAGGTCTCACATGTAAGGTCAAACAAACAACCCCAAACTTACTGAGCAAGTGCAAATCCACCGTACATCAACTGTTAATACTGTGTTAAAGGGCAGGCACTGCACTGGCCACCAGAACGGAAAAACCAAGTCCTTCGGCTCCCTCAGAGCCAGGGTCACAAGACCAGGTGCACTAGACACACTGTTACTATGGCTTGGGTGATCACAGCCTAAAGCTGGTGACCAATGATGTGTGACAAACCAATTAGAGGGGGTTTTGGGGGTTAATCCCAAATCAATCAAGGTGCTGTGGGTGTGAAGTGGAGGGGGGTTGCAGTTGGGAACAGTTCACCTCTGGCCAGGGCTATACTGATGGCAAAAGGGCAGTCAGGCAGGGAAGTTAACATACAAGGGAAAGGATCAGCACTGACTTTGAGGGCAACAAAAAGTGAGAGAAAATGAAACGACTACAAGTTTTCCTCAGGAGGAATGAAAGGGGCGGGCCATAGATGCCAACACTGGTTAAACCCTGAGAAAATTATCTGGCCTCCACAGCAGAGGTTCTCAAGTCCCATTAAACATTGGTATCACCTGGAGAGATTGTAAAATCCCAATGCCCAAACTGCACCCATTACCAATTAAGTCAGAATCTCTCTTTTCAAAGAACCAGCTTTTTTGGATTCATTGTTTTTCTCTACTGTTTTTGTTTTCAATTACATTAACTTCTCTCTTCTTTATTATTTCCTTCCTCCAGCTTGCTCTGGGTTTATTTTGCTCTTCTTTTTTTCTATTTTCTCAAGGTGGAAGCTTAGATTATTCATTTGTGACCTTTCATTTATTCCTCATATAAGCATTTAGTGCTATAAATTTCCACTCAGCACTGATTTAGCTACAACCTACAAGTTTTGATATGTTGTATTTTCATTTTCATTAAGGTCAGTGTATTTTTTTATTTCCCTGAGACTTCCTCCTTGACCCATGGATTAATAAGAAGTGTGTTGTTTAATTTCCAACTGTTTGAAGACTTTCCTGTAGTCTGTTTTTCATTTCTAGTTTGATTCCATTATGGTCAGAGAATATACTCTGTATGATTTTAATTCTTTTATATTTGTTGGGGTTTGTTTTATGACCTGGGATATAGTCTACCTTAGTGAATGTTACATGTGCACTTGAAAAGTAAGTATATAATGCTATTGAATTTCCCACCGATAACTGTGGATTTATATCTATTTCTCAATTATGTTCAGTTTTGCTTCATGTACTTTGAAGCTCTGTTGTTCGGTGCATACACATTTAAGATTGCCCTGTCTTCTGGGTGGACTGACCCTTTGAATCATTATGTAGTGCTCCTCTTTGTCCTTTGTAATTTTCTTTGCTCTGATGTCTAATTTATCTGATATTAGTATAGCCACCCCAGCTTTCTTTTGATTGACATTTGCATGGTATGTCTTTTTCCATCTATTTACATTTAAACTACCTATATTGTTGCATTTAACTGGAATACGGTGAAATGTGTCTACTACATCTTGTTTGGAACAGGAAATTTGCCTCTATATTATTTTTGCAACTCCTCTCTAAATTTAGACACATTATCTCAAAATCTTTTATTTCAAAAGAAAAAATTTAACTGTTAAAAAGTAAGTATATGATTAAAAGGGCATTTTAATTCATGTTCTTAACATGTTCAGAAAGTATTAAATTGTGAAAGGAAAAGAATCAACCTGTGGACTTGTAAGATTTTCACTTACTGCACTCTCCCAGAGCAAGGAAACAAACAGGCTAAGAAACGGGTAAAACTTACAGGCCTGGGGGTAACTGGGAGGCTGCTCCCCTATCCATGGGCCATAAGAAGGAAAGTCAGTTGGTAACAAGGATGCAACTATTTTTCCTTAAAAGATAAATATTCACCACACCTGGCACTTATTCTTGGGGGCGGGGGAGCTGTTTTTTCCAGTACTTGCATTGTTTAGTTTCCCTGTATGGATTTGTTTTACTACTTATTAGCATTTTCAAAAGGTTAACAGAGAGAATTTAAAATGTATAACTTGAAAAGGAATACAAGTCTAATTAATTAGTTACACCACCTGTTAGTTCTGTAACAGAAATGAGTGAGAAAGTTGGAAAGTACTGACTAAAATGTGGCTTTCTGAGAATTAGTTGAGTTCAGTAATTTATGCTGTTCATGCTTCAGTACCCCAGGAAGCCAGATTTGGATACAGATAAGTAGTCATTTGAGACAAACAGCAAAGTTTACCCCTGAATTGTTTTTAATGCTACCCAAAAGGACCACTAAAAGATCTAAGATGAGGACTAGAGAGCAGAGATGGAAACTAATTATCTCCTCTTGGCCTTAAAAAACCAAACTTCTATGTAAACTAAAAGCATCCATATAGGAATATGAATCACAGAGAGAGAAAAGGAAACAGATTTTTCTTCTCTATCCATTTCTCCTATAATCTCAGTGTTATTTTAATTATTCCAAGTAACAGTGTTTTACAAAAATGATGGACAGATTAAAAAAAAACTCTCAAAAATTTGAAATAAAGGCTCTGTTGTTGTGTGTGGAAAGTGACTACCTTGTCAAAAATACCTGTGAACCCAGACCATGGTCGACTGTCATAGTGATGAAACATTCCTGGACACCGAGCCTCAATATTTTCTTATCTAAGAATCTGCAGTTTAATTTCATCCTTCAAGATCAAAGGCACATAAGTTAACTTGGCCCATTGATTTGATCAATCTATGGAGAGCTGCCAGGCAACACAAGTCCACAGAATAACTCATTAGTTTATAATGCTTAAATCAACTTTGGGCAAAGTGTTGAGAATTGAACAGAGACTAAAACACCCAAAGACACTCACCAACATATCTTTCTACACAGCTGACTAGAAAACATGTAATCTGTATTCGACCACTCCAGTGACAGGGGGCAACTATCTAACAAGGCAATCCGTTCTAATTTTTAGACAGCTCTAAACAAAGAATAACTTTCTATGAATAGAAAAAAATCTGCCTTCATACTAAATTTTTACCTGTTAACAGATTTCAATCTCTCCCCACCTTTATTCCCAAATTATCTCTTGACCTTACATCATTTTTCTCTATTTAATACCTAATCTCCTTCTTTCTCTTCTCTTGCAAACTCCTCAAAATGTAGTCTATGGTCTGTCTTCCCTTCCTTGCTCTCAGTCACTCCTCAATTACCTTCTACAGAGTTCTTGAAAAAGTCACCAGTCTGTGCACATTTCCCAACCCTCATCTCTAAGTAGCTGTATGCTGCATTTGACATACTGATCACTCAGTCCCTCCCTCCCACTAACCCTCTTGAAACAGCTGCTTTGGTTTCCAAGGGCTTTTTCCGGGTTCCCTGTATTGCTCCCTAATATCCTTTTCTTCCTCTAACCATCTTGTGATGGTGTTTCCCCAAAGTGCCCTACTACACTAAACCCATGCTATGGCTCCCAGAATAGAAAGAAAGAGGGATGGGGGAGGGAGGAAGGAAAGGAAAAGATAAAAAAGAAAAAAAAATCTAACACCCCCCCGCCCATGCCCCCCCCCCCCGCCACCAACCAAACACATCAACCTGAAAGGTGATCAACACTAAGGCCACTACCTTCTTTTCTCCACTGGTTCTTCCTCCCTTCTAGTGGTCTCAGTTGGTACCCTCTATGTAGTTAGAAAATATAGAAAAATTCTCTTAACTATTTCCTTTCTCTCATCCTGGAACATCCTCATCAAACCCTGCCAAGTTAACGTCTGAAATAGTCTTCTAAATCAATAGTCCCATCCCATTTTAGCCTTCATTTTCCTAGGTTGGGACTTAACCATCTCCTGAAACTGAGACTGCAACAGCAGCTTCCTAACTGGTCTTGGGGCTCCTGATCTTGTTGCCCTCAAATTCACCCTCCACCCAAATGCCAGAAACTTACCTGAAACACAAATTCGACCATGCCCCTTCATTGTTGAGACTTCAGTGGCTTCCCCTTGCTCCTAGATCTTTATTAAGGTCCTCATCAAGGCCAACAAGGTCCTCCACAGTCAAGCTACACCTACTTCTGCAGCTTTATTCCTAAACACACTATGCTTCAGTTTTATGCTCTAACAATGCTGAACTTCTGTAGTTCCCACACCCATGTTGCATCTCACCCTTATGCTTTATATAATCATACTATCCCTTCTGCCTGGAAGGCCCTCTTCTAACTTCCTCACTTTGCAAACACATAAACTCATCCTTATAAGGTTTAGCAAACATGTCACCTCTTCTAAAAAGCCCCCCTTGTCTGACTCACCCCCTTGACAATCTCAACAGCAGTATGCTCTGAATGGACTGTGTACAGCACCATCACTAACATAAACGATTTTGTAATCACTGATATATATTTAAAAATCTCCAACTAGAATATGAGTTCCTACCAGGTATGGCTAGATTTTTAAAAAACTTATCATGCAAGTTATTCTTGCTTTAGCTCTTTGAAAATAAACTTTAAAGTCACTCTAAAATGATTCTCATTGGGAGTAAATTTATTTGCTGGGTGCTAATTTGGACAACTGTTCTCACTTTGAAATTTTAGTTTGTAAGCTAACCTTGGAAGAAGTTCATTTCCCTCCTTCTTCATTCACCCTCTCCACTGAGAGTTGCTTCCTTCCAGCATTTTCAATCCCATCCTACCAATAGGGATAAAAGTACAGATTTAGACAGTAAGCCAATAATACATTTGCATCTGGCCCCGACTCTCTCGCTGCTCTCCTGCCTGCCACTACAAATATAAGTAACATCTTTTTCCGTCTCTGTTCATGAGCAATCCTTGACTTTGCACAGCCAGGGATCATTTCCTCCAATCACTGAGTGCTTTCATTTCCATTGTCTATAGAAATACAATTCCCAGCCATCTCTACCTTCCTCTGGATCTAGAGTCCAGCACATCACTAACTAGCGGCCCATGACTAACAATCTCCACTTACTGTTTGATCTGTTTCTGGTCCAGAGATTTACCTTTTCTTGATCACAGATATGTCTTTCTAATTTTTTATTTTATCTATTATCACTTTATTTAGAGAGGAGATATGAGTTTGAAGCATGCCATCAGAGCCATCTCGGCCAAAAGCCCTTAGGTTTAAATTTTACAAATACTACATAATCTTTTAGAGCAGGGGTCAGCAAACTATGGCCTGTAGGCCAAATCTAGCTCACTGCTTGTTTTTGGTATGGCCCATGAGCTAAGAATGGCCTTTACATTTTTTAATTGTTGAAAAATATCAAAAGGATATTTTATGACGTAAAAATTATGTAAAATTCTTATTTCAGTGTCCATGAAAAAAGTTTTATTGGAATACAGCCATGCCCATTCATTTATTCTGTTCCAGTTTATCAATTGCTATGTAACCACTGTAAAATATAGTGGCATAAAGCAACCATCATTTTATCTCACAAATTCTGTGAATTGGGAATTCAGGTGAAAAACAGCAAGGATGGCGTTTTTCTACTCCATGATGTCTGGGATCTCAGCTGCAAAGACTCAAATCAGCTGGAATCATCTGGAGGATTCTTCACTTCACTCAGCTGGCCCCTTTGACAGGGATGACTGGGCTTAGCAGAGAGTACCTCTGAAGTGCCCACACAAGGCCTCTCAGCACAGTAGTCTCAGGGTAGTCAGGCTTCTTACATGGCAGCTCAGGGTTCCCAGCATAAATGTTCTAATGAACAAGGCAGAAGCTGCACTGCCTTTTATAACTTAGTCTCAGAAGTCACATACTTTGTTGTATTGGTTGAAGCAGTCACAAGCCCACCCAGATTTAACTCAAAGGAGATATAGGCCCTACCACCTGATGAGACTAGTGTCAAAGAATCTGCGGCTTTGTTTTAAATCTTCATTTATGTTCTTCATGTCATTTAGTAGCAAGGGTCCAGTTAGTGACTTTGATTTAAAATGTGAGGCACTCTTCAATAAGTGGTGCTGGGAAAACTGGACAGCTACAGGTAAAAGAATGAAATTAGAACACTCCCTAACACCATACACAAAAATAAACTCAAAATGGATTAAAAACTTAAATGTAAGGCCAGATACTATCAAACTCTTAGAGGAAAACATAGGCAGAACACTCTATGACATAAATCACAGCAAGATCCTTTTTGACCCACCTCCTAGAGAAATAGAAATAAAAACAAAAATAAACAAATGGGACCTAATGAAACTTCAAAGCTTTTGCACAGCAAAGGAAACCATAAACAAGACCAAAAGACAACCCTCAGAATGGGAGAAAATATTTGCAAATGAAGCAACTGACAAAGGATGAATCTCCAAAATTTACAAGCAGCTCATGCAGCTCAATATCCAAAAAACAAACAACCCAATCCAAAAATGGCAGAAGACCTAACTAGACATTTCTCCAAAGAAGATATACAGATTGCCAACAAACACATGAAAGAATGCTCAACATCACTAATCATTAGAGAAATGCAAATCAAAACTACAATGAGGTATCACCTCACACCAGTCAGAATGGCCATCATCAAAAAATCTACAAACAATAAATGCTGGAGAGGGTGTGGAGAAAAGGGAACCCTCTTGCACTGTTGGTGGGAATGTAAATGGATACAGCCACTATGGAGAACAGTATGGAGGTTCCTTAAAAAACTACAAATAGAACTACCATATGACCCAGCAATCCCACTACTGGGCATATACCCTGAGAAAACCATAATTCAAAAAGAGACATGTACCAAATTGTTCATTGCAGCTCTATTTACAATAGCCAGGACATGGAAGCAACCTAAGTGTCCATCGACAGATGAATGGATAAAGAAGATGTGGCACATATATACAATGGACTATTACTCAGCCATAAAAAGAAATGAAATTGAGTTATCTGTAATGAGGTGGATGGACCTAGAGTCTGTCATACAGAGTGAAGTAAGTCAGAAAGAGAAAAACAAATACCGTATGCTAACACATATATACGGACTCTAAAAAAAAAAAGGTTCTGAAGAACCTAGGGGCAGGACAGGAATAAAGATGCAGATGTAGAGAATGGACTTGAGGATATGGGGAGGGGATAGGGTAAACTGGGACGAAGTGAGAGAGTGGCATGGACTAATATATACTACCAAATGTAAAATAGGTAGCTGGTGGGAAGTAGTCGCATAGCACAGGGAGATCAGCTCGGTGCTTTGTGACCACCTAGAGGGGTGGGATAGGGAGGGTGGGAGGGAGATGCAAGAGGGAGGAGATATGGGGATATATGTATAGCTGATTCACTTTGTTATAAAGCAGTAACTAACACACCATTGTAAAGCAATTATACTCCAATAAAGATGTTTAAAAAAATAAAATAAAATGTGAAGCACATTCAGGTATCAGAGCATCAAAGTCCCACCCCGAAACTCAACTTCACAAAAGGACTATCATCATGGCCCTGACTTGTGAACGATTTTAATACTTCCTTATTTGTTTCTGATCAGTCTTTAACCCTGTGAATACGAATTATGTGAATATACACAACGCATGAGTTTTAAATGTTACAGGAATAACTGAAGCCTTTAAGAAGAGTAATCTGTATTTGTCTGATAGACGGCAAAAATGGTCTCAATTCTCCACCTTATTCTTTATCTATGCCCTTTCAAGGTGATTTTGAAGCTCCTTCCCATTCCCTGAATCTGGACTGGCTTTATAACTTGCCTAGGCCAACAAAATGCAGCAGAGGTGATGCTGTGCCAGTTCTAAGCTTAGGCCTCAAGAGGCCTTGCTGCTTCTATTCAGTCTTAGAAACCTGCCCAGCTATCATGAAAACAAGCCTGGGCTAGCCTGCTGCAGGATAACAGATGTATAGCCCAGTACTCCTACCCTCTACCACTGTCCCAGTTGGCAGCCAGCCAACCTCAGAAACAGAGCTCCCTGCTGACCTGTAGCTGACCACAGACATAAGGGAGACCAGCTAAGAACAGAACTGCTCAGCTGAACCGAGCCCAAATGGCCAACTCACAGAATAATGAGCTAAATAGATAATTACTATTTTGAGCCACTAACTTTTGAAGTGGCTAGGTGTACAGCAAGAGTTAATTGACAGAATTTAGAAGTCAGTTTTTAATGATTAAATATAGAATGGAAATTTCATCACACACCACAGTCCTACTACACTGAATCACTTTAGACATTGAATAATTCTCCAAAGCAGGCACTACTGCTGGGCTCCACTGAGAAGGGCACTCTAGCTAATGCCAAGATCACAGAGGGGGTCAAACACCTGACCCCAAACAAGAAATCTGTAATAATGGCCATGCGAATAACAAATGTCATTCCATATGCAAGTCTCTCATCCTACCTGATGCCAAGGTAGCCATAAGGTACCTCCTCAGACCAGAGGTAGTGGCACCTGCAATCAGCAGTTACCCAGTTAACCAGTTAATATGTCCCACACTGCTAATATCTCACCTGAAGAGAACTCAGCATTGCCATTAGAATCCCTATTCTTTTTAGTTATAATCTCCATCCTCTATTTGCACACTGTTACCCTTCAGTGCATTCCAGTAAAGACAGGGCAGTTACCAATTCAAAACGTTAATTACACAGATGTATGTAACTATGAAGTAATTAAAAAAAAAACAAATATACCAGAATTCACACATCAAATTACAGGCTGACTTCCAAGAGACCCTCTGAGGCAAATGCAATTCCTCAAAACACTTAGGACATTTTCTACTTTGATTTGCTTTCTGTCCCTTTGGTGTATCATATTTCTCTGAGTAAGGTCAATGGAAGCAATTTTTCTTCCTTTGAAAGTGAATTTCACTTTTGGAAACAGTCAAATGTTATTCAAAGTCCACTGAAATGGGCATGCAGTTGAGGTGTGTAAAACCAGTTTCAGTCAGTAACAAGCTGGGAAAATAAATTGCAAGACTGATTTACAATTCCAATTCTACTGTCATCAGCTGGCAGGTTAAAACTCTAAAAGCACAAAACCTTCAATGGCTCCCTACTGCTCACAGCACAAATTTCAGACTCCTAGGCTTAGTATCCAAGGCACTCCACAATGTGGCCACAGCTCACCTTTCCAGTGTTATTTTCCTTGCATGGTCTCTTCTCTAGGGAAGCTGAGCCACTCACTGCTCCCCACTCACATGTCCTGGTGCTTTCCTGCACACATGCTTCTGTTCACACTCCTTCCCTGGACCACCTTCTATGTCCATGTCATCTGTCTCTGTACCTGATACAATGACCAACATTGTAAAATAATACCTTTTAAAATATATAATAGCCATCCTAACAGGTGTAAGGTGATATTGTGGTTTTGATTTGCATTTCCCTGATGATTAGTGATGTTGAGCACCTTTATATATATACCTGTTGGCCATATATAACCAAAATAATTGAAGTCAGGATCTCAAAGAGATATTGGCACTCTCATGTTCACTGTAGCATTATTCACAATAGTCAAGATATAGAAACGACCCAAATGTCCATTTGACAGATGAATGGATAAAGAAAATGTGTTATATACACACAATGGAATACTAACCTTAAAAAAGAAGGGAATCCTTTCATTTGAAACAACATGGATGGACCTGGAGGACATTATGCTAAGTGAAATAAGCAAGGACAAATACTTCATGATTCCACTTATATGACATATCTAAAACAGTCAAACTCACAGAAGCAGACAATAGAATGGTGGTTGCCAGGGACTGTGAAGAGAGGAAAATGGGGAATTATTGTCCAATGAGTGTAAGGTTTCAATTATGCAGAATGAATTAAGTTCTAGAGATCTGCTATACGACACAGTGTCTATTAATAATACCATATTGTGCACTTAAAAATTTAAGAGGGTAGGGAAAGGAAGGGCAGGGTCTGCAGAAAAGGCCTCAAATGAGTAGGAATTTCACGGTGAACGGACTACTATAGCTCCCAAGGTTATTGCGCCTCAACCCGAGGCCGCAGACGGTGCTGAAAGAGCCCCAGTGCCCATCCTGCCACTCCCTGCTGAGGACCGACTGGGCCTCAGGCCTCTGCTGGAGTCAGGACTGCAGCTCTCACTGCTCAGGCCTCTGAACGACACCACACGTCCTGTTGCCTGATTGTGAGGCAGACCACTGCTGCAGTTTGCCCCTTGTCAAATCACTGACCCCTAGGCTTCAAAGGTGCAAGAGATTCTGTACATATTCAAAAACGCACTTGCTGGACGAGGGGAAGATGGCGGAAGAGTAAGATGCGGAGATCACCTTCCTCCCCACAGATACACCAGAAATACATCTACACGTGGAACAACTCCTACAGAACACCTACTGAACGCTGGCAGAAGACCTCAGCCCTCCCAAAAGGCAAGAAACTCCCCACGTACCTGGGTAGGGTAAAAGAAAAAAGAATAAACAGAGACAAAAGGATAGGGATGGGACCTGCACCAGTGGGAGGGAGCCGTGAAGGAGAAAAGGTTTCCACACACTAGGAGCCCCTTCGCGGGTGGAGACTGTGGGTGGCGGAGGGGGAAAGCTTCGGAGTAGCGGAGGAGAGCGCACCAACAGGGGTGCGGAGGGCAAAGCGGGGAGATTCTCGCACAGAGGATCGGCGCCGACCGGCACTCACCAGCCCCAGAGGCTTGTCTGCTCACCCGCCCGGGAGGGCGGGGCTGGGAGCTGAGGCTTGAGCTTTGCGAGAGGACTGGGGTTGGCGAGTGAACACAGCCTGAAGGGGTTAGTGCACTATGGCTGGCCGGGAGGGCCTCCAGGGAAAAGTCTGGACCTGCCGAAGAGGCAAGAGACTTTTTCTTCCCTCTTTGTTTCCTGGTGCGTGAGGAGAGGGGATTAAGAGCGCTGCTTAAGGAGCTACAGAGACGGGCGTGAGCCGCAGCTAAAAGTGCGGACCCCAGAGACGGGCATAAGACACTAAGGCTGCTGCTGCCGCCACCAAGAAGCTTGTGTGCGAGCACAGGTCACTATCCACACCCCCCTTCCGGGGAGCCTGTGCAGCCCACCACTGCCAGGGTCCTGGGATCCAGGGACAAGTTCCCCGGGAGAACGCACGGCGCACCTCAGGCTGGTGCAATGTCACGCCGGCCTCTGCCGCTGCAGGCTCGCCCCCGCACTCCGTGCCCCTCCCTCCCCCCCGGGCCTGAGTGAGCCAGAGTCCCCGACGCGGCTGCTCCTTTAACCCTGTCCTGTCTGAGCGAAGAACAGACACCCTCCGGCGACCTACACGCAGAGGCGGGGCCAAATCCAAAGCTGAGACCGGGAGCTGTGGGAACAAAGAAGAGAAAGGGAAATCTCTCCTAGCAGCCTCAGAAGCAGCGGATTAAAGCTCCACAATCAACTTGATGTACCTTGCATCTGTGGAATACATGAATAGACAACGAATTATCCCAAATTGAGGAGGTGGACTTTGAGAGAAAGATTTATGAATCCCCCCCCCTTTTTTTTGTGGTACGCGGACCTCTCACTGTTGTGGCCTCTCCCGTTGCGGAGCACAGGCTCCGGACGTGCAAGCTCAGCGGCCCTGGCTCATGGGCCCAGCCGCTCCACGGCATGTGGGATCTTCCTGGACCGGGGCACAAACCCGTGTCCCCTGCATCGGCAGGCGGACTCTCAACCACCGCGCCACCAAGGAAGCCTGCATTTTCCTCTTTTTGTGAGTGTGTATGTGTATGCTTCTGTGTGAGATTTTGTCTGTATACCTTTGCTTCCACCATTTGTCCTAATGTTCTATCCTTCTGTTTCAGTTTGTTTGTTTTTTAATTTTTTTCTTAATAATTATTTTTTATTTTAATAATTTTATTTTATCTTTATTTTATTTACTTTATCTTCTTTCTTTCTTTCCTTCTTTCCTTCCTTCCCTCCTTTAGACAATGAATCATCCCAAATTGAGGTGGACTTCGAGAGCAGGACTTACGACTTTTTCCCCTTTCCCTGTTTTTGTGAGTGTGTACCTGTATGCTTCTGTGTGAGATTCTGTCTGTATAGCTTTGCTTCCACCATATGTCCTAGGGTTCTATCAGTCCGTTTTTTTGTTTTTGTTTTTTAAAAAATTTTTTTCTTAATAACTATTTTTTATTTTAATAACTATTTTATTTTATCTTACTTTATTTTATTTTATCTTTTCTCTTTCTTTCTCTTTTCCTTCCTTCCCTCCTTTCTTTCTTTCCTTTTCTTTTTCTTTCTTTCTACTTCTACTAATTCTTTCTTTCTACTTTTTCTCCCTTTTACTCTGAGCCGTGTGGATGAAAGGCTCTCGGTGCTCTAGCCAGGAGTCAGGGCTGTGCCTCTGAGGTGGGAGAGCCAACTTCAGGACACTGGTCCACAAGAGACCTCCCAGCTCCACATAATATCAAACGGCAAAAATCTCCCAGAGATCTCCATCTCAACACCAGCACCCAGCTTCACTCAACGACCAGCAAGCTACAGTGCTAGACACCCTATGCCAAACAACAAGCAAAACAGGAACACAAACCCACCCATTAGCAGAGAGGCTGCCTAAAATCATAAGAAGTCCACAGACACCCCAAAACACACCACCAGACGTGGACCTGCCCACCAGAAAGACAAGATCCAGCCTCATCCACCAGAACACAGGCACTAGTCCCCTCCACCAGGAAGCCTACACAACCCACTGAACCAACCTTAGCCACTGGGGACAGACACCAAAAACAACGGGAACTACGAACCTGCAGCCTGCAAAAAGGAGACCCCAAACACAGTAAGATAAGCAAAATGAGAAGACAGAAAAACACACAGCAGATGAGGGAGCAAGATAAAAATCCACCAGACCTAACAAATGAAGAGGAAATAGGCAGTCTACCTGAAAAAGAATTCAGAATAATGATAGTAAAGTTGATACAAAATCTTGGAAATAGAATAGACAAAATGCAAGAAACACTTAACAAGGACCTAGAAGAACTAAAGAGGAAACAAGCAACGATGAACAACACAATAAATGAAATGAAAAATACTCTAGATGGGATCAGTAGCAGAATAACTGAGGCAGAAGAACGGATAAGTGAGGTGGAAGATAAAATAGTGGAAATAACTGCTGCAGAGCAAAATAAAGAAAAAAGAATGAAAAGAACAGAGGACAGTCTCAGAGACCTCTGGAACAACATTAAATGCACCAACATTCGAATTATAGGGGTTCCAGAAGAAGAAGAGAAAAAGAAAGGGACTGAGAAAATATTTGAAGAGATTATAGCTGGAAACTTCCCTAATATGGGAAAAGAAATAGTTAATCAAGTCCAGGAAGCACAGAGTGTCCCATACAGGATAAATCCAAGGAGAAATACGCCAAGACACATATTAATCAAACTGTCAAAAATTAAATTCAAAGAAACCATATTAAAAGCAGCAAGGGAAAAACAACAAATAACACACAAGGGAATCCTCATAAGGTTAACAGCTGATCTTTCAGTAGAAACCCTGCAAGCCAGAAGGGACTGGCAGGACATATTTAAAGTGATGAAGGAGAAAAACCTGCAACCAAGATTACTCTACCCAGCAAGGATCTCATTCAGATTTGATGGAGAAATTAAAACGTTTACAGACAAGCAAAAGCTGAGAGAGTTCAGCGCCACCAAACCAGCTTTACAACAAATGCTAAAGGAACTTCTCTAGGCAAGAAACACAAGAGAAGGAAAAGACCTACAATAACGAACCCAAAACAATTAAGAAAATGGGAATAGAAACATACATATCATTAATTACCTTAAATGTAAATGGACTAAATGCTCCCACCAAAAGACACAGATTGGCTGAATGGATACAAAAACAAGACCCATATATATGCTGTCTACAAGAGACCCACTTCAGACCTAGAGGCACATACCGACTGCAAGCAAGGGGATGGAAAAAGATATTCCATGCAAATGGAAACCAAAAGAAAGCTGAAGTAGCAATTCTCATATCAGACAAAATAGACTTTAAAATAAAGACTATTAGAAGAGATAAAGAAGGACACTACATAATGATCAAGGGATCAAACCAAGAAGAAGATAGAACAATCGTAAATATTTATGCACCCAACATAGGAGCACCTCAATACATAAGGCAAATACTAACAGCCATAAAAGGGGAAATCGACAGTAACACATTCATAGTAGGGGACTTTAACACCCCACTTTCACCAATGGACAGATCATGCAAAATGAAAATAAATAAGGAAACACAAGTTTTAAATGATACATTAAACAAGATGGACTTAATTGATATTTATAGGACATTCCATCCAAAAACAACAGAACACACATTTTTCTCAAGTGCTCATGGAATATTCTCCAGGACAGATCATATCTTGGGTCACAAATCAACTCTTGGTAAATTTAAGAAAACTGAAATTGTATGAAGTATCTTTTCTGACCACAATGCTATGAGACTAGATATCAATTACAGAAAAAGATCTGTAAAAAATACAAACACATGGAGGCTAAACAATACACTACTTAATAACGAAGTGATCACTGAAGAAATCAAAGAGGAAATTTAAAAATACCTAGAAACAAATGACAATGGAGACACTACGACCCAAAACCTATGGGATGCAGCAAAAGCAGCTTTAAGAGGGAAGTTTATAGCAATACAATCCTACCTTAAGAAACAGGAAACATCTCGAATAAACAACCTAACCTTGCACCTAAAGCAATTAGAGAAAGATGACCAAAAATACCCCAAAGTTAGCAGAAGGAAAGAAATCATAGAAATCAGATCAGAAATAAATGAAAAAGAAATGAAGGAAACGATAGCAAAGACCAATGAAACTAAAAGCTGGTTCTTTGAGAAGATAAACAAAATTGATAAATCATTAGCCAGACTCATCAAGAAAAGAAGGGAGAAGACTCAAATCAATAGAATTAGAAATGAAAAAGGAGAAGTAACAACTGACACTGCAGAAATACAAAAGATCATGAGAGATTATTACAAGTAACTCTATGCCAATAAAATGGACAACCTGGAAGAAATGGACAAATTCTTAGAAATGCACAACCTGCCAAGACTGAATTAGGAAGAAACAGAAAGTATGAACAGACCAATCACAAGCATTGAAATTTAAACTGTGATTAAAAATCTTCCAACAAACAAAAGCCCAGGACCAGATGGCTTCACAGGCAAATCCTATCAAACATTTAGAGAAGAGCTAACACCTATCCTTCTCAAACTCTTCTAAAGTGTAGCAGAGGGAGGAACACTCCCAAACTCATTCTACGAGGCCATCATCAAAAAATCTAGAAACTATAAATGCTGGAGAGGGTTTGGAGAAAAGGGTACACTCTTGCACTGCTGGTGGGAATGTGAATTGGTACAGCCACTATGGAGAGCAGTATGGAGGTTCCTTAAAAAACTACAAATAGAACTACCATATGACCCAGCAATCCCACTACTGGGCATATACCCTGAGAAAACCATAATTCAAAAAGAGTCATGTACCAAAATGTTCATTGCAGCTCTATTTACAATAGCCCAGAGATGGAAACAACCTAAGTGTCCATCATCGGATGAATGGATAAAGAAGATGTGGCACATATATACAATGGAATATTACTCAGCCATAAAAAGAAACGAAATTGAGCTATTTGTAATGAAGTGGATAGACCTAGAGTCTGTCATACAGAGTGAAGTAAGTGAGAAAGAGAAAGACAAATACCGTATGCTAACACATATATATGAAATTTAAGAAAAAAAATGTCATGAAGAACCCAGGGGTAAGACAGGAATGAAGACACAGACCTACTAGAGAATGGACTTGAGGATATGGTGAGGGGGAAGGGTAAGCTGTGACAAATCGAGAGAGAGGCATGGACATATATACACTACCAATCGTAAAATAGATAGCTAGTGGGAAGCAGCCGCACAGCACAGGGAGATCAGCTCGGTGCTTTGTGACCACCTAGAGGGGTGGGATAGGGAGGGTGGGAGGGAGGGAGACACAAGAGGGAAGAGATATGGGAACATATGTATATGTATAACTGATTCACTTTATTATAAAGCAGAAACTAACACACCATTGTAAAGCAATTATACTCCAATGAAGATGTAAAAAAAAAAATTAAGAGGGTAGATGTCATATTAAGTGTTCTTATCACAAAAAAAAGAGGCACAAGGAATCTTTTGGAGGTGGCTATTACCTTGATTGTAGTGATGGTTTCACAGGTATATGCATTAAGTCCAAACTCATCAAACTGCATACATTGAAAATGTGCAGTTTTTATATATCAATTATACTTCCATAGAGCTGGTAAAAAACACGTTTGATAAGTGAGGATTAATGTCATAAATTATTATAAAGAAAACATTTTCTAATAATTTATGAGATCCTTCCCCCTCTGATGAAGTTAAGTCCAAAAAAAGTAATAAGCTCAGAATATTTTCAAAGCATTTGTGTGGTGAAATTAGATGTATTAGGTTAAACCATATGAAATTGCCATTGTTGTAGGTAAAAATGTTTGAGTATCAGCAATTTCATATGGTTCAGTCTAATACTGCAGGATTTTGCTCACGAACAAAAATAAAGTAAAGGCTCCTTCCTTTGCTTCTCTTCTTTTGTCTCCAAAGCCCTCACACACTCTGGAAAACCTTAATTCCTATGAACTTTTGAGGACTTATAATAAATAAAGAAAGAATACATGAAGCCTCGCCTATACATACATTATTTCTTAGTTCAAAACACCTAGTTTCCTTTAGGAGTTGTATTCCAGTTACCAGACTCAAGGTAATTGGCCTGTGAGTCCCCAGCGGGGTGTTAGGTCTCTCCACCTACATCTCAAATTTCTAGGTCAGATCTGAGCACCACCCTCTTCCCATGTTCCGTTTACACACTGCAAATAGGCCATCACACCCAGGATTCCTGAATGTTGTTTAATGCAAGATGAGGTTGTTGACAATAAGGCGTCTGATCATTATTATCAGTGTGGGCTTGGGAGTGGGGGGGACTTGATTTTATTCTCACTTTTGCTGCTTTTCCTGCCCCAGCATTGCAGCCAGCTGGCTAGACTATCGTCTCTGGGTCTCTTGTCAGTCAGAGCAGGAGAAGAAGCCTCCTAGGCAGGATTTCTAGCCTTGCATCTGTGGCTGGAGTGGTGAGGCAGTTTCCCTCCATCTTCCTGGGCAGCGGCAACAAGACCCTGTGAGGAGGCGCAGGTGCTATGACTAACTGGCACACTCCCAAGCCACAGTCAACCCCATGTGCTCAGAACAGAGGCTCAATTTTAATCCTTCTGAGACACCATTTTAGGAATCAGCCAATACACGGACATGTAGTCAATGTAATGCTTTTGTGTGCTCGTGTAGGTCTTGAACTTATGAATTTCTGCATTAAAAATTTTAGAATTTTCTGCATAGAAATTTACCCAAGACAAATATAAATGCAATCTCTTTTTAATGGTAAATGTTATTTCATGGGAAACAGTGAATACATAATTTCTGCTTCAATGGTCAGAAGATCCTGTGCTTTCAAGTTTACTGTTAGAAATGCAAAACAGGGACAGCAGAACTCCATCATCCCACCTCTGTTCCTTCAGTACAGGATGTTTTCCTCTTTCAAAGGTTTTTTTTTAAAGACTAAGATCTTTCATCTAGTGTTTTAAATAACCAATTTTCTCTATTTCTCCAAGAAGATTATTGCATGGTCTAATTAAGTTTTCCCTTAGGAAGTATCATCCCTGACATGCAAAGGAAGACAAAACAATGGTGGCAGATTGTGGAAATAGGAATATTTTTATCAACTGAAAAACTGTAAAACTCAAAAGTGCCAAAATCACCCCTAAGCTATTAATATGCAATGATTTGAAATATCAGCAATTCACAGGAGGGAGACTGGTAAAGAGTTCACTATTTACTTACTGTCTTTTTTCCCACGTTCTGAATTCAGAAAACCCCACATTCCTATTCGGACAGTTGACAGCATCCCAACCACCCAAAAAGAAGTTCAGAGGGTTCCACTGCAGACAGTATAAATGGCGCTTGCTTTTTCATGACCTGTTTCAGAAGTAAAGCAGAGAAGGAACTGAGTTTCACATGTTCACTCTTACAGAACTCATCAAAGAACTCGATAAAGGTTTGATGAAGGAACTTGGGCCGAAATTTGGGAAACCTGGCTGTTACATCAAATTCCTAGTCCATTACCACACTACTTTTATGATAGTGGCTTTGTATAGATAGTTGTATTCTGGTGAAACAAACTCTCCTCACAAATTCTCGTGATGATTCTCGGGCATTTATTCTTCCCCAAACACAAATCTGATCATGACTCCTTAGTGTAAAACCTTGCCATTGCTCCCCAGTGCTCAAAGGTTCCCTTGCAGGCCTCTGCAAGACTGAGGTTTAGTAGAGTGGAGAGTACAAGTTTGGGACCAAAGGTGACTGCACAAAAGGAGAGGAGAGTCGGTGCCACCACCAGAGCCCCTTTCTCTGCCCTAGTTCCTCACCAGGCTCACTCTCTCCTTTGAAAATAAGTGTTGTAAAGTACTTAAGAATGGTTTTGCAAGGGTGCTGTGTCAGGAGTCCCCAAGACCGCCCCAAGTTCTGTGATTCACTAGGAAGATTCACAGAACTGAGCATATAACCACACTCATCGCCTATGATTTATTACGGTGAAGAAATACAAAGCAAAATCAGTGGAGGGAAAAGGCACCTGGGGTGAAATACAGGGGAGACCAGACACAAGCTTCCAAGAGTCCTCTCCCAGTAGAGTTACACAGGATACACTTAATTTCCCTAGCAAGAAGTTGTGACAACATACATGAAATGTAGTCCACTAGGGAAGGTCATTAGGGACTCAGTGCCCAGGGTTTTGATTGGAGGTTGGTCACATAGGCACCCTCTGATTGGCAATATTAAAATTCTACACCTCAAGAAGGAAAGCAAGTGTTCAGCAGAAACTGCACTGTTTATATGAACAGTTCAGGCACATTGAGGCACCTTTATCAGTTCTGGGAATGGTGGGAATCCCCCTGAAAATCAAGTTCCAGATGCCAGCCAAGGGACCTTTCAAAGACAGGCCTGCTATGACAACACTTTTTTGCACAGATGCCAATCACTAGCCTGGCTGGGCACCAACATGTCTTGCCCAGGCTTGGATGGGGTAAAAAAAACCATGAGAGTTCTCTGAGCAGGGTATTAAGGGAGTAGGAATGGAGGAACACCTACCCTCTCCCATTGGCAGGAAGGACTGCTTCCTGGGAGAGGCAATGCCTGAGCCAGGTCTAGACATGTGACAGATATTGTGGTGTTCCTAGATTTAAATCCCAACCAGGTGGGTGATCTTGGCTAGTTAATTAACTAGACTAAGGAAGTTTTTAGGAAGTGAGTTACCCACATAGACTAGGGCTATTTGTATGGCTTCCAAACCTCTTGCCAAGCCATGAGGCATTGCTCAAGTGGTACCAACCTACTTCTCCAGCCCCACATGTGCCTCTCTGCCCCTTCAGTCTCTGTGATCTAACCATACTGGCCTTCTTTCAGTGCCTGGAATATGCCCCCTTCTACCTCCAAGGCTCTGTACATTCCACCTCCCTCCCCCAATAGCTTGTCATCAACCTTCCTACCTACTTCACATAGCTAACTCCTACTCATGTCAGATTTCAATCCAAAAAACACTTCCTTAGGGCAGCCTTCCCTCACCTGCCCCAGAGTAGGTCAGAACCTCTGTCATTTGCTTTCCAGCACCAGTAACTTCTCCTTTATTATTGTGAGCACATTAAAGTCCATTTTTTAAACGCTTATACACTTCAAGAAGGCAGATTATGTTATATCTTGATCAATATATATACTGATTATGTTATATCAATACGACTATGTTGTTCAGTGTAATAACCCCTGAGCCTAGTATGGTGCCTATCATATAGTGGGCACTCGGCAAATATATGAAAGAGGAGTGAATGAGGGCTCACTCTCAGTCCATGTAGTCAGGTTGAGGGCAATCTCTGCCCCACTTCCTAACACATACACACCTCCTGGGGCTAAGGCGTATGAACCAGGCTAGATCAACAAGTCATCCAAAGGTTCTGACAGAAGTATTGTAAAAGAAGCACTGCATCTGCTGCAGATAGCATGCCTGAGAGTGAGCGAAACTAACTCAGAGGAAAGCAAAGGTGAGGGAAGGAGAATCAGGGATGTGATGAGTGAGAGGATGCAGCCATTCCTAAAGGCAGCAGTCCATGGGGCTATTCATTTACCAGTAAACTTTCTTTTTGTTTCTTAGGCTAATCTGAGTTGGGATCCTGACACATGTAACTAAGAATCCTAATACAAAAATGGTAACAGGAATTAGACATGTAGCTGGTCCCAAAGAACAAGAGAAAGACCATCAACAAGTCTAACTTGTAATGACCTGAGCTACTGGCCTAGGGAATCCTTATAATTCTTAGAACCATGAACAGGTTTGGTTCCGGTGCAGGAAGAAAAGACACTGACTGGGGAGTAGAGTACAAGCATCCTGGCTGCTCAGAATCTTAAAAACCACCTTGTTCCTCTCCCCAGGAATAAAAGACTATTTGCAGCTATGACAGCAGAATCACTTCCTTTCATCTATGAAAACTCACAGAAACCAGACCTCCCAACAGACTGGAGAGAGGCAAAAAATCTCCCTTATTTTCAAAGGGGTGGAATATGATCATTACTAATAAAAAGCTTGAAATCTCACTCCAAACTAAATTCTAGATCAGATTAATAAAGCACTGGTTGGATAAGCACTTGATAATCACTAACTGCCAGGATAGGCTCTCTAAAATTATGACATACCCAACTTACCCCAGACTCCTTTCTGTTCCAGTCACTCAATTCATTTATTGGGATAATTCTTTATAGGTAGAGTATATGTGGTGCAGCTAACAAAGGCCACCAGGATTTTCCGCTTGATAAGATGAAGAATCCTGAAGACAAGTAAACCTGAAAGGTGTCTCATGGTGGGACACAGAGCTATGCCCTTGGCCCTGTGCTGATCAAAATTTTGATCAGTAATGTAGATGAACCTAGGATTATTGACCTAGGAAGGGTGACATTAGAGTAAAGGGGAGAATTCAAAAGCTAATATGATAAGCAAAAATAGGATGAAATTTAACTAGAACATATGTAAAGCCACTGCAATTTTAAAAACTCCTAAATACAGGATGATAGATGTTCAGTCTTCTATGCCAGCAAATACCCCAGGGTGATGCAGCTACTCAGCTTGGGCTAAATTTGCAAGTATATCATCTACCTCAGTTGGACAACAGCAGGACAACCAAGTTCCAGTCTGAGTATCACAGAGAAACAATGACTGACAAAAGTGAATCCAGAGATGGGAACCAAAATTAGTAAAAAGTTTGGGAATCATGTCACACAAATGAGTTGAAAGGGTGAGAATGTAAATTGATATAGCCACTTTAGATAGCAAAGACAGAATCCTGTAAAACTGAAAATATCCATACGCTGTGACCCAAACAATCCTACTTCTAGATACACATCCTGGAGAAACTCTCACAAATTTATACAATTACCAACACAGAATTGTTTGTAACAGCAAAATTCAGGAAGTCCTTAAGCTTCTCTGTCAGTAGGAGAATGGCTACACAGAATAAGGTCTACTCACACTCGGGGATACTTTGCAGCCACTAAAAACAATGATGTAGGTCTACTTATAAATCAGGATGGGCTAAGTTTGCAAATTAACAAAAGGAACCTAAAATCCGAGTGGCTTAATACAAGCAAAGTCTATTTATTCCTTATGCTACATGCTTAAAAAGTGAGTTGGCAGGAAAGTTCAAGTAGTTATTCTCAGACCCAGGCTGACAGAGAGACCTCATCTCTATCTGCCAGAGGAATTAAATGTGGTAAATCTCATACTGGCTCTTAAAACTTCCATTTGGAAGTGCACCCGTTACTTTTGCTGACATTTCATTGACCAAAGCAAATCACATGGCCACACCTAACTTCAGAAGAGGCAGGACTACAATCCGACCATATGCCCAGATGGCAGACAGCCAAAATATCTTATGTCATACATATAATGACTAATACAATACATAGTATGGAAAGACTAATACAAAACATACGAAAAGATCTAAGACATTTGCTGTATGGACAAAACATACAGACACACCCATAATAACACCATTTGTGTAAATTAAAACAATCTATATGTTGTTTATACACACCTATATATGCATGACACTGCGAGGGAGGAGGAGGACACTAGAAGGGGTGATCAAAGGGGAAATAACCATTTCTGTCATGTTTTAATTCCTCTATTTAAGAAAAAGAAAAATATGACAAAATCTTAATTGTTGATAATTCAGGCTGGTGGAGAATATGAGTGTTCATTATATTATTCTTTGAATTTTCCACTGCATTTAAAAGCCTTGAATTAAGCTGTTGAAAGAACCAGGATTTTTTTTTAGCCTGAGAAGATCACAGATGTGAAAAAGGGGAAGTATGAAAATAGATGGCTTTAACTATTTTGGACAAAGGAGATTTGCTGTGTGTGGTAATGGAGGAGCTGGGAACAATGGTGAGAGACCCTAGAAGGCAGATCTTGGCTTGGGAATAAAGAATGACCTATCATGGAAAGATGAGTGAGTAGCATCAAAAATGTATGGAGGAAAAATATATATTCTTTGGGGATAAAAGTGGTAAAGAGGGCCTCCCTGGTGGCGCAAGTGGTTGAGAGTCCGCCTGCCGATGCAGGGGATACGGGTTCGTGCCCCGGTCTGGGAGGATCCCATATGCCGCGGAGCGGCTGGGCCCGTGAGCCATGGCCGCTGAGCCTGCGCGTCCGGAGCCTGCGCGTCCGGAGCCTGTGCTCCGCAACGGGGGAGGCCACAACAGTGAGAGGCCCGCATACCGCAAAAAAAAAAAAAAAAAAAAAAAGTGGTAAAGAGTAAGACAATTGCCTGTCTGACAGAATATTGTGGAGAGGATTCTTGCACTGGGAAGGTGCCTGGATTTGGTGATCCCCAAGGTCCTTCCAGTTCTCAGGTTCCATCAAAGTTAGGCCAGCACCTCACAGTTTAGAGCTCACAGACTCTGGAAAATGCAGCAGTTATCCCAAGACAAGCTTTAAGAAATAATGCAACAATCCGAAATCAATACAGCCTTTAATGGTTTTACCTGGGAATATTTCACAATCAATGAGGAATAATTCACTTAATTGGGCCTGAAAGTTATTATAGTCACAGGATTGGGGGGGTGTTTACAGTATACTGGCCTTAAATAAATCTCACTTTAATTCTCATGCCTTGGTTGACCTTATGTACATAATTAAATCAGTATTATTTGTAGAATTGTTGCCTGTTTAATCACTGTTTCTGTGACTTATGTTTTTCCAGTACCAAAGTCAAATTGCTCTGATAGCTAAAGAGATCTCCACAGAAACATACCACTGAAATGAGTATTACTGTGTAAAATGAAAGAGTAAGAATAATGAGTGTGTTTTCTTTATAACTAGTTGCTTTGGCTACTGCCAAAAGAAAAAATAAAAATCTTATCAGTGGAAAAGAGTATCACTGACCTGAAAAAATAAAAATCTTAGCAGTGGAAAAGACTATCATTGACCTGTCCTTGTGTGAGGAGGGCCAGTCTGGCATAAAAACAGTGGGTCAGAACTCAGGGAGCTCCCTGCTGCTGCCCTGCTCCCAGACAAGAAGATAATGAATTTTAGTGGGAGTAAATGAGACAATATGCTGTACCTGAGGATTTTCTTTCCAAAAGGTACCATATCTTTTGAATACCTACAAATTTTATCTATACATAGTTAATATATGCCCAGAAGGTTATGAGTTGAGCAGCTTTTGCATGCCTGGAACCTGATGGATCTGAAGAGACACCTGGGAAGCCCACTGTGGTTTTTAAGGAACGTTATGTTTCCACCATAAAAATACTGAAAGCATGCTGCAACATAAAAACTTGTGCTTTGTCCATGTGTTTTTGCCCTTTTAGGATTTCCTTCCGGCAGTGATTCTGTACCACCATAACTAAGAATAGGGAATACTTGCATAAAAGTAACTGTTATTTAATAGTTTCTTCCTATTAAGTTTCACAATTAACAACAAAACAAAACAGCTCAGAAGGTTCGGATATATTCTCAAGTTAATGAGGTTAGTGTGGCTTGAATACTACCTTCTTTCTAGACCGATATTCCTGGCTGTGCTGGAGCTTCACATGGCCGGGCCCCACTATCATCAGAAATACGGATGAGAGAGAAAGGCTAGCGGCTGGCTAGCCCACCACAATGCCTTGCAGGGACTCCGGTCTGGCCCTAATCTATAAGCAAAAGCTGATTACTCACCCCCACCTCCCCAGCCTAGCTTCTCCACCCTTCAAGTGCAAGCACTTACATCCTAAGACGTCACAGAGCAGTGTATTCATCCTTGGAAGACAGAGTCTGGTGATAAAACGCAAGAATGTAATGTTTGGAAGAAGAGAGCGTAGGGTAAACCAGAGACAAACAGGGGAGGGAAGAGGAGGAGAAAGGAGTTGATGAATGAAGTCCTGAGGAGCAAAGGTTACTGAAAAACAGCAGGACAGAAGTAAGAGAATGTGACAAAGAGGCAGGGCCAAGGAAAACAAGGAGGTCAATGATATGCTGCATGAGGACAAAGAACTGTGCTTCCGGATGAGATTACCATGTATGCCTTTAGAAAAGTGGCTTTGTTTTTCAGGAGGTCATTATTCTGCCAATACTGCAGCTCCTCTGCTTACACTTAGGAGCTTTTGTCCACTTAACTACGCCAAACACTGCATCTTTGAAACTATTTCAGAGATACAAATATGTTGGGGAGTTGAGGAAGCCAATCCAAAACATCATTTAAAATATCAGTTAAGACTTCTGGTTGCAGGTAAGATGGAATCAACACATCCACCTTTGTGTCCACCAGAAGCAACTATAAAATCTGTACAGAATGCTTGGGTAGCTATTAGAGAACTCTTTAAAGTATATTATCAGCAGATGAATCAGGGAAGAATATCAGGGTGCCTAGTACAACTGAACTGGTGGTGACTTTACTACTTTTCTTCCTCCCGTATTATCTGGCCTGAAAACACAACAAAACATGAAAGTGAGCACTGTGTTTAGAGCACATGTTCTGGCTCAAGGTGCTTTTTTTGGAAAAGGGAACTACTAAAACTCAAGAAAGACTGGGGGGAAATCCCCTGGGGTTTTCTCTCCTTTTTCTCCCTTCTCTCATGTCCAGAAAATCCCATGGTGGAGGCTGTGGCAACAGCAACGAAACTGACTGGCAGAGGGAGACTAGACTGTAGGAGTTAAAACTCTCGAGGGAAAGGAACATTCCATTCCATTCGGTGGAACTATAGCAAGCTCCAAAATGGCAAAGCCAAATCCCACTGTTTTTTCTTTCTTTCTCTCTCTGTCTGCCTGTCCCTTATGCCCCAGAGGCAGTGCATCATGAAAGTGGGTGGTTTCTGACTGGAGGACCGAAAAGGAAAGCTCTAGAAAACCATAAAATACCATGGTAATAACGAAGAGGGAAGACCTCAGGAAAGCAAACCCATAAAGCTGCTTATGAACAACTGTGATCACCCCCCATCTGGGCATGTGTGGATTTGATCCTAATTACCATGTTAAAGACTTTGAGAACTGAGCTAAGAGACACTCAGGTCTCAGACCTGACCAGTGGGCGTCACACATGGGACAGATATGAATAGCAATGCAAAGGCATTGAATACTAAACTCATATTGGAACTACAGCCCACTACAGAAGGTGAGCTGGAACTTTCAGTATGAACCTAACCAGGTCAACTGACTGCTAAACAAATAATCAACATTCTCCACTAGATTGAAACAAGATCCAGAGTCTAATAACATAATATTCAAAATGTCCAGGATAAAATCCAAAGTCGCTCGGTATATAAAAAACAAAAATGCCAACTCACATGGGAAAAGACAATCAACAGATGCCAACAGTGAGATGACACAAATGTTGAAATTATCTAACAAGTAGGTTAAAGCAGCTATTACAAAAATGCTCAAATGAGCAATCACCAAGCTTGAACACTCTTGAAATAAATTTAAATAGAAAGTTATTGGCAAAGTAAAGAGAAGATACAAAGGATAACCAAATTAAAACTTTAGAACTGGAAAATAAAATAACTGAAATAAAAAATTCACTGAAAGAACACAATAGCAGAATGGAGGAGGCAGTGAAACTGAAAATAGACAAACAAACTAGTCAATTTAAATAACAGAAAGAAAAAAGATTCGGGGGGAGAACCAAAGTGTCAAGGACCTGTATGATGACAATAAACGATCTAACATTTGTGTAACTGGAATCCAATACAGAGAAGAAAAAGAGTGTGATGCCGAAAAACATTTGAAGAAAAAACAGATGAAAATTGCCAAGAAGCTGAGAGAATACCAAACATAATACAAAGAAATCCACACCCAGACACATCATAGTCAAATTGCTGAAAACTAAAGACAAAGAACTGAAGAAACAGACAATTCAACACTAACAGAGAGTTCAACATCCCATTCTTGATAACAGAACAACTAGAAAGAAAATCAAGCAAGGATATAGAAAACTCACACAACACTACCAAAAAATTGACCTAGTTGGCATTTACAAAACACTGCTCCCAAGATGAGCAAAATAAACATGCTTTTCAAGTGAATATGGAATATTCTCCAGGGATTGGCGGGACTATAACTTGGTTCAGCCACCTTGGAAAACAGTTTGGCAGTTTCTTTAAGAAGTTAAGCATAAATTTACCACATAACTCATCAATTCTACTCCTAGGAATCTACCCAAGAGAAATGAAAACATATGCCTACACAAGGACAAGTACATAAATGTCCACAGCAGCATTATTCGTGAGAACCTGGAAACACCCCAAATGTCCATCCACAGAGAATAGATAATCATAATGCAGTATATCCATATAATGTAATACTATTCAACAATAAAAAGGAATGAATTACTGATACATGGCACATCCATGGATGAACCTCAAAAGCATTATGCTACATGAAAGAAGACAGACACAAAAGAGCATACAGTGTATGATCCTTTTTATACAAAATGTCCACAAAAGGCAAACCTATAGAGACAGAAAGTAGATTAGTGGTTGCCTAGGGCTCAGGGGAGGGGAACTGACTGATGGCAAATGGGCACAAAAATTTTTATTGGAGTGATGGAAATATTCTAAAACTGGATTATGGAGATGGTTACATAACTTGGTAAATTTACTAAAAAGCATTAAATTGTATGTTTGAAACATGTGAACTCTGTGGTATGGAAATTATACCTCAATAAAGTTGTCATTTTAAGAATGCTATATCACAGAAATTATTCAGTATATAAACTTACTTTTTTACATTCAGCATAATGCTCCTGAGATCCATACAAGTTATTCCATGTTCATTCCTTTTATTCCATTATATGGATGTACCACAGTTTGTTTAACCATTCACCTACTGAAGGACATTTGGGTTGTTTCCAGTTTTTGGTTATTGCAAATAAAGCTGCTATGAACATTCCTGTATAAATGTGTAACAAGGATACTCTTAAGAGAGTGAAAAGACTCTCTCAGACTAGAATGGACTCATATCCAGGCTACATAATGAACTCCAATAAATTAATAAAACAAACAACTCAAAAGAAAAATGGCAACAGTCTTGAACAGGCTCTTCACAAGAGAATATCAATTGGCAATAAATTATGAAAAGATGTTCCATAGTATTAGGCATCAGGGAAGTAAAAATTAAAAACCACAGTAAGACTTCAAAAAAAAAAAAAACCAAAATGTCCATCAACAGGAGAACAGATAAACAAATTTTGGTACATTCATACAATGAAATATTCAGCAATGAAACACGATATACTACTGATACATACAACATCATGGATGAAATCTCAAAAACATTATGTTGAACAAAATAAGCCAAAAACAAGCCAAACACGAGCTTACACACTGTATGATTTTATTTACATAAAGTTCAATAGCAGGCAAAACTAATCTATGGTGACAGAAATTGGAATCATGGTTGCCTCTGGTTGGAGAGGATCAAATGAAAAGGCACTTTATGGGGTGACAGAAAATCATCTATATCTTGACTGGGTATATACATGGGTATATGGGTATATACATTTGTCAAGACTCAAACTGTAGGACTTCCCTGGTAGCGCAGTGGTTAAGAATCCTCCTGCCAATGCAGGGGACACGGGTTTGATCCCTGGTCCACAAAGATTCCCACATGCCGTGGAGCAACTAAGCCCGTGCGCCAGAACTACTGAGCCTGAGCTCTAGAGCCTGCGAGCCACAACTACTGAGCCCGTGCCCCTAGAATCCATGCTCTGCAACAAGAGAAGCCACCACAATGAGAAGCCCACACACCACAATGAAGAGTAGCCCCCGCTCACTGCAACTACGCTCGCAGCAACGAAGGCCCAACACTGCCATAAATAAATTTATTTATTTTTTAAAAAGACTCAAACTGTACTCTTAAAATATTTGTATTTTATTGTATGCAAATTATATCTCAATTAAAAAAGAAATAAAGCCACAATGAGATACCACTACTATCCATTAGAATGGCTACAATTCAAAATATTAACAATACAAGTGTTGTCTAAGATGTGAACAAATGGTACCTTCTGTATACTGCTGGCAAGAACGTAAATTAGTATAAATGCTTTGGAAAGCTGTTTGACAACCTCTACTAAAGCTTAACATATGCGGACCCTATTACCTCACTCTTAGTTATATATCCAACAGAAATGCACACATTTGTTCCTCAAAAGACATGTGTGAGAATGTTCAGATGAGACATGCTCATCACAGTATAACAGATTGAAAAAAACTGTATGATATATATATTCTCCATCTATGCAAAGTGAGAAAACAGCATTAATCTATAGTGATGGAATTCAGGATAGCAGTAACTTGGTAACCTCTAGGGTAGAGGGAAGGGGTAAGTAAGTCATTGCCAGGAAACAGGAAGGGGGTCTCTGAGGTTCTGGTGATGTTCTTCTTCTTGACCTGGGCACTGGTTAAATGGATGTCTTCACTTTGAGATTATTAATAGAGTTGTGCACTTATGACCTGTTCACTTTTTCTTCAGGTACATTCTACTTCCACTTATATTTTAGACTGTCCCTTATGCTATATGTACGTATAATTAAGGTTTTCTCTCTTTGCTCACTACCAACACCACCCCCTTTGCCCCCTTTATCCTTCTTTAGCATATACACTTCTCTTTCTCTGAATTCTTGTCTGCCTAACTATCAATAACACTTGGTACTTAACCTGAATCTTCACTGGCGGTGACTAGAAACACATAAAGTCAAAACTGCGGTGAGTAAAGTGAGCCCACAAAATAACTGCAGGGAGAACACAGGCATATTTTAAACAGGCAGAATTTCATGAATCAGCATCAAAGAAGCCAGCCCCTGTCTATCTACAGAGGGGAAACCATCCTTTAAATAGTAGGATTAGTTCATTTGCCCACATAATTCCAGGACAAAGCTGTAGACCCAAGAGTGACATTCCTTTACGTGCTCCTTCCTGTATATGGAATCTTCCCAAAGGCACTTTCACATACTTTAGCAGTTACTGGAGTTGAAAAATATTATAAAGGGGGCAAAAAGGCTGTCCAGGAATTGATTCTTAACTCACAGTGTAAAATTTGGACTTAGGGAGCTTAATATTAAAAACTCCCACAGGCTAACTTAACTTTCACATTCCCTTTAATTCCACAGAATGTTATTCATTAATTTACCCACACTCCAAATTTATGTGCAAGATACTACAGGCCTGACACCATGCTCAATACTGCAGATACAGGGACAGAAAACTGCAAGGCCTGTAATTTCGAGGAGCTCAGGGCTCTGGTGGAGTGATAAGGAGAGGAAAAACAAATTACCAGAACTCAGGGTGATAGGTTTTGTAACAGAAAAAGGGAAGGCTCCAAATTTCCTAGGAGCATGGAAGGATAGTGACTAAATCTATCCAGAGAGGGTGTGGCGACTCCATGTTGGAAGTGACACATTATCAGGATGTGGACCAACCAAACAGCATGGGATCTCTCAGTATGGGACCTCTCAAGAACTCAGAACTGCAAAATGCAGGTGCTTACTCTGAGAAAGGACTAGTAAAACCCACATTTGGATGTGATTGAACACTTATGGGGGCAAACCCTCATACTGCCTATACAGGGGACCAAAAGCTCATCAACACCTAAAATTTCCAACAAATTAATTTGGAAGTGGCATGAATGCAAAAAAAAAAGTGAGTTTGACTTCATTTCAGGGAAGCAGGATTGAAATATGACTACAATTTAATAAAAACAAACAATTATATTTTATATTCTACTTAGGATGGAAAAAGACTGTGAGAATAAAAGTTGGATCAGTCCGAAGGATTGAAAAAAGGAACGTCACACAGTCAGAAGTTACCATCTAAGCATGGCCCAGAGAAGTTGGAGCTCGTGTCCAAGTACCCACCCCTCTGGGCTGAAAAACAGAAACGCCACAGTTCCAGAAAAGGACTGAGAAGAGGTCTCATGCTGATAACATCAAATATGAGAATCACATCACTAAAGTCCCAGGTCCAAGTCCACATTTATGATGTAATAATCTTATGAAGATGGCTTGGCTTCCCACACAACTCACCCAAAGAGACAGAGAGATAGTATCAGTGGTATGCTGATAAATGTTTAACAACAGGCTCTCCAGGGGGGGAAAAAGTTCTGATTTGTAGTTTACTGTTTTCTGAAATGTAGATACTCTCACCATGGTGAATTTCAAACTATTAAGATGATGTCACTTGCCATGGAATTTGACAGTGATGTGCACAATTGGCTCTTGCAATCTGGTGTGAGGTGACTACATACGAAAATGTAATCAGTTGAATTTCCACTATATATCAATAAATTGCCATTTTGGTTTATACAGGTCAGATCTCAAGAGCTGGGTGACCTTAAGTCAATCCGTAAGTAGGGGTCCATCCTTATTGGGGTTTGGCGTCCACCAAGTGGAAGGCCAGCCCTGGACGAAGGTGAATTCTCCAAGGTGAAGGGCATAACACACATGATAGCATGGAAAGGCACAACATGCTTAAAACAAAATAAAACGTACAAGCTAACAGACAAAAATTAAGTAATTCTGAATAGACTAGACTATTTACTCTGTAGACTACAGAGTGGTATAAGAGACTGATGAATGGTGAGTTTGGGGAGCCCAGCTAGGGACAGACTATAAAGAAAGGCATGGGGGACTATACTCATGAGGGTACCCTTTGCTGTGGTAGATGCTTCAAATACTTTAATTCATGTAATCATACCTATCACATGATATTATCCATTTATACAAAAGAGCCTCAGTGAGGGATTAGGGAGCTGAGATTTTAACCCATAGACTGATTCCCCAAACCGTACCTTCCCATTAGTTCATGCTACTTCCAAGGGAAGGCTGGGTGATGATGTAAGAATGCCCCCTTCCCAATCCTGCCCACTGCCTCTTAAGTCCCTCTACATTTACCTGAACCCCTAAAAGGGAGACTATGACATTTTTCTTGCAGGTCCAACTAGGAAATTCTACTATATCCCCTTGGAATCCATCTCAACAGTTGTTAGAAATACTTCCTTCTTTTCCTAAACCCATCATAGCAATAAAGTCCTTATATTATTTTTAGTACTCATATTATAACTGGCCACTACCAAATTTTGTTTAAAATGTCCCAAGTACTGAAGGAGTACCCTCAATCTTTTCTTTTGCGGAGTCAATAATCATAATCCCTTACCTGCTACTCTAAAGTCTTGCTTTCCAACTCTTTATTATTCTCCATGTTTTCCCAAGCCAGATACTCTTGTAAAAGGCATGGCCACTGGTGAACACCATGAGGAGGTTACCCAGTAGCTCCTGTATTCTGTACCACTATGTATCCATCCAATTATTAGAAAAACTATAGACAATGGAAAAGGGATTCTCAAAAAGGCAGTAAGAATGATTAAGCTGGTTAAGGAACTTTAAAAAAAATTTTATTTATGGACTTCCCTGGTGGTGCAGTGGTTAAGAATCCACCTGCCAATGCAGGGGACATGGGTTCGATTCCGGGTCTGGGAAAATCCCACATGCCATGGAGCAACTAAGCCCGTGCACCCCAACTACAGAGCCTGTACTCTAGAGTCCGTGAGCTACAACTACTGACCCTGTGTGCCACAACTACTGAAGCCCACGTGCCTAGAGCCCGTGCTCCACAACAAGAGAAGCCACCACAATGAGAAGCCTGCACACTGCAACAAAGAGTAGCTCCCGCTCATTGAAAATAGAGAAAGGGCTTCCCTGGTGGCGCAGTGGTTGGGAGTCCGCCTGCCGATGCCGGGAACATGGGTTCATGCCCCGGTCTGGGAGGATCCCACATGCTGCGGAGCGGCTGGGCCCGTGGGCCATGGCCGCTGAGCCTGCATGTCCGGAGCCTGTGCTCCGCAGCGGGAGAGGCCACAACAGTGAGAGGCCCGCGTACGGCAAAAAAAAAAAAAAAAAAAATAGAGAAAGCCCGCGCACACCTACGAAGACCCAACACAGCCAAAAATAAATAAATAAATAAATTTATTTTAGAAAATTTTATTTAATCCTTACTAATAAATATGAACCTGGTTTAGGAAGAGGAAGACAAATACTATAAAACTTACTTATATATGAAGACACCATTAGGGTGAAAACAGGAATTAGAAATGTGACAAAGTATAGATTTAATAGTCCTCTGAAGCCTATGATTTGCCCCTTTCCCTACCACCTACCCTAAGCATTTACTGTATAAATACTTTGCAAAGGAGAAGAGTGACTTTAATTGATATTGATCTATGAAGACATGTGAGATACCCCATGATGACTTATAGACCTAAGCACAAACACTTTGCTGGAGTCTGAAAGTCCAGCAGGAGCCAAGAGAACCAAGAACCATACAATTTGGGTATAAGTCGAGCCATAGGATACCAAGGCCTGAAGACATGTAGATTACACAATATTAAATATGTGTTCTGGGGGTGAGAGGCTGAATTTTTTCTTGATTGGACTGCCAATCTCTCCTTGAACACAAGGAAACAAAAACTCAGAAATGTTCTAAATTTTCTTCCTCTGCTCCCTTTTACCTTGTCAATCTCTACTGGTCATTTAAAATTCAGCACAGGGGCTTCCCTGGTGGCGCAGTGGTAGAGAGTCCGCCTGCCAATGCAGGGGACATGGGTTCGTGCCCCGGTCCAGGATGATCCCACATGCCGGGGAGCAGCTGGGCCCATGAGCCATGGCCATTGAGCCTGCGCATCCGGAGCCTGTGCTCTGCAGTGGGAGAGGCCACAACAGTGAGAGGCCCGCATACCACAAAAAAAAAAAAAAAAATCAGCACAGTCATCACCTCTCTTGGAAGCCTTACCTAATCTCCCCTCCCACTACCAAGCGGGGTAAAATGCCCATACTAACCTCTACCATAATATTCATCCCCTGTAATTATCTGATCATTTGTACATGTCTCCCAATGGACTCTAAATTCTGGGAAGGCAAAGAGTGTGTCATGTCTTATCTTTGTGTTTCTAGTATGTAACCCAGTACTTGGTGCTCAACAGAAACTCAGTGAGCATTTTTAGATGGAACTGTGTAGTATCATTTGTCCAAGGTCACAGAACTGCTGTATGGCAAAGGAAGGCCTATGCCCCAAGACATCTGACTCTTCACCTAGTGAGCTTTTCATTATATCATGTATTTAAAGAGTCACTCATGAAGAAGCCAGACATGAATCTAGAAAACATATTTTATGGATAGACATTTTATTGATCTCTGAATAACCAGCAAATATAAATGGTCTAAATAAACCAATTAAAAGACAGAGAGAGATTGGCAGAGTGGGTTAAAAAACATGATCCATCTATATGTTGTCTGCCACAACTCACTTCAAATATAAGGATATAAGTAGGTTGAAAGTGGAAAAAAATGGAGAAGGATATAAGATATAAATATTACTCAAAAGAAAGCAGGGTGGCTATATTAATATCAATAAAGAGATAATCACCAGATGGAGAAGAATATTAAATAATGATAGAAGGGTCAATCTACCAAGACATAGCAATCCTAAATGTGTATGCACTAAAAAAAACAGAGTTGCAAAATATGTGAAACAAAAACTAACTGATCTGAAAGGAGAAATAGATAAATCCACAGTCATAGGTGGAGATTTCAACATTCTTCTCTCAACAATTGATAGAACTAGTAGACAATCAGCAAGGACATATTGATAGAAGAACTCAACAAACACAATCAACCAATACGATTTAACTGACACCTGTAAAACACTGCATCCAACAACAGCAGATTACATTTTTTTCAAGCACCCACAGAAAATAGACCAAGACAGACCATATCTTGGGCCATGAAACAAGCTTAAACAAATTTAGTAGGATTGAAGTCATATGGAGTGCATTCTCTGACCACAATGGTATCAAAACAGAAATCAGGGAGACTTCCGGGGAAGATGGCGGAAGAGTAAGACGCGGAGATCACCTTCCTCCCCACAGATACACCAGAAATACAGCTACACGTGGAACAACTCCTACAGAACACCTACTGAACGCTGGCAGAAGACCCCAGACCTCCCAAAAGGCAAGAAACTCCCCACATACCTGGGTAGGGCAAAGCGGAGAGATTCCCGCACAGAGGAGCGGTGCCGAGCGGCACTCACCAGCCCGAGAGGATTGTCTGCTCCCCCGCCGGGGCGGGCGGCGCTGGAGCTGAGGCTCGGGCTTCGGTCAGAGCGCAGGGAGAGGACTGGGGCTGGCGGCGAGAACTCAGCCTGAAGGGGGCTAATGTGCCACAGCTAGCCGGGAGGGAGTCCGGGAAAACTCTGGAGCTGCCGAAGAGGCAAGAGACTTTTTCTTCCCTCTTTGTTTCCTGGTGCGCGAGGAGAGGGGATTAAGAGCGCTGCTTAAAGGAGCTCCAGAGACGGGTGTGAGCCGTAGCTAAAAGTGCGGACCCCAGAGACGGGCATAAGACACTAAGGCTGCTGCTGCCGCCACCAAGAAGCTTGTGTGCGAGCACAGGTCACTATCCACACCCCGCTTCCGGGGAGCCTGTGCAGCCCACCACTGCCAGGGCCCGGGGATCCAGGGACAAGTTCCCCGGGAGAACGCACGGCGCGCCTCAGGCTGGTGCAATGTCACGCCGGCCTCTGCCGCTGCAGGCTCGCCCTGCACTCCGTGCCCCTCCCTCCCCCCCGGGCCTGAGTGAGCCAGAGTCCCCGACGTGCCTGCTCCTTTAACCCTGTCCTGTCTGAGCGAAGAACAGACACCCTCCGGCGACCTATACGCAGAGGCGGGGCCAAATCCAAAGCTGAGACCCGGGAGCTGTGGGAACAAAGAAGAGAAAGGGAAATCTCTCCCAGCAGCCTCAGAAGCAGCGGATTAAAGCTCCACAATCAACTTGATGTATCCTGCATCTGTGGAATACATGAATAGACTACGAATCATCCCAAATTGAGGAGCCAGGAGTCAGTGCTGTGCCTCTGAGGTGGGAGAGCCAACTTCAGGAAACTGGTCCACAAGAGACCTCCCAGCTCCACATAATACCAAATGGCGAAAATTTTCCAGCAAAACCAGCACCCAGCTTCACTCAACGACCAGCAAGCTACAGTGCTAGACACCCTATGCCAAACAACAAGCAAAACAGGAACACAAACCCACCCATTAGCAGAGAGGCTGCCTAAAATCATCATAAGGCCACAGACACCCCAAAACACATCACCAGACGTGGACCTGCCCACCAGAAAGACAAGATCCAGCCTCATCCACCAGAACACAGGCACTAGTCCCCTCCACCAGGAAGCCTACACAACCCACTGAACCAACCTTAGCCACTGGGGACAGACACCAAAAACAACAGGAACTACGAACCTGCAGCCTGCAAAAAGGAGACCCCAAACACAGTAACATAAGCAAAATGAGAAGACAGAAAAACACACAGCAGGAGAAGGAGCAAGATAAAAACCCACCAGACCTAACAAATGAACAGGAAATAGGCAGTCTACCTGAAAAAGAATTCAGAATAATGATAGTAAAGATGATCCAAAATCTTGGAAATAGAATAGACAAAATGCAAGAAACAGTTAACAAGGAACTAGAAGAACTAAAGATGAATCAAGCAATGATTAAAAACACAATAAATGAAATGAAAAATACTCTAGATGGGATCAATAGCAGAATAACTGAGGCACAAGAACGGATAAGTGACGTGGAAGATAAAATAGTGGAAATAACTACTGCAGAGCAGAATAAAGAAAAAAGAATGAAAAGAACTGAGGACAGTCTCAGAGACCTCTGGGACAACATTAAACGCACCAACATTCGAATTATAGGGGTTCCAGAAGAAGAAGAGAAAAAGAAAGGGACGGAGAAAATATTTGAAGAGATTATAGTTGAAAACTTCCCTAATATGGGAAAGGAAATAGTCAAGTCCAGGAGGCACAGAGAATCCCATACAGGATAAATCCAAGGAGAAATACGCCAAGACACATATAAATCAAACTGTCAAAAATTAAATTCAAAGAAAACATATTAAAAGCAGCAAGGGAAAAACAACAAATAACACACAAGGGAATCCCCATAAGGTTAACAGCTGATCTTTCAGCAGAAACCCTGCAAGCCAGAAGGGACTGGCAGGACATATTTAAAGTGATGAAGGAGAAAAACCTGCAACCAAGATTACTCTACCCAGCAAGGATCTCATTCAGATTTGATGGAGAAATTAAAGCGTTTACAGACAAGCAAAAGCTGAGAGAGTTCAGCGCCACCAAACCAGCTTTACAACAAATGCTAAAGGAACTTCTCTAGGCAAGAAACACAAGAGAAGGAAAAGACCTACAATAACGAACCCAAAACAATTAAGAAAATGGGAATAGAAACATACATATCATTAATTACCTTAAATGTAAATGGACTAAATGCTCCCACCAAAAGACACAGATTGGCTGAATGGATACAAAAACAAGACCCATATATATGCTGTCTACAAGAGACTCACTTTAGACCTAGAGACACATACAGACTGAAAGTAAGGGGATGAAAAAAGATATTCCATGCAAATGGAAACCAAAAGGAAGCTGGAGTAGCAATTCTCATATCAGACAAAATAGACTTTAAAATAAAGACTACTAGAAGAGACAAAGAAGGACACTACATAATGATCAAGGGATCGATCCAAGAAGAAGATATAACAATTGTAAATATTTATGCACCAAACATAGGAGCACCTCAATACATGAGGCAAATACTAACAGCCATAAAAGGGGAAATCGACAGTAACACATTCATAGTAGGGAACTTTAACACCCCACTTTCACCAATGGACAGATCATCCAAAATGAAAATAAATAAGGAAACACAAGCTTTAAATGATACATTAAACAAGATGGACATAATTGATATTTATAGGACATTCCATCCAAAAACAACAGAATACACATTTTTCTCAAGTGCTCATGGAACATTCTCCAGGATAGATCATATCTTGGGTCACAAATCAACTCTTGGTAAATTTAGAGAAAATTGAAATTGTATGAAGTATCTCTTCCGACAACAATGCTATGAGACTAGATATCAATTACAGGAAAAGATCTGTAAAAAATACAAACACATGGAGGCTAAACAATACACTACTTAATAACGAAGTGATCACTGAAGAAGTCAAAGAGGAAATTTAAAAATACCTAGAAACAAATGACAATGGAGACACGATGACCCAAAACCTATGGGATGCAGCAAAAGCAGTTCTAAAAGGGAAGTTTATAGCAATACAATCCCACCTTAAGAAACAGGAAACATCTCGAATAAACAACCTAACCATGCACCTAAAGCAATTAGAGAAAGAAGAATAAAAACACCCCAAAGTTAGCAGAAGGAAAGAAATCATAAAAATCAGATCAGAAATAAATGAAAAAGAAATGAAGGAAATGATAGCAAAGATCAATAAAACTAAAAGCTGGTTCTTTGAGAAGATAAACAAAATTGATAAACCATTAGCCAGACTCATCAAGAAAAAAAGGGAGAAGACTCAAATCAATAGAATTAGAAATGAAAAAGGAGAAGTAACAACTGACACTGCAGAAATACAAAAGATCATGAGAGATTACTACAAGCAACTCTATGCCAATAAAATGGACAACCTGGAAGAAATGGACAAATTCTTAGAAAGGCACAACCTGCGAAGACTGAATCAGGAAGAAATAGAAAATATGAACAGACCAATCACAAGCACTGAAATCGAAACTGTGATAAAAAATCTTCCAACAAACAAAAGCCCAGGACCAGATGGATTCACAGGCAAATTCGATCAAACATTTAGAGAAGAGCTAACACCTATCCTTCTCAAACTCTTCCAAAATATAGCAGAGGGAGGAACACTCCCAAACTCATTATACGAGGCCATCATCCCCCTGATACCAAAACCAGACAAGGATGTCACAAAGAAAGAAAACTACAGGCCAATATCACTGATGAACACAGATGCAAAAATCCTCAACAAAATACTAGCAAACAGAATCCAACAGCACATTAAAAGGATCATACACCATGATCAAGTAGGGTTTATTCCAGGAATGCAAGGATTCTTCAATATACGCAAATCAATCAATGTGATACACCATATTAACAAATTGAAGGAGAAAAACCATATGATCGTCTCAATAGATGCAGAGAAAGCTTTCCACAAAATTCAACACCCATTTATGATAAAAACCCTGCAGAAAGTAGGCATAGAGGGAACTTTCCTCAACATAATAAAGGCCATATATGACAAACCCACAGCCAACATCGTCCTCAATGGTGAAAAACTGAAACCATTTCCACTAAGATCAGAAGCGGGACAAGATTGCTCACTCTCACCACTATTATTCAACATAGTTTTGGAAGTTTTAGTCACAGTAATCAGAGAAC
Source organism: Mesoplodon densirostris (assembly GCF_025265405.1). Lineage (NCBI taxonomy): Eukaryota > Metazoa > Chordata > Mammalia > Artiodactyla > Ziphiidae > Mesoplodon > Mesoplodon densirostris. Next base: position 96,314,877 of record NC_082681.1, read on the forward strand.
AAAAGGAAATAAAAGGAATCCAAATCGGAAAAGAAGAAGTAAAGCTGTCACTGTTTGCAGATGACATGATACGATACATAGAGAATCCTAAAGATGCTACCAGAAAACTACTAGAGCTAATCAATGAATTTGGTAAAGTAGCAGGATACAATATTAGTGCACAGAAATCTCTGGCATTCCTATATACTAATGATGAAAAATCTGAAAGTGAAATCAAGAAAACACTCCCATTTACCACTGCAACAAAAAGAATAAAATATCTAGGAATAAACCTACCTAAGGAGACAAAAGACCTGTATGCAGAAAATTATAAGACACTGATGAAAGAAATTAAAGATGATACAAATAGATGGAGAGATATACCATGTTCTTGGATTGGAAGAATCAACATTGTGAAAATGACTCTACTACCCAAAGCAATCTACAGATTCAATGCAATCCCTATCAAACGACCACTGGCATTTTTCACAGAAGTAGAACAAAACATTTCACAATTTGTATGGAAACACAAAAGACCCCGAATAGCCAAAGCAATCTTGAGAACGAAAAACAGAGCTGGAGTAATCAGGATCCCTGACTTCAGACTATACTACAAAGCTACAGTAATCAAGACAGTATGGTACTGGCACAAAAACAGAAAGAGAGATCAATGGAACAAGATAGAAAGCCCAGACATAAACCCACGCACATATGGTAACCCTATCTTTGATAAAGGAGGTAGGAATGTACAGTGGAGAAAGGACAGTCTCTTCAATAAGTGGTGCTGGGAAAACTGGACAGGGACATGTAAAAGTATGAGATCAGATCACTCCCTAACAGCATACACAAAAATAAGCTCAAAATGCATTAAAGACCTAAGTGTAAGGCCAGACACTATCAAACTCTTAGAGGAAAACATAGGCAGAACACTCTATGACATAAATCACAGCAAGATCCTTTTTGACCCACCTCCTAGAGAAATGGAAATAAAAACAAAGTAAAAAAATGGGACCTAATGAAACTTCAAAGCTTTTGCACAGCAAAGGAAACCATAAACAAGACCAAAAGACAACCCTTAGAATGGGAGAAAATATTTGCAAATGAAGCAACTGACAAAGGATGAATCTCCAAAATTTATAAGCAGCTCATGCAGCTCAATAACAGAAAAACAAACAACCCAATCCAAAAATGGGCAGAAGACCTAAATAGACATTTCTCCACAGAAGATACACAGACTGCCAACAAACACATGCAAGGATGCTCAACATCACTAATCATTAGAGAAATGCAAATCAAAACTACAATGAGATATCATCTCACACCAGTGAGAATGGCCATCATCAAAAAATCTAGAAACAATAAATGCTGGAGAGGGTGTGGAAAAAAGGGAACACTCTTGCACTGCTGGTGGGAATGTGAATTGGTACAGCCACTATGGAGAACAGTATGGAAGTTCCTTAAAAAACTACAAATAGAACTACCATATGATCCAGCAATCCCACTACTGGGCATATACCCTGAGAAAACCATAATTCAAAAAGAGTCATGTAGCACAATGTTCATAGCAGCCCTATTTACAATAGCCCAGAGATGGAAACAACCTAAGTGTCCATCATCGGATGAATGGATAAAGAAGATGTGGCACATATATACAATGGAATATGACTCAGCCATAAAAAGAAACAAAACTGAGCTATTTGTAATGAGGTGGATAGACCTAGAGTCTGTCATACAGAGTGAAGTAAGTCAGAAAGAGAAATAGAAATACTGTATGCTAACACATATATATGGAATTTAAGAAAAAAAAATGTCATGAAGAACTTAGGGGTAAAACAGGAATAGAGACACAGACCTACTGGGGGTGGGCTTGAGGATATGGGGGGGGCTGTGACGGGGCGGGGGACAGGCATGGACGTGTATACACTGCCGGGCGTGTGTTGGATGGATGGTGAGGGGTGGCCGCGTGGCACGGGGGGATCGGCTCGGTGCTTTGTGGCCGCCTGGAGGGGTGGGATGGGGAGGGTGGGAGGGAGGGAGACGCAGGAGGGAGGGGATGTGGGAACAGATGTATATGTATGACTGATTCACTTTGTTGTAAAGCAGAGACTAATAATAAAAAAAACATATATACAATGGAATATTACTCAGCCATAAAAAGAAACGAAATTGAGTTATTTGTATTGAGGTGGATGGACCTAGAGTCTGTCATACAGAGTGAAGTAAGTCAGAAAGAGAAAGACAAATACTGTATGCTGACACATATATATGGAATTTAAGAAAAAAAAAGTCATGAAGAACATAGGGGTAAGACAGGAATAAAGACACAGACCTACTAGGGAATGGACTTGAGGATATGGGCAGGGGGAAGGGTAAGCTGTGACAAAGTGAGAGAGAGGCATGGACATATATACACTACCAAACGTAAGGTAGATAGCTAGTGGGAAGCAGCCGCATAGCACAGGGAGATCAGCTCGGTGCTTTGTGACCGCCTGGAGGGGTGGGATAGGGAGGGTGGGAGGGAGACTCAAGAGGGAGGGGATATGGGAACATATGTATATGTATAACTGATTAATTTTGTTATAAAGCAGAAACTAACACACCATTGTTAAGCAATTATACTCCAATAAAGATGTAAAAAAATTAAATTAAAAATAAAATAAAAACAAATATTAAAGATAAAAAAAAGAACTGCTAGAGGAAGTTCTTCAGCCAGTTGGGAAATTATAGCAGAAAGAAATTTAGCACATTAGGAATGAACAGCAATATAAATTGTAAAATTTGGGTAGATATAACAGACTGTTCTTCTCTTGAATTACTTAAAATATGTTTGGCAGCTGATAGCAAAAATAATAAGAATGTATGAAGGGATTTTCAGTATGTGTAGATGTAATATATAAGAGAACTATAATATAAAGGGGAGAGGGTAAAGCGACCTACAGGGTGTAAGGTTTCTGCATGACTCCTGACGTGGTAAAGTATTGATTCTAAGTAGACTGTGCAAGGCTAAATATGTATATTATAAACCCTAGAGTAACCACAAAAGATATGCAAAGAGATAAACTCAAAAATCACAGTAGATTAATTAAAATGGAGCACTAAAAAATGTTCAAATAACCCAAAAGGCAGGAAAGTGGAAAAGAGAGGAAATAACGACAGAGGTATAACACAGAGAAAAGAAATAATAAAATGGTAGGTTTAAACCAAGCATATCAATAACTACATTAAGTGGAATGGTCTAAACATACAATTAAAAGACAGAGACTGTCTGACGAGATTTAAAAAACATGATCCCACCACAAAGACTATAAGAAAATCATTTAAAATATAATGATATAGGTAGATGAAAAGTAAAAGATGAAAAAAGATATGATGCAAATGCTGATCAAAAGAAAGAATTCAGGGCTTCCCTGGTGGCGCAGTGGTTGAGAGTCCGCCTGCCAATGCAGGGGACACAGGTTCGTGCCCCGGTCCGGGAAGATCCCACATGCCGCGGAGTGGCTGCACCCGTGAGCCATGGCCACTGGGCCTGCGCATCCGGAGGCTGTGCTCCACAACAGGAGAGGCCACAGCAGTGAGAGGCCCGCGTACCACAAAAAAGAAAAAAAAAGAAAAGAAAAGAAAGAATTCAGAGCAAAGAAAATTACAAGGATAAAGTGGGCTTTTCCGTCTGGCGGCAGCCATCAGGTGAGCCGAGATGGGCACTTGCTAGTACATCCAGGAGCTATGGAGGAAGAAGCAGTCCCACATAATTTGCTTTCTGCTCAGGGTGCACTGCTGGCAGTACCGCCAGCTCTCTGCACTGCAGGGGGCCCTCTGCCCCACCCAGCCTGACAAGGTACACAGGCTGGGCTACAAGGCCAAGCAAGGTTATGTCATATATCGGATTCGTGTGTGCTGTTGTGCCCACAAACGCCCAGTTCCTAATGGTGCCGCCTACGGCAAGCCTCTCCATCATGGTGTCAACCAGCTCAAGTATGCGCGAAGCCTTCATTCCATTGCCAAGGAGTGAACTGGACATCACTGTGGGGCCCCCTAAGGGTCCTGAATTCTTACTGGGCTGGTGAAGATTCTACTTACAAATTTTTTGAGGCTATCATCATTGATCCATTCCATAAAGCTATCAGAAGAAACCCTGTCACCCAGTGGATCACCAAACCAGTCCACAAGCACAGGGAGATGTGGGGGCTGACATCTGCAGGCAGATAGAGCCGTGGCCTTGGAAAGGGCCACAAGTCCCACCACACTATTGGTGGTTCTTGCCGTGCATCTTGGAGAAGGTGCAATACTCTCCAGCTCCACCATTACCGCTAATATAAGTAATGTTTGTAAAATTCTTACCTAATAAACAATTTAGGACATTCATGTCCGCTTAAAGGTGTTTTTTAATTTGTCTGTTAAAACTAGTTGTCTCCAGATTATTTCATTGAATGCATTGTCAAATTATGAAAATTAAAGTGCAATAATGTTTGAAGACTTTAAGTGATGGTGTATCTTGTTTCTAATAAGGGAAATGCCTTTGTTTTTGCTTTATTAGGGAGTTGATATGTCCGTGTTTAAAATGCTGTTTGGTACAATAGGTGTAAAATAAATTCTGGAAAAGAGGAGTGCAGAAACTAGCCATGTAGATTTGTTGATGCATGTGATGAAACCTACAGCTTTATTGGGGTGATGCAATGCTCTGCTGGTTTACTCTAAAGTGGCTGTTTTAAGGCGTTTGGCAAGGACAAACTTTTTAAATTGGATTATCCATGGAAATGTGAAGGATGTCCTGATCCTTTATCATGATCATATGCAGAAAAACAATGAAAGTTGACTAGGGCCCACATTTTTAGACTTAATCTAATATTCCATTTATGTAACAGCTGCCTCTGAAAGGCAAAAAGTAAAGGAGTGTCACCATTTTTAAGAGAATTGAATAAACCTGTTGCAAGAGGGTTCTCTTACAAATGAAAACATCCTGGTTAACCTAAATTAAACTGCCTTGGCCTCCATGGTACCACTGATGTTCACATAAAAGATGGGAGCTACTGGTTTAATCCCAGGACTGGGATCTGTAGAATACTGAACTTCATGCAAAATAGTCATGGTATTTACACTGGTGTTTATTGAAACTGATGTAAATTGAACATTAGGTAAATGAGAAGGGAGTTAATTAGCCCTAAGGTTTGTAAGCTAGTAATGCTAGGATTGGGAAATAGGTGTCCATCAGATACCTTTCAAGTGTGGGAGGACAGAAAAAGCTTGGATCAAAATTTTAAATGTTTTACCTGTAATATTAGTTTGTGACCATTATGAACTCTCTAAGCCACCACAGAGGGGAAAACAGGGTTGGTTTTATTTAAAAGTAACACTGCTAAGTCTAATCAGTTATTTATTGTTATTTTGGGTCAATGTTATTAATGTTATTTTGGGTCAAGCCACTTTATCCATTCCCATAAGGATACTGAGAAAAGTCACGTAGTTGGTGTCAATACAAGTTCAATTGGTTTCCAATTTTATGTGTTGTCTACAGTTATTTTCTCATCCCTGCTCAACCTACCCTCAAGAGCCTCACCATTCCACAAACTTGCCAGGCCACCAGCTGTGGCTGGGCATACCACCACATTCTGCTTGCATCATGTTCTGTTTCCCAGGGTGGATTTGAGTGTATAGGAAATATGGAAGAGGAATTGCCCAAATTCTTTCCAATTCTTGGTTTGCTATCTTAACAGGTAGGTTAATTATGAAATCTAATTGCTGGTTTTCTTGAACCAATTTTTCTCGTATTTTCTTCAAGGGTCTTGAAAGGTCCACTTAATGATTTCCAGAAAACATGTAGCAGGCTCGCAAAACGTTTTGAGACCCAAATTTCTTCCCACTCAAAAAAAAAAAGTCTTAAACCATATAATTTTGTGTGTAGAGCTTGTTCAACTATACACAATAATAGAATAAATGTCTATGAAACTAAAAAGAAAAGATAAAGTGGGATATATAGAGACATGTCATAATGCTAAAAGGGTTATTTAATTCACCCCAAAGACTTAACAATCCTAAATGTGTAAACACCTACCAACAGTGCTTCAAAATATGTGAAGCAAAAACTGTCAGATCTAAAATTAGAAGTAGAAAAATCCACAATTATAGTTAGAGACTTCAACATTCCTCTCTAATAAATATATAAAACTAGCAGACAGAAAATCAGCAAGAATATGTAAGAACTGAACACTATTATCAACCAAGTGGAATTAGCTTATATGTACAGAACACTCTATCCAACAATCACAGAATATATATTCTTTCAACAAGAAAGATCACATCCTGGGTCACAAAACAAACCTCAGATATAAAAGAACTGAAATCATACAGAATATGTTCCCTGACCATAAAGGAAATAAAATAGAAATCGACAATAGAGAGATAAGAGGAAAAGCTCCAAACACTTGGCTATTGGATATCATATATCTAAATAACCCATTAATCAAAGAGAAACTTTTAAGGGAAATTAGAAAATATTTTTAATTAAAGAAAAATGAAAATATAACATAACTCAATTTGTGGGCTTAGAGGGAAATTCATAGCAGTAAGTGATATTTTAGGGGGAAAAAATCTCTCATATGAATACAGGTGACCCTTGAACAATCAGGGGTCAGGGGTGCCAAACCTCTGCATAGTCAAAAATCCATATCTAACTTATTGTCAGCCCTCCCTATCCATGGTTCCTCCATAACCTCAGTTCCTCTGTATTGGCAGTTTCACATCTGTGGATTCAACCAACCATGTGGATTGTGTAGTACTGTAGTATTTACTATTGAAAATAATCCACATATAAGTGGACCTGCACAGTTCATACCCCTGTTGTTCAAGGGTAAACTGTAATCTACGCTTCCCCCTCAGGAACCTAGAGAAAGAGCAAAATAAACCCAAAGCAAGCAGAAAAAGGAAATAAGATAAAGCAGAAATCAATGAAGCTGAAAACAGAAAAACAACAGAGAAAAATAAATGAAAACAAAAGCTGGTCCTTTGAAAAGATCAATAAAATTGATAAACCTCTAGCAAAACTGAGAAAGAAAAAAAAGAGCAAATTACCAATATGAGGAATGAAGAGGAGATTATCACTATAGACCCCACAGACATAAAAAGATAATAAGGGGATACTACCATGAATAACTCTACACACATAAGTTAGACAACTTAAATGAAATGGACAGACTGCTCGAAAACCACAAACTACTAAAACTCATTGAAGATGAAACAGGTAACCTGAATAATGACCCATCTATTAAGGAAATTAAATTCACAGCTAAAAATCTTTTTTAAAAGAAATGCCCAGACCCAGATGGTTTCACTGGCAAATTCCAACAAACATTTAAAGAAAAGATAACACCATTTTATAGGCAAGTGGTTATGGCACAGGGACTACAGTCAGACTTCCTGAATTTTAAAATCTGCTCAGCCACTTACTAATTCTGTGCTCTTGGGAAACTGTTAACATTTCTGTGCTTCAGAATGTTTCATTATTGGTTCAACAGGGGAAAATAATAGTATTGTACTTATAGGATTGATATGAGTATTGAATAAATTATTAAATATAAAGTAAAAAAATTAAAAAAGAAAAGATAACACCAATTCTGCAAGATCTCTCCCAGAAAATAGGAGAGGATAGAATCTTTCCCAACTCATTTTATGAAGCCCTGATACCAAACCCAGACAAACATAATACAAAAAAGAAAACTATAGACCAATATCCCTCATGAATATAAAAGCAAACACCCTCAACAAAATATTAGCAAATCTAACAGCAATATATAAAACCCTACAACCAAGTGGGGTTTCTCCCAGGAATGAAAAGCAGGTTCAATATTTGAAAATCAATCAATGTAATCAACATATTAAATCTAAAAAAGAAAAACCAAATGATAATATCAGTTTATGAGGACAAAACCATTTGTCAAAATTCAAAATGCATTCATAATAGAAACTCTCAGCATACTAGGAATAGAAGGGAACTTCCTCAACTTGATAAAGAACTTAAAGGTGAAATAAGAAAAAGGTGTGCTCTCTCATCACTTCTATTAAATATCATACTAGAAGTCTTAGCCTGTGCAAAAAGGGACAAAAAATATATAAAAGGTATACAGATTGAAAGAAAGAAATGAAAGTATCCCTACTCCTAAACAGCATGACTGCTTAGAATATATCAGAGAAATCTATTTTTTAAGTCCTATAACTAACACCTTAGCAAGGAAGCAGGATATAAGGTCAATACAAAAATCAATCATATTTCTGTATGGTGGCAATAAACAACTAGAAACTGAATCTTTAAAAAAATATATCATTTACAACAGCTCCAAAGAAATGAAACATTCAGGTATATATCTAACAAAACATGTACAGGATCTCTATGCTGAATACTACAAAACATAGAGGCTTCCATGAAAAAAATCAAAGAAAATCTAAAGAAATGGAGAAATATACTATATTCATGTGGTGGAAGATTCAGCATATTAAAGATGTCATTTCTCCCCAAAGTCATCAGATTCATCATTAGATTTAATCTAATTCAAACAAAAATGCCAGTAGGATTTTTTGTAAATATAGACAAGATGATTCTAAAATTTATAAAGAATAGCAAAAGATCTAGAATAGCTAAAACAAATTTTAAAAAGAAGAATAAAGTTGGAGAAACACACTGATTTTAAGGCATAATATAAAGCCACAGTAATCAAGACAGTGGTATTGATGAAGTGATAAAAACAGAACAATGGAACAAAAGAGAGAGTTAAGATATTGACCTACATAAATATAGGCAACTGATTTTTGAAACAGGTGCAAAAGCAATTTAAAGGAGGAAGGATAGTCTTTTGAACTAACGGTGTGGGAACTATTAGACATCCATATGTAAAAAACAGATCTCTACCTAAACTTCACATCATGTACAAAGATTAACTCGAAATAGGCACATATCTAAATGTAAAACATATAACTACAAAACTTTTAGAAGAAAACATAGGAGAAAATCTTCATGATCTAGGGTTAATATAAGAGTTCTTAGACATGAGTCCTTTTAAAAAATGATAAATTGGACTTCATCAAAATTAAAATCTTGCTTGGTGAATGACACCATTAAGAGAATAAAAAACCAAGCCACAGATGTGGAGAAAATATTTACTGATAAATCACATAACCAACAAAGGATTTTTATTCAGAATATTAAAAAAAAAAACCTCTCGGACTTCCCTGGCAGTCCAGTGGTTAAGCCTCTGCGCTTCCAATGCAGGCGGTGTGGGTTCAATCCCTGGTCGGGGAACTAAGATCCCATAGGCTGCAAGATGCAGCCAAACAAAACAAAACAAAACAAAACAAAAAACAAAACTCTCAAACCACCACAGCAAGAACACAAACTACCAAATTTAAATTAAAGCAAAATACTTGAACAAATACTCCTCTCAACAAATATCTGAGTAAAATACTCCTCTGATGGGCTCAATAAAAATCATAAATTTTAATTTAGTTTGGCTAATTGTAAGGGTAAGAGCAACACTACCTCCAGCTCCCTACATCCCAAGGCAGAAGCTGGCCCAAACAGATTATTTTTTCAAAAACATTCTATTGTGAAATATTACAGAATTGTTTTAATAATCACCAGGGGAAAAGTAGGTTGAAAAAATTACTCCTACTCCTGTTCTATGTCCTCAACCCACTTCACGCCCTCCTCCTTCGTGTTTTATAATTTTGGTTCAGACTTGCTTTGCAGAGGATTCCCTACGCTGCATGGAAACTTGGCACTTTGGTCTTTGTATGAATGGGCACCATATTTCGATTATTTCTGAGTTTGAGTGTTTATTGGAAGATATTTGTTTCATACCTCTTTCGATAAAGTTGTCAAGCTGATTCAGAATATTTATAAATACCAGTTTGTTTGTGAACCACGTTTTAACCCACCCTTCCTGTTTCGCAGGGTGTTTCAAATCTGTATGCATTTAATACTCAGTGGTGGTGTAGATCATTAAATTTTATTAATGTGAAAGAGATCCATTCTTTTGCTTGACTCCATTTTAAATCTCTTGGATGCTGACAGGGCAGATTGCAACCCTCCATTTGGGCTCTATTCTCCATTTTCATCCTGAACAACTGCAAACCAATGATTGACACTGAGTACTAGTTGAGCTGGCTTGGGGAAGGGGGTGAGGGTAGTCAGGGCTGAGCAGTGTCTAGTGCCTGGAACTCACTGAGCATTTGCTGAATTTGTTAATTTGATTATACTATTCAGTAGTGTGAAAAGGCAAGTGTTAAAATAAAACCTGTTAGGGAAAAGGAGGCTCTATCACAACAAGCTGCAGTATATTTTGCCAAAGCTATTAGATTTTTGAGGCAGCTGGTAGTTTATCAATTTTTATTGCTCCAATATAGTTATTTTATGGCCATTACTAGCAAAAGCGAATTATAGGAATAGTGTTTGACAGGAAAGAAGGGCCCAGTGTGAGTCTATTTGTTCTGGATCTCTAAAACAAAGGTTCTTAATGTCATCCTCTCGGTTTACAGATAGAACAGTAACATGATAGGAAAGACATCAGTTTCTCATTTTGTGAGAGTAGTTCCAGAAAGTCTTTCTGCAGTTTTCTTGAGCACCTGCAGAGGTATCCAGTTTTTTTCCTGAGAAGACCTCTTCAGGTACCAGCATGATCACAAAGGTATTTCAAGGTGCTCTTACAGCACTGAAACCAGCAGTCAGTAGTAGATATCAGGGACTTTGTACAGGATGGGGCATGGTCCACAGACAATGTTGTAGGATGTTCGGGGTATAATATAATATATATATAATTACAATATAATTTTCAAAATTAAGAACATGACTCACATACAAATACAGAATGAACACATGTCGAAGACTAATTTATTAGTGAGGGACCCAGCATTATGTAAGGCTGATTCAAAGAATATTTGAGAGATTCAGTATATATAGATACTGAAAGTAAAAATGCTAGAATAAGATAGCTAAATTAGATAGAAAAGTGGTTAATGCACTATAGAACAGTTAATCCATAGTCTTTGGGATTATTTCTTCTACCAAACAAATTTTTTTCATCTCTACCAGACAAAAATCTTTAAGTTAACATGTCACTTCAAAAAGTCTGTACCCTAATCATTAGTGAATAATAAGCCAAACAAGGATGTAATCCCCTAAGGAACTAAATAATCCTTGGGTGGGCCTCTCAGTCAATGCTCCAGAATGACAACGAAAGGACATTTGGTCGTCCTTTTGTATTATTTTTTAAGTTTTAAAATAATTTCTATTAACAGAGGGTTAATAGTTTTATACCTGAGTCTAAGTCTTTGGAAGTAAAATTAAGGTTCTAGGGGGCCCACCTTTGGAATAGTGAGTGTAGTAGCGCTTCTATACTTTACTTTACACATGCGTTTCAAAATAGTCATTTATTACCTTTCAAAGCAATCATAGGATCTTAGAAGTCATCTGAGATCCAGTCATCTCCTAGGGCAGGAATGCTTTCTTTAGCAGTCTTGACAGGTAATCATGAAGCATTTGTGCACAAGAAGGAAGGAAACTAACATTACTGAGTGCCTATTATATACAAATTTATTTTCAAAGGGCCAAATTTCTTTTCTCACAATAATATGTTTAGCCACATTTATCAAATAAATAGATCTCTTCAGCATAATTGCTTTGAATTATACCTTAATTTAAAAATTTATACACAGTATAATTTACCCTTTTTAATGTACAGTTCAAGTTCTGACAAATACCTATGGTTGTAATTACCACCAAAAACAAGATACAGAATGGTTCCAAGCATAATTTCCTTTTAAATGTCAATTAATCAACAAGCATTTACTGACTACTGACGTGTCCAGTAGTTACTGGTCAGTCTTTGCAGATAGCAGGAAGAGTGTGAAAAAGCAGGAGAAGTAAAAAATATGATGCCACTGTCCAAAGAACTACCACAGTCTAAACTGCAGGGCACAGTTGCACACACACAAACCAAGCACAAATAAGCAATCTACTAGGTAATAATCTGCATGACATGTGGGTTCTTGGATTGATACTGACATCATGTGACCTTGAATAAGCCATTTATTATTATTACTTCTTATCTGGGACTTTCTTTCATCATTCGTAACTGGAAGGGGTTGTCCTAGACAACCTCTTTGGTCTCTCCTAATTGTAAGCACATGTGAAGCAGGTAGTGAGGGTTCAGAGTGATGGTGGAAGGTTGGGAAGTTGAGAACAGCTTTATGGCATTGAGGAAGTCCATGGGTTGCCCCTCAGGGTTAGTGAACGAAGTAATTAGTGAGGGATGCAGCATGCAGCTGAAAGATATGACCTGTCAAAGGGCTGTGAAGGGAGCAAATGAATGGATGTTGGTCCAGTGGAGTGAAGAACTGCAAGGAGTCATCCTGGAAGACAGTGTTGAGCCCAAGCTTTGAACTGTTTGAGAGCCAGGGAGAGACATGAGGATTAGGAAGCTTGGTTGTCTACTAAGTAAAGAGGAGTGACACCTTGATGACAGTGATCCACAGCAATCTCTTACTGACAACCTACCATGAACATGCCCTCTAGATGCCAGGAATACAGCAGTACAAAACCTGCTCTTTCAGTTGTTTATTGCTGCATAACATATCACCCCAAAATTTAGTGACTTAAAATAACAACCATTTTATGTGCTCATAATTCTGTGGGTCAGCAATTTGGGCTAGAATCAGCTGAGTGGTTCTTCTGCTAGTCTTTCCGAGAGTTCCTCATGAAGTTGGTCATCTGGCAATACGACTAGGGTTGAGTATTTAAGATGGCCTCACTCACATGCCTGATGGTTGGCTGTTGACTGGGCTCTCCTTATCATCTCTCTTCCTCCAGCATACTAGCTGGGGCTTCTTCACATGGTTGCTTCAGCGTTCTCAGGGAGAAGAGGAAAGCTACAAGACTTCTTGAGACCTAGGCTCAGAAGTCACCCAGAGTTACTCATGCTGCATTTATTGGCCAAAGCAAGTTACAAGAACAGCTCAGATTCAAGGAGTAGAGAAACAGACTCCACCTCCTGATGGGAGGAGCTGCAAAGTCACACTGTAAAGTGGTGTATATACAGAAATGAAAAGACTTGGTGGCCATTAAGCACTCTATCACACCATTCCATTTGGGAAAATGAGTGCTGAGCACATAGTCCTGTGGGCCTTGAGAGATGGAAGGAACCACTGAGGTGAAAAAAATGAGCTTTTGAGTGGATCCTGAGAAATGTGCAGGTAGAACAAACAGAGGAATGTGGAGAACTTCAGGCAGAGGCAGTACAGACTGAGTGGCAGGGTGACTGATGGTACGTTTAGACTCTAGTGAATGCACACTTGGGTGGAGTGGGTAGAGAAGAGGATTTAAGACATAAGTGGTAAGGATGGTGGGAAAGGGTGTGGGGGGTGTGGGGGACTTTACCTGCTAGACTCTCAGGAGTACAGGTATACCTACTATGCAGTGATCAGCCAGGAGTACATGGTGGCTTAGTGGCAAGAGTGGGTATGGTGGTGTAGCGAAGACATCCTTAAGAGCCTGCATCTTTATGAACAGCAGTTTGGAAGGAAGTTGAGTGTGACCTGGAGCAGCATAGAGATCATGGTAAGAAATCAGCCTAGAGACAGTTTCCCTAAAGGCAAGTGCCTACATGGATTCTCCTCAAGGGGCTAAAGGGCAAAATTGGAGCTTCTACAGGTAGGTTTATTTAGAAGCATAAAAAAATGTTTATCCTGGATTGAATTGATTATCCTAGAGAGAGCTAAATTTAGGTTCATAACACACACAAACACACCCCCCCTCTCCTGTATAAGATTCGACTTTCATGTGAGACAAGTAGGATACAACTGTTTACAGTCAAAGTTTTGTTTGTATTTGAAAAGAAAAAAATCCTAGTGCTCTTTAACATTATAAGTGGGCAAGGAATCATGGATGAGGCTAGAAACCATGATGCAGCCAGGGAAAAGCTGCCTGTAGCCTTGACTGTAATCTAAACTACGGAGCCATGCTCTGCCCAGGCAGACTGTACAGCCACACTTTTCACAGTGGCAGCATAGGAAAACACCAGTTTTCTTTTGACAGTCTGCAAAATGTATATTTCTTTTCCAAACTACTGCTTTCCACAGGATTTATGTGGCCATTAGAACACGTTATGTGCAATTTTTTTAAACACAAAATGAGAAGTGATGTGTGGTTTGTTAAACAGCAGGCAGCAAATAGATAACCAACAAGGACCTACTGTATAGCTCAGGGAACTATACTCAATATTTTGTAATAACCTATAAGGGAAAATAATCTGAAAAAGAATATATACGCACACACGCACACACACACATATGTATCTGAATCACTTTGCTGTACACCTAAAACTAACACAAAATTGTAAATCAACTATACTTCAATAAAAAATAAAAAACCAGCAGGCAACAATTCTGTTTCAGGTATTTGTGAGAGACAGAACGTAGAGAATTTGAAGCTCTACTATCACTATGGGAGAGGCAGTCTAGTTGTAAAGCTTCAGGTCATGTGTATACAAAATAGGTCACAGAGTAAGGAAGTATGGCATTAGGTGCCAAAGTGAATAAAAAAAGACAGGACTTAAAATGAGAGAATATGGCGCAGAGGATAACATCCAAGTGAGTGGGTTTGGGGGAAATGGAGAATCTCTCAAGCTAGAATTTCCAAGAATTTGGAATTGGCCCAGGCAGGATTGATTGGCAGGAAGAAGAGGACAGGATGATCCAGCTGTGAGGAAAGGCTCCAGGTAAACTTGAGTGTTGGACTGTTAGTGGTATTGCGGGAGGGGAGCCAGTGAGGAAACAGTTCAGAGATGACTTCCCAGTCTGTGTGCTTAAGATTTCTGTTCCACCTAGTTGCCCTGAAATCACAGGTGAAGAACTGTCCTCAGTTGATGGATTGTGTCATGGGAAGACATTACAAAACAACTGAAACTAATCGACAGGAAAAGAAAGGATATTTAGGTTCCTCTTTACACATACAGGGCTTTATCCACTGTCTAGTAGGTGAATGGATGGCCCTTTGTGCATACATCATAGGATAGGGAAAAGTTCTCCAAGGGAAAACACATCTCCTCTGCCCTTGGTGCTTGCTCAGACTGAGCCAGACCATAGCATGCAGCAGTTATGCAAGAAAGGGACCTCCACTGCATTTTCTAAGGACATAGTACTCTAGGGAGATATCTGAGTGGGCATGCTGTTTTTGTCAATTCTCTCCTCAATGTGCTCCTAAAACTGGGGAGGTTTCCTGTAAAAAGATGTGTTTTCTTTTACGATCTGAGAAATTATAGATGGTTCATATCATGGGGGTTCCAAGAAATCATGCCTCATCAGTGTCCTCAACAGTTAGCTTTTTAAAAAAGTATAAAAATAGCATTTAGTGATTATCCGAATTACTTATTTTGTGGGGAGGTACTCAGGTTTACACACTTGAGGAGTGCCTACACATAGGCCTGGTACATAGCAACCACTCGAGCGCTAGTTGATTCTGAGCTACTTTTTGCAGCTTCTTTATGAAGTATAGCAATGCACTAAATTTTTGGTGAATGTGATTCTTTAATGCTGGGAGGACAAGTAAAACCATCAAAAGGGGGCATCTGGTCCAATCTTTGGATATTATATAGTACTCCCCTACGTCTAAATGTTCCTAAGGACAACTTTTAAAATTTCGCCCATGGACACGATGCTTTGAAGGCTTGCCTACCAAACACACCACACCTATGGATTATTATTTTTTTAATTACTTATCTCCATGATATTATTTTATTTTATTAAACATGTTTATTGGAGTATAATTGCTTTCCAATGGTGTGCCAGTTTCTGCTTTATAACAAAGTGAATCAGTTATGCATATACATATGTCCCCATATCTCTTCCCTCTTGCATCTCCCTCCCTCCCACCCTCCCTATCCCACCCCTCTAGGTGGTCACAAAGCACCGAGCTGATCTCCCTGTGCTATGCAGCTGCTTCCCACTAGCTATATATTTTACGTTTCATAGTGTAAATATGTCCATGCCACCCTCTCACTTTGTCCCAGCTTACCCTTCCCCCTCCCCGTATTCTCAAGTCCATTCTCTAGTAGGTCTGAGTCTTTATTCCCGTCTTGCCCCTAGGTTCTTCATGACCATTTTTTTTTTACATTCCATATATATGTGTTAGCATACGGTATTTTTCTCTTTCTGACTTACTTCACTCTGGATGACAGACTCTAGGTCCACCCACCTCACAATAAATAATTCAATTTCGTTTCTTTTTATGGCTGAGTAATATTCCATTGTATATATGTGCCACATCTTCTTTAACCATTCACCTGTCGATGGACACAGGTTGCTTCCATGTCCTGGCTATTGTAAACAGAGCAGCAATGAACATTTTGGTACATGACTCTTTTTAAATTATGGTTTTCTCAGGGTATATACCCAGTAGTGGGATTGCTGGGTCTTACGGTACTTCTATTTTTAGTTTTTGAAGGAACCTCCATACTATTCTCCATAGTGGCTGTATCAATTTACATTCCCACCAAGAGTGCAAGAGGGTTCCCTTTTCTCCACACCCTCTCCAGCGTTTACTGTTTGTAGATTTTTTGATGATGGCCATTCTGACCGGTGCAAGTCACTGACTTTTAAAATGTCAGGGATTTTTCATTTTTCATTTTTATCCTAGGAGGAAAAAAAGGAAGCTGAGTTCCTATCACCAGGCAATTTTCTTTTTTTTTTTCAAATTTAATCAGTTACACATATACATATCTTTCCATATCCCCTCCCTTTTGCGTCTCCCTCCCACCCTCCCTATCCCACCCCTCCAGGCGGTCACAAAGCACCGAGCTGATCTCCCTGTGCTATGCGGCTGCTTCCCACTAGCTATCTACCTTACGTTTGGTAGTGTATATATGTCCATGCCGCTCTTTCACTTTGTCACAGCTTACCCTTCCCCCTCCCCATATCCTCAAGTCCATTCTCTAGTAGGTCTGTGTCTTTATTCCTGTCTTACCCCTATGTTCTTCATGACATTTTTTTTTCTTAAATTCCATATATATGTGTTAGCATACAGTATTTGTCTTTCTCTTTCTGACTTACTTCACTCTGTATGACAGACACTAGGTCTATCCACCTCATTACAAATAGCTCAATTTCATTTCTTTTTATGGCTGAGTAATATTCCATTGTATATATGTGCCACATCTTCTTTATCCATTCATCCGATGATGGACACTTAGGTTGTTTCCATCTCTGGGCTATTGTAAATAGGGCTGCTATGAACATTTTGGTACATGTCTCTTTTTGAATTATGGTTTTCTCAGGGTATATGCCCAGTAGTGGGATTGCTGGGTCATATGGTAGTTCTATTTGTAGTTTTTTAAGGAACCTCCATACCGTTCTCCATAGCGGCTGTACCAATTCACATTCCCACCAGCAGTGCAAGAGTGTTCTCTTTTTTCCACACCCTCTCCAGCATTTATTGTTTCTAGATTTTTTGATGATGGCCATTCTGACTGGTGTGAGATAATATCTCATTGTAGTTTTGATTTGCATTTCTCTAATGAGTAAAGATGTTGAGCATCCTTTCATGTGTTTGTTGGCAGTCTGTATATCTTCTGTGGAGAAATGTCTATTTAGGTCTTCTGCCCATTTTTGGACTGGGTTGTTTGTTTTTTTGTTATTGAGCTGCATGAGCTGCTTATAAATTTTGGAGATTAATCCTTTGTCAGTTGCTTCATTTGCAAATATTTTCTCCCAATCTGAGGGTTGTCTTTTGGTCTTGTTTATGGTTTCCTTTGCTGTGCAAAAGCTTTTAAGTTTCATTAGGTCCCATGTGTTTATTTTTGTCTTTATTCCCATTTCTCTAGGAGGTGGGTCAAAAAGGATCTTGCTGTGATTTATGTCATAGAGTGTTCTGCCTATGTTTTCCTCTAAGAGTTTGATAGTGTCTGGCCTTACGTTTAGGTCTTTAATCCATTTTGAGCTTATTTTTGTGTATGGTGTTAGGGAGTGATCTAATCTCATACTTTTACATGTCCCTGTCCAGTTTTCCCAGCACCACTTATTGAAGAGACTGTCCTTTCTCCACTGTACATTCCTGCCTCCTTTATCAAAGATAAGGTGACCATATGTCCGTGGGTTTAACTCTGGGCTTTCTATCCTGTTCCATTGATCTATCTTTCTGTTTTTGTGCCAGTACCATACTGTCTTGATTACTGTAGCTTTGTAGTATAGTCTGAAGTCAGGGAGCCTGATTCCTCCAGCTCCATTTTTCGTTCTCAAGATTGCTTTGGCTATTCGGGGTCTTTTGTGTTTCCATACAAATTGTGAAGTTTTTTGCTCTAGTTCTGTGAAAAATGCCAGTGGTAGTTTGATAGGGATTGCATTGAATCTGTAGATTGCTTTGGGTAGTAGAGTCATTTTCACAATGTTGATTCTTCCAATCCAAGAACATGGTACATCTCTCCATCTATTTGTATCATCTTTAATTTCTTTCATCAGTGTCTTATAATTTTCGGCATACAGGTCTTTTGTCTCCTTAGGTAGGTTTATTCCTAGATATTTTATTCTTTTTGTTGCAATGGTAAATGGGAGTGTTTCCTTGATTTCACTTTCAGATTTTTCATCATTAGTATATAGGAATGCCAGAGATTTCTGTGCATTAATTTTGTATCCTGCAACTTTACCAAATTCATTGATTAACTCTAGTAGTTTTCTGGTAGCATCTTTAGGATTCTCTATATATAGTATCATGTCATCTGCAAACAGTGACAGCTTTACTTCTTCTTTTCCAATTTGGATTCCTTTTATTTCCTTTTCTTCTCTGATTGCTGTGGCTAAAACTTCCAAAAATAGGTTGAATAAGAGTGGTGAGAGTGGGCAACCTTGTCTTGTTCCTGATCTTAGTGGAAATGGTTTCAGTTTTTCACCATTGAGGACAATGCTGGCTGTGGGTTTGTCATATATGGCCTTTATTATGTTGAGGAAAGTTCCCTCTATGCCTACTTTCTGCAGGGTTTTTACCATAAATGGGTGTTGAATTTTGTCGAAAGCTTTCTCTGCATCTATTGAGATGATCATATGGTTTTTCTCCTTCAACTTGTTAATATGGTGTATCACATTGATTGATTTGCGTATATTGAAGAATCCTTGCATTCCTGGAATAAACCCCACTTGATCATGGTGTATGATCCTTTTAATGTGCTGTTGGATTCTGTTTGCTAGTATTTTGTTGAGGATTTTTGCATCTATGTTCATCAGTGATATTGGCCTGTAGTTTTCTTTCTTTGTGACATCCTTGTGTGGTTTTGGTATCAAGGTGATGGTGGCCTTGTAGAATGAGTTTGGGAGTGTTCCTCCCTCTGCTATATTTTGGAAGAGTTTCAGAAGGATAGGTGTTAGCTCTTCTCTAAATGCTTGATAGAATTCGCCTGTGAAGCCATCTGGTCCTGGGCTTTTGTTTGTTGGAAGATTTTTTATCACAGTTTCAATTTCAGTGCTTGTGATTGGTCTGTTCATATTTTCTATTTCTTCCTGAGTCAGTCTTCGCAGGTTGTGCATTTCTAAGAATTTGTCCATTTCTTCCAGGTTGTCCATTTTATTGGCATAGAGTTGCTTATAGTAATCTCTCATGATCTTTTGTATTTCTGCAGTGTCAGTTGTTACTTCTCCTTTTTCATTTCTAATTCTATTGATTTGAATCTTCTTCCTTTTTTTCTTGATGAGTCTGGCTAATGGTTTATCAATTTTGTTTATCTTCTCAAAGAACCAGCTTTTAGTTTTATTGATCTTTGCTATCGTTTCCTTCATTTCTTTTTCATTTATTTCTGATCTGATTTCTATGATTTCTTTCCTTCTGCTAACTTTGGGGTGTTTTTGTTCTTCTTTCTCTAATTGCTTTAGGTGCATGGTTAGGTTGTTTATTCGAGATGTTTCCTGTTTCTTAAGGTGGGATTGTATTGCTATAAACTTCCCTCTTAGAACTGCTTTTGCTGCATCCCATAGGTTTTGGGTCGTCGTGTCTCCATTGTCATTAGTTTCTAGGTATTTTTTTATTTCCTCTCTGATTTCTTCAGTGATCACTTCCTTATTAAGTAGTGTATAGTTTAGCCTCCATGTGTTTGTATTTTTTACAGATCTTTTCCTGTAATTGATATCTAGTCTCATAGCATTGTGGTCAGAAAAGATACTTGATAGAATTTCAATTTTCTTAAATTTACCAAGGCTTGATTTGTGACCCAAGATATGATCTATCCTGGAGAATGTTCCATGAGCACTTGAGAAAAATGTGTATTCTGTTGTTTCTGGATGGAATGTCCTATAAATATCAATTAAGTCCATCTTCTTTAATGTATCATTTAAAGCTTGTGTTTCCTTATTTATTTTCATTTTGGATGATCTGTCCATTGGTGAAAGTGGGGTGTTAAAGTCCCCTACTATGATTGTGTTACTGTCGATTTCTCCTTTTATGGCTGTTAGTATTTGCCTTATGTATTGAGGTGCTCCTATGTTGGGTGCATAAATATTTACAATTGTTATATCTTCTTCTTGGATCGATCCCTTGATCATTATGTAGTGTCCTTCTTTGTCTCTTCTAGTAGTCTTTATTTTAAAGTCTATTTTGTCTGATATGAGAATTGCTACTCCAGCTTTCTTTTGGTTTCCATTTGCATGGAATATCTTTTTCCATCCCCTTACTTTCAGCCTGTATGTGTCTCTAGGCCTGAAGTGGGTCTCTTGTAGACAGCATATATATGGGTCTTGTTTTTGTATCCATTCAGCCAATCTGTGTCTTTTGGTGGGAGCATTTAGTCCATTTACATTTAAGGTAATTATTGATATGTATGTTCCTATTCCCATTTTCTTAATTGTTTTGGGTTCGTTATTGTAGGTCTTTTCCTTCTGTTGTGTTTCTTGCCTAGAGAAGTTCCTTTAGCATTTGTTGTAAAGCTGGTTTCGTGGTGCTGAACTCTCAGCTTTTGCTTGTCTGTAAACGTTTTAATTTCTCCATCAAATCTGAATGAGATCCTTGCTGGGTAGAGTAATCTTGGTTGCAGGTTTTTCTCCTTCATCACTTTAATTATGTCCTGCCACTCCCTTCTGGCTTGTAGAGTTTCTGCTGAGAGATCAGCTGTTATCCTGATGGGGATTCCCTTGTGTGTTATTTGTTGTTTTTGCCTTGCTGCTTTTAATATGATTTCTTTGTGTTTAATTTTTGACAGTTTGATTAATATGTGTCTTGGCGTATTTCTCCTTGGACTTATTCTGTATGGGACTCTCTGTGCCTCCTGGACTTGATTAACTATTTCCTTTCCCATATTAGGGAAGTTTTCAACTATAATCTCTTCAAATATTTTCTCAGTCCCTTTCTTTTTCTCTTCTTCTTCTGGAACCCCTATAATTCGAATGTTGGTGCGTTTAATGTTGTCCCAGAGGTCTCTGAGACTGTCCTCTGTTCTTTTCATTTTTTTTTCTTTATTTTGCTCTGCAGCAGTTATTTCCACTATTTTATCTTCCACCTCACTTATCCGTTCTTCTGCCTCAGTTATTCTGCTATTGATCCCATCTAGAGTATTTTTTATTTCATGTATTGTGTTTTTAATCGATGCTTGATTCATCTTTAGTTCTTCTAGGTCCTTGTTAACTGTTTCTTGCATTTTGTCTATTCTATTTCCAAGATTTTGGATCTGGGAAATAGAATCTTGGATCATCTTTACCATCATTATTCTGAATTCTTTTTCAGGTAGACTGCCTATTACCTCTTCATTTGTTAGGTCTGGTGGGTTTTTATCTTGCTCCTTCTCCTGCTGTGTGTTTTTCTGTCTTCTCATTTTGCTTATGTTACTGTGTTTGGGGTCTCCTTTTTGCAGGCTGCAGGTTCGTAGTTCCCGTTGTTTTTGGTGTCTGTCCCCAGTGGCTAAGGTTGGTTTAGTGGGTTGTGTAGGCTTCCTGGTGGAGGGGACTAGTGCCTGTGTTCTGGTGGATAAGGCTGGATCTTGTCTTTCTGGTGGGCAGGTCCACGTCTGGTGGTGTGTTTTGGGGTGTCTGCGGACTTTTTATGATTTTAGGCCACCTCTCTGCTAATGGGTGGCGTTGTGTTCCTGTCTTGCTAGTTGTTTGGCTTAGGGTGTCCAGCACTGTAGCTTGCTGGTCGTTGAGTGAAGCTGGGTGCTGGTGTTGAGATGGAGATCTCTGGAAGATTTTTGCCGTTTGATATTATGTGGAGCTGGGAGGTCTCTTGTGGACCAGTGTCCTGAAGTTGGCTCTCCCACCTCAGAGGCACAGCACTGACTCTGGGCTCTTCAATTTGGGATGATGTGTTGTCTATTCATATATTCCACAGATGCAGGGTACATCAAGTTGATTGTGGAGCTTTAATCCGCTGCTTCTGAGGCTGCTGGGAGAGGTTTTCCTTTCTCTTCTTTGTTCTCACAGCTCCTGGGTCTCAGCTTTGGATTTGGCCCCGCCTCTGCGTGTAGGTCGCCGGAGGGCGTCTGTCCTTCGTTCAGACGGGACAGGGTTAAAGGAGCAGCCTCTTCGGGGACTCTGGCTCACTCAGGCCGGGCGGGAGGGAGGGGCACCGAGTCCGGGGCGAGCCTGCAGCGGCAAAGGTCGGCGTGACGTTGCACCAGCCCGAGGTGCGCCGTGCGTTCTCCCAGGGAAGCCGCCCCTGGATCCCGGGACCCCGGCAGTGGCGGGCTGCACAGGCTCCCGGAAGGGCGGTGTGGGCAGTGACCTGCCCTCGCACACAGGCTTCTTGGCGGCGGCAGCAGCAGCCCCAGCGTCCCACGCCCGTCACTGGGCTCCGCGCTTTCAGTCGCGACTCGCGCCCGTCTGTGGAGCCCCTTTAAGCAGCGCTCTTAATCCCCTCTCCTCGCGCACCAGGAAACCAAGGGGGAAGAAAAAGTCTCTTGCCTCTTCGGCAGCTCCAGAGTTTTCCCGGACTCCCTCC
Source organism: Mesoplodon densirostris (assembly GCF_025265405.1). Classification (NCBI taxonomy): domain Eukaryota; kingdom Metazoa; phylum Chordata; class Mammalia; order Artiodactyla; family Ziphiidae; genus Mesoplodon; species Mesoplodon densirostris. Next base: position 96,337,795 of record NC_082681.1, read on the forward strand.
CGGCTAGCTGTGGCACATTAGCCCCCTTCAGGCTGAGTTCTCGCCGCCAGCCCCAGTCCTCTCCCTGCGCTCTGACCGAAGCCCGAGCCTCAGCTTCCAGCGCTGCGCGCCCCGGCAGGCGAGCAGACAAGCCTCTCGGGCTGGTGAGTGCCGCTCGGCACTGATCCTCTGTGTGGGGATCTCTCCGCTTTGCCCTACCCAGGTATGTGGGGGGTTTCTTGCCTTTTGGGAGGTCTGGGGTCTTCTGCCAGCGTTCAGTAGGTGTTCTGTAGGAGTTGTTCCACGTGTAGCTGTATTTCTGGTGTATCCGTGGGGAGGAAGGTGATCTCCGTGTCTTACTCTTCCGCGATCTTACCCGGAAGTCCCCAGGCAATTTTCTAGAGAAATGTACAGCTCTAAGATGTACAAAGTGAGCCTTCTATTCATTTTCCCACACATGCTTCCTAGGGTCCAGCTGCATTTTCATGTAATGTATTTCAAGCCACAAGCTGGTTGTAAAGCCTATTTCAGGTGTGTAAAAGGTGTTACTTCTAAAATCTTCACAAGCAAAAGCCAAAGGCTGACTCCCCAAATTACTAGTCACTGGCCACTCTACAGCACAATGGTGGATTCTTCACTGCAACCACAGGGAGATTTTAAAATCTTGACCAAATAAAACGTATCTACAGAGAATCCTTTGTCCTTATTATAATGCCTAAATAAGGATTTCTTCTCTTAGGTAAAGTTATAAATCACGTAAAGGTTATTAAGAAAGGATGCAAATGTTTCTCTCATCTTTCAGGTGGTGATGGATTCCCAATTAACCGTCTTTTTGCTTGACTACAAAACCTAGTGCAGTCTAGTACACTACAGTTTTTGTGATAAAGCTTGAACGGGAGGTTGAGGAAACCCAGGGGCTCCTTTCATAATAGCCACACAAGATCAGTGAGCAGCCAAGCCATTCATGAGAGTATCTACATCTAGAGCCACACTGTCTCCCTTTGGCTTCCTCCTAGAAAAACCATCACTCAGCTCCACACTCGATAGAAGAGACGTGGCATGATCATATTACTTAGTCTCAAGAATACACTACATTTACAAATGAGCATTTAAAATGATTTATCAAAGGAAAAGCGGTTATATTCATTAATAATTATTATGCATTACTGTGGTAATGGTCCCAAATTTTCTCACATCTCCTTATGTCCACACCCTGGAGGGTCCCCTCCCACAATGACTCTGGGCTTGGCCACGGAAGAACTTCTGTGGTTTGGCTGATGGGACAATATCAAATGTGACACAAGCAGACACTTGAGAAGTGCTTGTGCACTGGTGCTTGCTCTCGCTTGCTACTCTTTGTGCCTTTGAGACCACGATGTTAACAAGTCCAGACTAGCCAGCTGGATGAGAGACCACTTGGAGTGGGGATGAGCCATCCCAGCTTAGGGCCTCCTAGACCAACCAGCCTGCCAACTACCAAATGTGCAAACGAGGCCATCCTAGGTCATCCAGCTGCCAGCTAACTACCCTCCCTGCCAAAAAAAAAAAAAAAGAAAGAAAAGCTAATTGACATAGGCTACTTCAAAGTAAATATGCTTGTGGTCCACTACATATGGAAAGGGGAAAAGAACACTGATTTTCCCTATGAAGTTTACTCTGCACATAAGAAATAGTTTCAAACAGAAAAACCTGCAGTACCTGGATGAGAATAAATAAATATATAAGTATTGAAAAAATTCATCAGTCTTCCCAGATTCTCACAAATGCACTGTCTGCCATCACGGATGGCACACACCAAACACACACACACACACACACACACTCCACAAAAAATTTCCATTTTGTCACTGAAGCATCTTTATCATGATATATTTAAACCAAAGTCTTATATATTCGACAGTTCCATTTCTAACATGAACAACAACTCAGGTTTCCAGGAATTACTTTTTCCTTCAATTCTACTTTTTTTTCCCCCATTTGACAGGGCTTGGTGAAAGCTGAAAGAGCTCCCTTAATACAGCCTAAAAAGCATCAGATATAAGAGCCCAATTAAACCTCCTTCTAGAAGCATTCTACAGGACCAGCTTCTTCCAGCATTACAGCAACTCTTTTTAGCCATGTTAATGGTGGGCAGTAAAAAATGTTTAAGATCTACACATGGGACTTCCCTGGTGGTCCAGTGGTAAAGAATCCGCCTTCCAATGCAGGGGACATGGGTTCGATCCCTGGTCAGGGAACTAAGATCCCACACGCCGAGGGACAACTAGGACCGTGTGCCACAACTAGAGAGTCCGTGTGCCTCAAACTACAGAGCCCACGCGCTCTGGAGCCCGCGTGCCGCAACAGAAGATCCCACCTGCCTAAACGAAGCCTGTGTGCCGCAACTAAGACCCGACACAGCCAAAAAAAAAAAAAAAAAAAAAAGATCTACACATTTGGGCCAGAAACACTGCCTCTATTGGATCACAAAGTGGGACACTGAAAGGGAAATGACTCTCTTAAGCCACTTTTGTTTAGTCCTCACTAGATGCCTTTCTGGTTTAAATACACACACACACTGAAAAACACCTTCCAGCAGCCTCCCCCAGTCCTTGGAATAAAACACAAGCTCCTTAATGAGGTCCCATAAGGCCCTGTCAATTTTCCCCTGCCTATCTCATCTCTTTCCCCAGGTCCTAGCCAAACCTCTGTGGATCCTTTCTATATCTCTCTCCCATCTCAGTGCCCTTACAACACCTGTTGTTCCCTCTGTCTAGCAATCCCTTCTCTCTGACTTTTACCTTGTTTTTTCCTGCTCATCCTTCTCCAGGGCACCTTGCTGATCTCCCTCTCAGAAGCATTCTACCTCTTACTTGCTGTGTGACCTTAGGCACGTTACCTTTGCTTCACCTCTTTGAGCCTCAGAAAGATACCCTGTGATAAGCTCTTAACACAGTGCTTAGCACACAAGAAATGGTTAACAAATCATCGCTGCTGTTATTGCTATTATCTCATAGTGATCTCCATCACAACTCAGTACAATTAATAATTAGATATTTATTTGCAGAAAAATAGAAACACCTCCTTGGATTTCACCTTAATACCTAGTACCTTTCATGCTATTCCCCCCATACTGTATTTTTTGAAGGGCAGATGAAATGAACGTTTACAGAGCAATTATTTTTATTTATTTTTAATTTTTTTTGCAGTACGTGGGCCTCTCACTGTTGTGGCCTCTCCCGTTGTGGAGCACAGGCTCCGGACACGCAGGCTCAGCAGCCGTGGCTCACGGGCCCAGCCGCTCCGTGGCATGTGGGATCTTCCCAGACCGGGGCACGAACCCATGTCCCCTGCATCGGCAGGTGGACTCTCAACCACTGCACCACCAGGGAACCCTGACAGAGCAATTATTACCTCAATTAATTATTATCTCGGAGGTGTGGTTTGGCAGATTAAGAAACTGAGGCACGGTGAAGTTAAGTAACTGGCCAAAATCAAGTGATGGATTAAAATGCAAGTTGGCATGACCCCACAGCCTGTGTTGGATATGACACCAAAGGCTTCCCTAACTCATGAACCTTGTCATCTAAGAGCAGCAAGTCTCAGAAAAGACGGATCTTCACATTACCACACTTCCCAAATGACTCCCAGGTATCTAACTCTTCAAATCCTTAACCAGCTTGCTGTTCCAATTACCCCTGTAAACCCCTTTAGCAGAATACTCTTCCCCTTGATTGAGGTGATAGATTTCCTTATTAACTTTCCACTGGATGTTGAACTCTCAAGGGGATCAATATCTTTCACCTCTTACACCCCTAGTAAATATGTGCTTGCTAAATAAATTAAATGAAAATGTTGGAGAATATATTATAGGTGCAAAGTTGGGGGAGTGGTGGAATGGATTTTCATAACTATTAAAGTTTGGCAGAGCTAAGAACAAACTTGACAAAAACGCTGACAAAAGGGGAGTTTACCTTAACCACTTTTACAATTGATAATGATTTCTATATTTAGCACCAGAGATTCCATGTGATTTACAAATGTGTGCTTTACAGCTTTAGGTAGATTTCACTCACCAATGTTCTGCTGCACCCCACAGCTGCACCTGGGCCACACTCATGCAGATGCCTTTGACAAATACCAATCTCTCAATGGTTACTCTCAAATTGTTCATAAAAAGAAACAGAAAGAGCAAATGATAAAGCAAATGGGAACAAACTGTTAGTAAACTTGAGTGAAGGGAATAAAGGAGTTCTTTGTACTATTCTTAGAACATTTTTTTGTAATTGTATCAAAATAAGAAGTTTTGAAAATCTAAAAAACAAATTTCCCAGGAGATTGCAACACACAAGGTCTAGTGTACTGGCCATGCTGGTACCATATTCTCTTGTCAGCTGTTCCAAAAAACACACTCCAGACTCAGGTTTCCTTGCGTTTCAGCCAACAAAAAGCCCTTTAGGTAACAGGGCTCAGCCACAGCTTCTGGGTTGGGACAGAGATTAAATTATTTACTGCTTGAAGAGCATTAATGAACATATAGGTATCTCCCACTGGACAACGCCCCAGTACTATTTCCCCACACCGGGCCCCCTACTTTCTTCAGTCGGCTACCTTTGAGTTCTTACTTTCCTTTTCCCAAGCTCAGCTATAGGGTCACACAAATTCTCCCCAGGACACTTCTTGCTCACTGTCGCCGGCAAGAGATGCACAGAGGCAGTTCCGATGGTAAGAGCTTTGCTGCTGTTGTCTATGGAGAGGTCTACAGGAAGGAGGCAAAAATAACCATGGGGGAGTCACAAAGATTCCAGAAAACAGAAAACTCAAAGCTAGTAGTTACTTGGTCTGTAATGACCACTTGCTAGCACTCTTTTATTCGTTCATCACTTCTACCTACTCATCCTAGAACTTCCCCACCTCACAAACCAGAATGCTTCAGCTTTCCCAGTCACTGTAAGTGGAACAACAGGTAGAAACTTGTAAACCATTCAAGTGTCCCCATATTAGCCATTTCAGGAAAGTGCCACATGGGTGTCACCCAATACTCACCCCTCACTTATAAGGTGAGATAAGTAAAGGTCACAGTAAGTTATCCCCTGATGAGAGATTTTCTTAATGTAAACCAGCATATGATCTCTACCTTCCTCAGCTCCTGTTTTGTGTAAGCTCTATGAGGAGGTAGGTACATTATGTCCTATGATAATATTCAACCTCTGTATCCCTGATCAAGGCTTGTTAGAGCCCTTTGTAATGCCATGTCTTCAAAAACACCCAATGCCTTCTGCCTCCCCCAAAATACTTGCTTAGTTCCAGCCAGACCTCAAAGTAGCATGCAAAAAGAAGAAATGCTTTTGTGTAGCTTAGGGCAGAAATGGGTTGTTAGGGTCAGTGGAACACAAAGGAGGGAAAAAACAAGCATTACCAAAGGAGATCATACTCAACCTACAGCCTTCAACATCCTTTGTTCTTAAATATTTTAACTTTCGCTAACTCATACATCTCAACTATGACGAGCGCCCTGCACCATCACCTTTCTTGCTCCTGGGAACTCTCTACAGGCCAGAAGGTGGGTCCCGGTCACCCCTAAGGCTGCTTCCAAGTCACTCCTGGAGGCCAGATGATCACAAACACTTCAGGAAGGAGTGGGAGGCCATTCTTCACTTTCCCCTACCTGTGAACAAGATTCACCAACTCCTACAGGTGAGAAGGCATTTACCACACTGCCAAGGCACAGCAACACGACTCAGAAAAGTGGGAGAACGAAAATGTGGGTTCTAGAACCAGACCAGGACCCCTGAGTATTCCAGAACTGACTGGATGAAGAATGCAAGAAACTCTGTCAAGGCACCAATACTGGGTTAAGAGCACTTCTCTAGCAAACAAAACTGTAGAGAAGAGCATAGCTGAAGAAAAGGTGTCAATGATGGTAGCCAACACTGAGATCTCGTGTAATTCTCCCACCCTTGGAGAGAGTCATTATCCTTTTACAGTTCAAGTATTTAAATTTAGAGCTCACTTTAAATGAAAAAGAAAATGATATGTTATAGAGGTAGAATACTCCTAGGCTAAACAAAAGAGAAAAAAAAACACACATTTTCACTTATCCAGAGAGTAATCACACGATACTATAAAAGCATGAGAACTACACTATTCAAAAGGTACAGAGGCCTGGGATCCACATTCCCATTGTTTACAGATGTTATGAAAGTATTAAATTAAATAAAAACGCGATGCTTTGTTCAGGCCGACTCCTTTCTCACACCCCGCCTTCACCCCCAGGCTGACAAGAAATGGCTGCAGGGAAGGTATTTAAGAGAACTACTCTGGGAAAGTGCATTCTGGGTTGCTTAAACTAAGCCAAGATGTTGTGCAACCAGTCTTTACCTAAATTATTTTCCATTACTTTGCCAGTTTTGAGAGAAGCAGACAGTTATCTTTATCAGGGAATGAGGTCGCCTTTCCCTCCAGGCCACTGGAATCACCATCAACACGGTTTTGATTTCTTACACAATCAGACGGCAGGGGGGTGGGGGGACGCGGGGGGGGGGACACGGGGACCTCAACCTCAGCTTCACAGATCAACGGATCTCACATCAAAAACAATCTCTCTAACATCTGAGACCATGGATTTCCCTGCAACTCAGAAACCCAGAGAAGCGGCCAAACAAGTTTCTTGCCAAATGCTTAGGAGCTGCATATGTCCCAGGGCTACACAATGATACCAACTTTTAAACATGCCTTCACATACCACCATTATGGTCACACACTCGAAATCCCGCCCCCCCTTTCCTCCTCACAAATAATAAACGCAGGTTGCCCGGTGCAATTTAAAGCCAGACTTCACCGAAGCAGTGGCTCTGAAAAGCGAGAGAAAAAGATTGGAGGGAGGCTATCTTTTCTTTTCTTTTTTTAAAATCGATTGCCCCACGGCGGAGGGAATAAAACCAACTCGATTGCTGGAGAAAAGTTAACTTTGCCGTGCCCAGCGATGGGAAATTTTTCCCATAAGACTGGCAAAGCCCTCCCGTTTTCACCACCCCCGCCCCCGGACCGCCCGGCGCTCACCGCGGATCCGGACCCGGAGCGCCGGAACAATGACGCGAGGGGGAGGGAAAGTTCGCCGGCCCGCGGGGCGCCCGGGCTCACCGGGGACCTCGCCGCCGCCCGCACCGCCCGGCCCCCAGTCTCCGGGACTCGGTTCTTCCCGCCCCCCAACATCGAAACAGGGCGCGCCCCCGCTCCCCGGAGCATCCGGCCCCAGGCGGCCAGCAGAGCAGGTCCTCCCGCCGCGGGTCTGACCCCAGGAGCCCCGAGAGCAGGCAGTGGACCGGGAGGGAGGGGGCGTCAGGATGGGGCACCGGAGGGAACGGTCGCAACAGTTATGGCGCTTAATTCCTGCCCGAGTGTAGCCGCAGCCGAGCCCGGCCGGGCGCCCCCACCACCCCCGCCCCCGCGCCGGCCACCCGGCTCTGCGCCGGCCGGCCGAGGGACCACCGGGCACTTCACCTTAGCCCACACACGCTCTCGGCCCCAAGGCGCTGGGGACGCCGGAGGCCACCGCTGTAAGGAGCCGGAGCGACCCGGAGCGCGGCGAGGCTGGGCCGGGACGTTGCGCTCCGCGGCGCCCGTTTCCACTCCCCGAGGCCGCCACTCCCGCTGCCCACCCAACGCGACGCCCCCTAGCCCGCTCGCCCCGCGTCCAGCCTCAGCGGCGCTTACCTTCGCGCAGCTCGGTCGCCGCTCCTTCCCGGCTCCACACTCGGGCCCGGCAACGTGCCTGGTGAGTCGGGTAGGGGTGGTAACCGCCCCCCGAACCGCTCGCTTTCTTCTCTCCCCTCCCTCGCACCTGCCCCCTAATCTCCTCCCCACCCCCGCCCCCCGCCCCCCGCCCCGCCACGGGATCCGCCGGGGCCGCCCCCAGTGCCTCAGCTCCCGCCCTCGGCCCTCGCCCGCCTGGCCCGTGAGGCCTCAGCGCTGGGCAGGCGGTTGGGCGGCGGCGGCTGCAGCGGCGGAGGCGGCGGCGGCGGCGGCGGCTGAAGCGGCGCGGAGCACTATTGTATTCCTGACACTGTGCGCTCCCACGCTCCGCCTCTTCCCCTTCCTTCCTCCCCCCGTCCCCCCAGCCCCCGCGCTCCACTCACCGCCCCCCCCCCCCACGCAGCCAACCGCTGTCCGCGCTCGCCCTACCCGACTGGCTCCCCGCCGTCCGCCCGCCGCGCGCTCTTCTGGCGGGCTGGGCGCCGTCGCTACCGCCGCGCGCCTCGAGGCTCCGCCCACTTAGTGCTCCCGCACCCGCGGCGCCGGGCTCCAGGTGGGTTCCTCTCTGCTCCTGCTGGGCGCGTTGCTATCGGGAGGCGCCTCAGCGCCTCTAAGGGCCGGAGGCGCTGACGACGGGGAGGTTCCTGGGCCGTGTTGAAATACTACCTAAGCTTTTCATGGCCCCTTTCAACTCTAAAGTTGTATAAGTGGACCCTCATGTATACAACTCGTTGTCGGCCACTATTGATTTAAGTCGTTTGCACTTGAATTACCTATAATAATCAAGCCAAAGTGGCTATTAACAGAATAAATTTATTCAGTTGCAAGCACAAGTGGTTTATGGTGTGTGGCTTTTTGATGAGTCAACTTGGTTAGGCTACAGCCCCCATTTATTCAATCAAACACTAACCAAGGTGTTGCTGTGAAGGTATTTTCACGTAATTAAAGCTCCTGATCAGTTGACATAAAGTAAGGGAGATTATCCTGGATAATCTGAGTGGGCCTGATCATTCCTTTCTGACTGCATGCCCTATAGATTTTGGATTTACTTAGCCTGTCCCACATTTGTAAGCCAATATCTTCTAATTAATGAATGAATAAGAGAGAGAGAGAGAGAGAGAGAGAGAGAGAGAGAGAGAGAGAGAGAGAGAGAGAGTGTGTGTATAGCTATTGGTCTGCTTCTTTGGTTGAATACTGACTCATACAAATGTTTAAGCAACAAACCCTTTACCATGAACTCATAATTGTCATTTTCATTTACATTTCTAGACTAAACAAAAAGGTAAGCTCTATTTCATAATATGCAAATGTGTGAATTCTAAAATATTCATGGTCCTTCAGACTTACCTCATTTTATTATACTTATGTTGAAATAGTTATAGATTCACAGGATCTGTAAAAAAATATTACAGAACAGTCTCATGTAATCTTCACCCAATTTCCCCCAGTGGTAATATCTCACATAACCAAGATATTCACATCAGTACAATCCACAGGCCTTATTCCGATTTCACCAGTTTTACATGCACTCGTTTCTGTGTCTGTGTATATAGTACTGTGCAATTTTATCACATGTAAATGGAGTCATACCTTTTGAAACTGGCTTTTCTTCACTCAGCATAATTTCCTTGCTATCCACCCAAGTTGTTGCATGTATCAATAGTTCATTCCTTTTTATTACTGAGTAGTAGTATTGCTGTGGATGTACTACAGTTTGTTTAACTATTTACCCATGGACGGACATTTGGGTTGTTTCCAATTTTTGCCTATTAAGAATAAAACTGCAATGAATATTCATGTAGAGTTTTTTGTGTAAACATCAGTTTTCACTTCTCTGTGACAAATGCCCAAGAGTGCAATTGCTGGGTCGAATGGTATAAATTTAGTGTTATAAGAAACTGCCAAAAATTCCAGATTGTCTGTACCATTTTACATTCCCACCAGCAATGTATGAAAGATCCAGTTTCTCTACATCTTTGCCTACATTTGGTGTTGTCACTATATTTTTATTTTAGTCATTCTAACAGGTGTGTAGTGATACCTCTTTGTTTTAAATTGCACTTCTCCAATAGCTGATGATGTTAAACATCTCTTCATATGCTTATTTGCCATTGTATATCCTCTTTGGTGAAATGTCTGTTCATGTCTTTTGCCCATTACATTTTGAGAATTCTTCATATATTCTGGATATAAGTTCTCTGTCAGATATGTGGTCTGCAAACATTTTTCCCAGTCTGTAGCTGGTCTTTTCATCCTCTTAAGAGATTTTGAAGGCCAAAAGTTTTAATTTTGATGAAGTCCAACTTATCAATGTTTGCATTTATGTATCATGATTTGGTGTCATGTCTGAGAAAAATTTCACCTAGTCCTAGGTCCCACAAATTTTCTCTTGTATTTCCTTCTAAAAGTATTATAGTTTTATATGTTACATATAAGGCCATGCTTCATTTTCAATTAATTTTTATATCAAATGTGAAGTTAAGGTCGAGGTTCATATTTTTGCCTATGAATGTCTGATGGCTCAAACACAATTTGTTAAAATAACTATTTTTTCCTCCACTGAATTGCTTTTGCACCTTTGGCAAAATCAGGTGGGCATATTTGTGTTAGGCTATTTGTGTGGGGCTATTTCTCCGTTCTCTAGTCTGTTTTATTGTTCTATGTGTCTATGCCTCTGTGAATACCAAACAGTCTTGATTACTGTAGCTATATATTTCTTTATTCTTCTTCAAAATTGTTTTAGCCATTCAAGGTCATTTGCCTTTCTATATAAATTTTGGAGTGAGCCTGTCTGTATCTACAAGAGCCTTGCTGGGATTTTGATAGGAATTGTGTTGAACCTATAGATCAATTTGGGGAGAATCGACATCTATACTATACTGAGTCTTCTATCCATAAACATGATATGTGTGTCTCTCAATTTATTTAGATCTTCTTTGACTTCTTTCATCAGCATTTTGGAATTTTCAGCATGCAGATCGTGTACATGTTTTGTTAAGTGTATATCGTATTTCATTTTCTTTGGCGTGATTGTAAATAATATTGTGTTTAAAGTTTCAGCTTCTTTATTCATTGCTCATTATTAGTATATAGAAATGCAATTAATTTTGGCTGTTGATCTTGTATTCTTTGACTTTGTTGAACCCACTTACTAGTTCTAGGAATCTTTTTGGTAGATTCTTTGGGATTTTCTACATAGACAATCATGTTGTCCATGAGTATGGACAGTTCTATTTCTTCCTTTCCAATCAGTATGCCTTTTATTTCCTTTTCTTGCCTTATTGTGCAGACTAGAACTTTCAGTACTATGTTGAATAAGAGTAGACATCCTTCCCTTGTTCCCTATCTTAGGGGGAAATTTGCCATTAAGAAAACTGTTAGGGGGCTTCCCTGGTGGCGCAGTGGTTGAGAGTCTGCCTGCCGATGCAGGGAACATGGGTTCGTGCCCCGGTCCAGGAAGATCCCACATGCCATGGAGCGGCTAGGCCTGTGAGCCATGGCCGCTGAGCCTGTGCCTCCGGAGCCTGTGCTCTGCAACGGGAGAGGCCACAACAGTGAGAGGCCCACATACCGCAAAAAAAAGAAAAGAAAACTGTTAGCTGCAGTGTGTTTGTTTATTTGTTTGTTTTTGTAGATGCTGTTTATCAAGTTGAGCAAGTTCCCTTCTATTCCTAATTTGCTGAGAGTTCTTATCATGAATGAATGCTGAATTTTGTCAAATGCTTTTTCTGCATCAATTGATATGAACATATGATTTTTCTTCTTTAGCCTGTGGATATGGTAGTTTGCATTGACTGAATATTGATTTTTGAACTAACCTTGCATAGCTGGAATAAGCCCTGCTTGGCCATGGTATAATTGTTTTTATACCTTTCTGGATTCTATATCACTAATATTTGATTGCAGATTTTTGTGTCAAAGTCCCTGAAAGAAGTTTTTCATGCCATGTTTGTCTGGTTTTGATATTAGGTGAATACTGGCCTCATAATATGAGTTAAGAAGTTGTGCAGAAAAGAGTTAACATAGCAGGCCCTTGGCGGGCCTCTGGGAACTGGGATTTCAGGAGGGTTTCCACCATCCCCAGAACTGATAAGAGTGACTCACTATGCCTAAACTGTTTGTACAAATGTGATTTATACTGGGACTAAAATTCAAGTCTCCTGATTTCCAAGCTGTGCAGAAGAGTTAACATAGCAGGCCTGACTGTTATCCTTTGAAAGGCCTGTTTGCAAGGTTGGTTCTTGGATGGCATCTGGAAACTTGGATTTGGAGTGAGTTCCTCCCATTCCCAGGACTGATAAGAGTATCTCACTGTGCCTAAACTGTACAAACAATATGGTTGATGTTGATCATCTGCTTTTCTTCTGGGAGTCTGGAATTTTGGTAAGTGCTAAGCAGAGGGTGCCTACATGACCGACCCTCAGTAAATGCCCTGGGAGCTAAGCTTCTAATGAGCTTCCCTGATAGACAACATTTCACATGTGTTGTCACAACTCTTTGCTGGAGGACATAAGTGCATCCTGTGTGACTCCACTGGGAGAGAACCCTTGGAAGCTCGTGCCTGGTTTTCTCTGGACTTCCCCCATGTGCCTTTTTCCTTTGCTGATTTTGCTCTGTATTCTGTCATTGTAATAAATAATAGCCTTGAGTCTGACTATATGCTGAGGTCCTAGTTGGATCATTGAGCCTGGGGATGGTCTTGGGGACCCTGACACAGAAATGTTCCCTCCTCTTTGGTATTCTTGAAAAGACTGTGTAAAATTGGTGTTAATTCTTTAAATGTTGGTAGAATTTTCCAGTGAAACCATGTGGACCTGGAACTTTTTTCCCCAAGACCTTTTAAATTACAAATCTAATTCCTTTAGTAGTTATTGGACTATTCAGATTATAAATTCCATATTGTTTGAGTTTTGATAGTGTGTGTTTTTCAAGGAAACGTTCCATTTTATCTAAGTTGTCAAATTTATATGCATAGGGTTTTTCATAGTATTCCATTTTTTTAAAAAAATTATTTAATTACTTTCACACTGCATGGTGTGCAGTATCTTAGTTCCCCGACCAGGGATTGAACCTGTGTCCCCTGCAGTGGAAGCACAGAGTCCTAACCACTGGACCAGGGAATTCCCCATAGTATTCCTTTTTTAAAAAAACACATCCATCACCTCACACATTTACTCTCCCCTTCTTTTTCTTTGGTGAGAACATTTAAGTTCTACTTAGCAATTTCAATTATACAATATAGTGTTATCAATTATCCTCACTATGTCATACATTAGATCCTCAGACCTTCTTCATCTGACAGATGGAAGTTTGTACCCTTTTTGTTTGTTTGTTTTTGGCCACTTGGCATGCGGGATCTTAGTTCCCCAACCTGGGATTGAACCCGTGCCCCCTGCAGTGGAAGCATGGAGTCCTAACCACTGGACCGCCAGGGAATTCCCTGGAAGTTTGTACCCTTTTACCAACCTCTCTCCATTTCCCCTACCCCTCAGCCCCTGGCAACCACTATTCTACTCTGCTTCTATGAGTTGGACTTTTTTTTTTTTTTTAGATTTCACATATAAGTGATTCCATGCAGTATTTGTCTTTCTCTGATTGGCATATTTTACTTAGCATAATGCCCTCCAGATTCATCAGTGTTGTCACAAATAACAGGATTTCGTTCTTTTTTTTTTTTTTTTTTTTTTTTTTGCGGTACATGGGCCTCTCACTGTGTGGCCTCTCCCATTGTGGAGCATAGGCTCCGGACGCGCAGGCTCAGCGGCTATGGCTCACGGGTCCAGCCGCTCCATGGCATGTGGGATCTTCCCGGACCGGGGCACGAACCTGTGTCCCCTGCATTGGCAGGCGGACTCTCAACCACTGCTCCACCAGGGAAGCCCCTACAGTGACATTTTTAATGAACATTTTGGTCAGGGATTGACTATATATTTGCTATAGACAGACATTTCCATAGCATCTTCCTTCCAAAGAATTTGGTTACCAGGTTGAGAACTTTATTTTCCTTTCAATTGGCTTCAGGATCTGTAGAAGTATCCCCTGGCTCATTTGTGATATTAGTGATTTATGCCTCCTCTCTTTATCTTAGTCAATCAGTGCTATAGGTTTATCAAGTTAATTGATCTTTTCAGAGAAACAGCTTTTTGTTTAATTGATTTTCTCTATTGTTTTCCTTTTTTCAATTTCATTGATTTCTGCTCTTATCTTTGTTATTTCCTTCCTTCTGCTTGCTTTCTTTGAGTTCATTTTATTTTGTTCTTCTTTTTCTAGTCTCCTGAGATGGGAGCTTACATGATTGATTTGAGGCCTTTCTTCTTTTCTAATGTAAGCACTTAGTTCTAAATTCCCATGCCAGCACTACTTTAGCTACATTCCACAAATTTTGATATGCTGTATTTTCATTTTCATTTAGTTCAGTGTATTTTTAAAAATTTCCCTTGAGATTTCCTTTTGACCTATGGATTAATGAGAAATGTGTTATTCAGTTTCCAAGTATTTGGAGATTTTCCTGTTGACTTTGTTATTGATTTCTAGTTTGATTCCATTATGGTCTGAGAACATACTCGGTATGATTTCAGTTTTTTACATTTGTTGAAGTTTGTTTTATGACTCAGAATATGAGCTATCTTGGTGGATATTCATTGGTATTTGAAAAGAATGTGAGTTATGATGTTGGATGGAGTGTCCTATAAATTAGGTCCTGTTGTTTTATGATGTTGTTGAGCTGTATAATCTTGCTGATCTTATGTCTAGTAGTTCTGTTGCTGAGAGTGGGTATTGAAGTTTCCAACTATAATTATGGATTTGTCTGTTTCTCCTTTCAGTTCTATTAGATTTTGCTTCATGTGTTTTGAAGCTCTGTTGTTTGGTGCACACACATTTAGGATTGCTGTGTATTCTTGGTGAATTGACTCTTTTATCGCTGTGTAATATTCCTCTTTGTCCCTGGTAATTTTGTTTGCTCTGAAGTCTACTTTATCTGATGTTAATATAGCCACTCCTGCTTTTACAAATTAATGTTTGAATAGTATATCTTTTTCCATCATTTTACTTTCTATCTACCTATGTTATATTTGAAGTGAGTTTCTTGTAGACAACGTATAGTGGGGTACTTTTAAAAGCCATTCTGTGAATCTGTCTATTTTATTTTCTAAAATTTATTTATTTATTTTTGGCTGTGCTGGGTCTTCATTGCTGTGTGTGGGCTTTCTCTAGTTGTGTCGAGTGGGGGCTACTCTTCCTTGCAGTGCGTGGGCGTCTCATTGCAGTGGCTTCTCTTGTTTCAGAGCATAGGCTCTAGGCGCACAGGCTTCAGTAGTTGTGGCACATGGGCTCAGTAGTTGTGGCTTGTAGGCTCTCGAGCACAGGCTCAGTAGCTGTGGCACACGGGCTTGCTTGCTGTGCGGCATGTGGCATCTTCCCGGACCAGGGCTCGAACCCGTGTCCCCTGCATTGGCAGGTGGATTCTAAACCACTGCGCCACCAGGGAAGTCCCTACATTGTATTTTTGAGTGTATCACTTTGTATGGTTTTCTTTTTCTTTCTTTCTCTATTTCTTTCTCTCTCTTTTTTTTTTTTTTTTTTTTTTGGAGGTGCTGTATGGCATGTGGGATCTTAGTTCCCTGACCAGGGACCAAATCCAGGGCCCCAGCAGTGGAAGCATGGAGGCCTAACCACTGGACCACCAGGGAATTCCCTTTATAGTTTTCTTAATGTTTGCCCAAGGTATTAAAATACACATATGTAATATCACAATGTACTGTCATCAACATTTCACCACTTCTAGTAAAGTGTAGAAATCTTATTTTCATTTATGTCCCTTTACCCTCTCACTTTTTAAATGCAATTTTCTTATCTATTTCCTCTACATACATTAAACCCAACATCAGATGGTGTTTTAATTTTTGTTTCAAGAATCCGTCATGATTGAAAAAACTCATGAGGAAAAGGATAGTCTGTTATATTTATCTTTATTTTTACACATTTAATTGTTTCCCTTCCTTTCTGAAGTTCCAACCTTCCTTCTGTTATCATTTCCATTCTGTTTGGAGAGTTTCCTTTAGCCATTCATTAATGGTAATTCTGCTAGTAAAAAATTTATAAGTTTTCTATTGTCTAGGAATGTCTTTATTTCCCCTTTATTCCTGAAGGATATTTTTGCTGATCATGGAATTCAGATTTGACTTTTTTTTTCTTTCTTTCTTTTTTTTTTTTTTTTTTTTTTTTGGCTGTGCCACATGGCTTGCAGGATCTTAGTTCCCTGACCAGGGATTGAACCCATGCCCTCAGCAGTGAAAGTGCGGAGTCTTAACCACTGGACCACCAGGGAATTCCCAGATTTGACTATTCTTTTCTTTCATCATTTGAAAAAATGTATCACTATTCTTTTCTTTCATCATTTGAAAAATGTATCACTTCCTCCTAGCCTTTATAATTTCAGATGAGAAATTCACTATCATCTGAATCAGTGTTATTATACAGGTAATACATTTTCTTTTATCCCTAGCTGCTTTCAAGATTTTTTTCTTTATCTTTAGTTTTCAGAAGTTATTTATGATGTGTCTTGGTGTGGATATTTTTTAGTTTTCCTGTCTGAGTTTCACTGAGCTTTTTGAATTTGTAGGTTTTTGTCTTTCACCAAATTTGGGTCATTTTCACCTATTATTTCTTTGAATTCACTTTTACTTCTCCTCCAGTGACTTCAATTTTATGAATATTAGCCTTTTGTTGTTATTGTCCAGCAGGTCCCTGAGACTAAGGTTTTTTCCCCCCTTCATCTTTTTTCTCTCTTTTGTTCAGATTGGAGAAATTCTACTGTTCTGTCCTCAATCACTGAGTCTATCCTGTCATCTTCATGCTACTATTGAACCCATCCAATGAGTTTTTTATTTTGATTATTATATTTTTCACTTCTATACTTTGTTTGGTTCTTTTTTTTGAAACTTCTGTTTCTTTTCTTTTTATATAAATTTATTTATTTATTTTTGGCTGCATTGGGTCTTTGTTGCTGCACGTAGGCTTTCTCTAGTTGCAGCAAGCAGGGGCTACTCTTCATTGTGGCACACGGGCTTCTCACTGTGGTGGCTCCTCTTTCTGTGGAGCACGGGCTCTAGGCATGTGGGCTTCAGTAGTTGTGGCATGCAGGCTCAGTAGTTGTGGCTCGCAGGCTCAGTAGTTGTGGCACATGGGCTTAGTTGCTCCATGGCATGTGGGATCTTCCTAGACCAGGGATCGAATCCATGTCCCCTGCACTGGCAGGTGGATTCTTAACTGCTGCACCACCAGGGAAGTCCCGAAACTTCTGTTTCTTTGCTGAAATTTTATGTATTTCTCCATTTGTTTCTTTTTTCTTTTTTTTGGCCTCGTCACGTGGCTTGTGGGATTAGTTCCCCGACCAGGGACTGTACCCGAGCCCTCGGCAGTGTAAGCACAGAGTCCTAAGCACTGGACCACCAGGGAATTCCCTCTCCATTTGTTTCAAGAGAATCTGTAATTGCTCATTGAAGCATTTTTTATGACAGCTGCTCTAAAGCTCGTTTAAGATAAATCCAACATCTGATTCATCTCAGTGATATATCTGTTAATTGTCTTTTCCCAGTAAAGTTGTGATTTTACTAGATCTTGGTATGATGAGTGCTTTTCCATTATCTCCTGGACATTTTGGATGTTAGGAGACTCTGGATACTACTTAAATCTTCTATTTTAGCAGGCAGTAACACTATTTAGGTTTAGTGCACAAGTCCTAGTCTACTTTTGTGGGCTGTGGTTCCAATGACAATTTTGTTTTTAGACCTCTTCCAGTCTCCTTTGTGTGCTATTTGAAGCCGCCTTGAAAAGAGAGGTGGCATTTTACACTGTAGTTCAGTTCTCAGACCTTCAGGCATGTTGATTTAGTCACTTTTACCTTGTGGTCAGTCAGGTGTCTTTCTAGGACTTCCTATACAGATTTAAAGAATCCCTTTCTCCAGCTCCCTCCTCTCTGAGATCCTCTCTTCACTCTCTAATTGAGAGGATGAGGGTGGTAGCTGCCACTGGCCGACAAGGGTAAAAGTCTGGACCCCTCACTCTGTCTCTACTGACATGGCAACACCAGGTAGGGGGAGCATCTCTCTGGATCCTTTCCTTATGCCAGGTGGGAGAGGAGTGGCAGATGTCCAAACTCCCCCATACATTCTCAGCCAACACCACTGGTGGGAGAGGAAAGTGCCTCCCCAGTCGCCTGCCACTTGATGGGGGTCAGGAGATCCTGTGCCTCCCTGGGCCATCCTATATCACCAGGTTGAGGGTAGGGGGGCTGGGAGATGCCAGGCCTGCTGGGGCTGAAAGTGCTAACCCTGGCTACCTGGTGCCGCTGGGTGAGCCACAGCAGCGTGGATTCCTTGCTGGTTATCTGCTGATGGCTCCAGCAGGGCACAGCACCGCCACCATCCCCACCCCCACTCCCGACCAGTGCCATTGTGGCTCCAGCTTGCTCTCCATGGCGGGGGAGGGGGTGGGGGGTGCTTCCCAGGCTGCCTGGTACCACTGGGACTCACACTCAATCTTGGCTTGTGCTCTTCGAGGGAGAGGGAGGGGAAAGCATAGGAAAGTGTTTCCCCTAGCTGCCTGCAGCTACTGAATGGGCCACCTAAGTCAAATGTCCCTATTCAGTCACTGCTGACACCATAGGCTGCTGTAGGGTAGGTGCTGTCAAAAAGGTTTCTCTCCTGCTGGACTGGGTTTCTCTCCTTTCCAGGTGCTTTGGCCAGAAAGAACAGGGGTTTTTTTTTGGCTTTGCTGTTTTTTGTTTGTTTGTTTGTTTTGGTCTGCTCTGATTGGAGATCCTAGGTTGCAGGCTTCCCCAGCACCCAGTCTGGAACACTGAAAAACCAGGGAGCTCACCTCCATGTTTTCTCGAGTCCTGAGGTCTCTGGGCAGCCCACATTCCTCTTTCCAGCACCAGAGTCTCTTTACGATGGACTTTTGTATTATTTCCGGGGATTTTAGTTGTACTTAGCAGGGAGGAGCAAGGAGAAATGAACCTATGCCATCTTGTCTGGAACTTGAAGCTACCTCATCATTTAAAAGAAATTAGTGAGGGCTTTCCTGGCGGTGCAGTGGTTAAGAATCCGCCCGCCAATGCAGGGGACACGGGTTCGAGCCCTGGTCAGGGAAGATCCCACATGCCGCGGAGCAACTAAGCCCGTGCGCCACAACTACTGAGCCTGCGCTCTACAGCCCGTGAGAAACTACTACGCTCATGCGCCACAACTACTGAGCCCACGCACTGCAACTACTGAAGCCCACGTGCCTAGAGCCTGTGCTCTGCAACAAGAGAAGCCACAGCAATGAGAAGCCGGCGCACTGGAACTAGAGAAAGACCACACACAGCAACGAAGACCCAACGCAGACAAAAATTGAAAAAAACAATTAATGAAATGATTAACAAAGAGATTTCTGTTTCAGTTGGAAAACACGAAGAATTTGCCATCATGATGACTTAAGCTTGCACTTTAAAGCCAAAACGACTTTTCTTTCTTTCTTTCTTTCTTTCTTTCTTTGTAATTTGTAAACTAGAACTGCTAATGCTTGGACTTCAGTGGAGAGAGACTTTCAGAAAGCCTAGGGGACTGTGTATCTGTCTTTGTTGAGCCACTCCTTGATGAAACTGGATGCAAGATCTCTAGACCACCTGTGCTATTGTGCAGACACTATGGTGGTATAATTTGCCAGCAATGGGCTCAGGCGACCAAAAGTGAAAAGGCCAAAGAAATATAGAGAAGTAAATTATCACTCTTGGCAAAACCTTCCATCCTTTTCTTTTCTCTCCAATCTCTCTCTTACTCATCACACCAGTTTCACATGATAAAAATCAATAATAGGCCCTATTTTCCTTAAACAAGTAAAACAGCTACTTTCCATATAATTTCATCTGTCTGTGTACTGTACTATATATGTAAATCCGTAGACAAATGGTCTGGAAGAGTACAGACTAAATTGAGAATGGTACTTACCAATGGGGAGTAGGGATCAGAGAGCATTTTTAGATTTATCTCCATTTTTTTCAGGGAAAATAAAATGGTATTATTTGTGTAATTAACAATTAATAATAAAACAACCCGTGCATCTGCCGAGCCACATGAGAGAGACTGATAAGGAAAAGAATATAAGATATGCTCCCTTTTCCTCGGCCAAAAATTATTTCAAACTTGTGAAATCTGGTAACACCTAACCTTTGTTCAGAACTTCATGACTAAGACTCACAGGAATATTTTCAGATAAAATTTGGAAAATTGCTGATTTTTCAAACAAAAAAAGCAATTGTAAACACCTGGAGAATTTTATCTGCACTCATGGTTGAAATGAAAACATGTAAAAATGGTCTTCATATGCACATAAGTAAATACAAAGGAAACTACAGTGAGAGTATAGTCAGTGTGATAAATTCACGAGCCCTGGTAACCTCAATTGATTCTTTACTATATATTGATATCCAAAATAATGCTATCAAGTAGAAACAATCTGCAAAAAAAAGTTGGAGAGAACTTTTAATTCACAAGAGTTCACTTGTGAAGGCTATATTCATGGAAGGAGACAGAAAATCAATGTGTGGAGAATCTACTGTGTTCCAAGTGTTTTAACTTATATTTTCTCATCTAATCCTTCCCCAAACCCTCCAGATAATAATCATTATTCCCACTTCACAGGTAAACAAACTGAGGCTCAGAGAGAAAATAACTTTCCCCACATCATTAATAGACAGTAGGTATGCTTCATGCAAAATGCTTTTTACTCTTGTGTAGGTTTCATTATTGAAAGCATCCACCATTTTTATTCCAAGGGAGAGTAGAAATTGCCAACTAACCTAGCCCAGTATTCATTAAACATCTGTGGCATGATGGGAATTCCTGGCGGGCCAGTGGTTAGAACTCAGCGCTTTCACTGCTGGGGCCCGGGTTCAATCCCTGGTCAGGGAACTAAGATCCCACAAGCCAAGCAGTGAAGTCAAAAAGGAAAGAAAAGAAAGAAATGATTTACAAATGAAGAAATACACACCTATTCCTTGAAATACTTCTTCCTTTTTAGGTGTTAACTGCAATTGAGTTGGAAGACTAATTTTCTTACCAATAAACTGAAAAGAATTTAGTGGAATCAAGTAATAGCATATGCCCAATGGATGAATTATAATCAGTGAAGCTTCCTTTTACCAGATGGTTAATGACCTTTATAGACCAAATATGTATTAATGCTGATGCCACAGATTGATAATATTGGCTCCTTCTCTTCTTAGAAGTCTGTCCAGGCTTGTGATTTATTTTCACAAAGAACAAAATGTTCTGATGGCATTTAAAAACAAAATGAAGCACCAACCAACACCATTAGTGTTACAGGGCTAGGCTATAGTTCCCAGCTATTCATTCAAACACTAATTGAGGTGGGGCTGTGAAGGTGTTTTGTAGATATGATTCAAGTCTTCCTGACTTTAAGTAAGGAAGATTATCCAAGATAATCTGGGTGGGCCTGATTCAATCAGTTGAAGGCCTTAAGAGCAGAATTGGGGCTTCCCTGAAGAAGAATTCCCACCTACGGACAGCAGCATCAGCTTGTGCCTGAGAGCTCCTGCCTGCTCGTCCTGACACTCCCCTCTACAGACTGCAGATTTTGGACTTGCCTAGCCAGCCCCCACGATCACCTAAGCCAATTCCTTGGTTCTGTTTCTCTGGTGGAATCCTGAATGATACAATCACTATCTTTACTTTTAAATCCAGAATCTATACGTACTTAAGACAAAAATTAATTTCCCCTGAACTTTGTCTTCTCTCCTTAGATTGGATTTTTCTAAATTGGAGATTTCAAAAGGGGTGAACTGTCCTATTCCAGAGAATGCTCAGCTTTAGAGACTAACCATCATTTTCCATATTAGAAGTAAACTGCACCATGTGTGGCTTAGGCGAGAGTGGTTCCTCTTGGAAACCATCATCTAAGTGAGTTCTCAGAAGTCTCTATCTGGCTTTCTGAAGATATAAGCACCAGGATCTTTGGGATAGAAAGCCACGAAAACTGTTCCAGGCCTTCTATGCTCTATTTAAGGCCATCCATAAATCCTGCATGTCTGATGGGATACATGAACCAGTTGTTGTTTTTGTTTGTCTGAGTCACAACAGCAATAATTTGGTTCCTGAAGTTCTTCAGAAATTTCTTGGAGATTTTTTACTTCTCTGAGAGACCTTACCCAAATGATGTCATCTCATTCTTTATCCCTCTGAAGAAACTTTTGGGTTATTTGGAGAAATGTTCTTAAACTTTTCCCCTCCCATCTGTTTATGGTATATTCTAAACTACACGGATTATAAGCTTCATGTGGCAAATACTGAGAGTTGTTTACCCAATATCTATTCTTTTCATCTTACTGTCAGAACCTCAAATTTTCAGGGAGACAATATGCCCAGTAAGAATACTCACCTCCTCAGACTCCCTAGAAGGTAGGATGGCCATGTGATCCAGCTCTGGCAAATGAGATATAAGTTGAAGTCTACTGAATGAGACTTCTGGGAAAGTTACTGTTTTCCCAATGGAAAGGTACAGATTTAGCTGGCCTTTTGCCATTCACCTTCTGCATTCTTTCTACCTAGAATGCAGTCACCATACCTAGAGGTCTGAAAGCCATGTTACTGGCATAAAGAAAAAGTTACATGTTTCAGATGGCATTGCAGGAAGATAGAAAGAGCCTAGGACCTTAAAGACATTTTGGAGTTGTTGGGCTGCCTAGCTGCCTACCTCAAGACTTTGTTACATATGACCCATCACCTCAGCTCATATAAGTTCAGTACTCATAGTTGTTCAGTCAGAGTTACTAATTGAGTGGCATTAGAGTACTAGAGCCCCCTACACATGTTTATATTTGTATTCATCCGACCAGTATTCATTTGCCTTAGGCAGTATTTGGCTGCCTGAGGCCAACAGGGGGCAGGTACAGAAGTCTCGGTGGCTGTCCACAGTGAGTTTTGTGTCATGTTAGAAAAATAAGACACAAGAAAAGTAATACTTCAGAGTTTTGTGTGATTAAGGTGAAGACCTAACATTGAGGCTAGAACTTTTACTTACTTTATTTCACTGAATACTCAAAATAACTACAAAGCAGTCATAATTCTTATTTTACAGAGCACAAAACTAAAGACATAACTTATAGAGATCTACACAGGTAGTATGTAGTAGAATGTAAGTCAAACCCAGGTCTGATGTTTCTCAAACCCATACTTGTTGTTCTTTGCAACTCTGACATGACTAGTTCAAATGATCAAGGGTCAGTGGCTTATTGGAGGAGATGGAAATCAGGCCAGTCCAGAAGGAAGGGCAGAATTTGAAGCTTTGGGGTAAGGGGGCGGGAAAAGTGGAAGAGTGATCAAAGGATTCCAGGCATGGAGAGGAACATAAGCAAAGACCAGTTTTCATTGATCATGACTATTCGCCAGTCAGGAGATCAAACAGCTAAAGTGGAGGACTGAGTTCTTCAAACAAGTAACTGTGATAGCTGCTGTGGGCTATACCAAAGTTAATTTTGTGAAAGTACCTGGCATGTGTTGCCACTCAGTTTTTTTAAAATTTATGTTATTGAAGGATAGTTGATTTATAATGTTGTGTTCATTTCTGCCATACAGCAAAGTGTTTGTTATACATATATATATTCTTTTTCATACTCCTTTCCATTATGGTTTATTACAGGATATTGAATATAGTTCATTGTGCTATACAGTAGGACCTTGTTCTTTATCCATTCTATATAGAATAGTTTGCATCTGCTAATCCCAAACTCCCAATCCTTCCCTCCCCCACTCCCTGCCACTCAGTTTTTGACATTGTTTTTGTTCTTTAAGAAAGGGACTTCCCTGGTGGCACAGTGGTTAAGAATCCACCTGCCAATGCAGGGGACACGAGTTCAATCCCTGGTCCGGGAAGATCCCACATGCCATGGAGCAACTAAACCCATGTGCCACAACTACTGAGCCCGCGCGCTACAGCCTGTGAGCCACAACTACTGAGCCCATGTGCTGCAACTACTGAAGTCCGTGCGCCTAGAGCCCGTGCTCCGCAACACGAGAAGCCATTGCAATGAGAAGCCCGTGCACCGCAATGAAGAGTAGCCCCTGCTCACCGCAACTAGAGAAAGCCCACGTGCAGCAACAAAGACCCAACACAACCAAAAATAAATAAATAAAATAAATTTATTTAAAAAAATCAGATATCATTAAAAAAAAGAAAGTGGTCCCAGACTTGAAAACGAAGGTGTTCATCATTTGGATTAATCCAGAAGTTGACAATCTAGCTTGTCAACTGTGCATCTCACAGGATGATGCGAGATCAATGATAACAAAAACACCCCCCAAAGGCTACGCTCTTAACTACTATGCAGGGCAAAACCGTGCAGTGTATGGGATGCGTGAGAGGAAGCGAGCAGAGATCTTAAGTAGGGGTCCTAATGAGGAGGCCAATGTAGCAACCATGTGCCTACATTAGGTTGATAAGTATGGGCATGCAAAGGAAAGGATGGAGAAGAGAAACATTTCAACAACAGGGCTAGTTAAGAGCTGCCTAGCACGGGGTGGGGGGAAGAACATTCTAAAATGACCCCAAAATGTCAGTGGTGTAACTGAGATAATTTCGTGTCATCAATGGAAACAAGGGTGCCAGGACAGGGAGACCATCTGGGAAGGAGGAATGTGATGAGTTCAGTGTACTACATGGTGAGACCAGGAGAACAATTAAAATTTAACTACTCTAGTGAAGATATTTGGTAGAGCTGAAGATTGAGCAACAGCAGCCAGATAAATGGCTGTCCTTAGCGGTGCTGGTTGAAGCTGTGAGAAAGGTTCATGGACCTAAAGGAAAGGACACAGAGATCAAAGCAGAGGATTCACGACTGACCCTTGTACCATGATAACAGCTGAGGTGGAAGAGGGAAAAGGAAGGGCAGAGAGAAAAAAAAAGAAATGAAGAGCTAACCAAAGAGACTAAGTCTCAAAGAAGTAGGAAAAACTGAGTCTAGCACAGTGCCTGGCCCAAGCAGCAGTGCTCAGTGAATTCGTGGATGGTGGATAACTGCATTCATTATCACAGGAACCAAGGTGGGAGAAATTTTAAAGAACAAGGCAATGATTATCAGTGAAAAATGCTATAGGGAACAAAGTGTGATTAAAAAACAAACAGGGAATTCCCTGGTGGTCCAGTGGTTAGGACTCTGCGCTTTCACTGCCAAGAGCCGCGGTTGGGGAACTAAGATCCCACAAGCCACGTGGTGTGGCCAAAAAACCAAAAAACAACAATAACAAAACCCCCCAAAAAACAAACAAACAAAAATAACAACAACCTATGGATCTTGACGAGAAGATTTAGAGGCACTCTTCTGAAATATAAGTGGCATTGACACACACAGTATAAAGGGGGTTGTAATACACATGAATAGCAATAGGAGAAGTGCCACTGACTTGATAGTTACTCAGTTCCTATCCCTTCATCAAGTTGGATTCTTCCTCAACTCTCTTGGTCACTCAGGAAACATCTTTTCTATCAGGATCCAGGTCTGGTCTAAGGTATCAAGCCAAAGGTTGTCTCTTTCCAGCCATCTCTGGGTATTAACTTATTTTTGCTTTCCCTGAATTCCATCCCAAGTAAAAAAATCCATCCCAAGTTAAAAAATCACCAACTTGTCTTTGGAAAAAGTATTCCGATGATTTTTTCTATTCTTATTCTTTTTCTCTTTTACTCTCTAAGCACCTTCTTTCTGCTTCTTTACTCCCAACTTGGATCTAAAAATAGATAATATATTTACAAAGTTCAAAAATCAAAGCTGTAAAAAGGTATACATTTAGGAGTCTCATTCCCACTTCTGACCCCATCCCCCTTGGTTTCTCTTGCCTCCTCTGGGCAACTTTTATTGGTTTATTTGTCCTTTCAGTGTTCCTTTATGCAAAATTAAGCATATATATACATGTACTTATTATCTCCCCTTTTCTTACACATAAGGTAGCACAGGGGGTACACTGTTGTAGACCTTGGTTTTGTAACCTACAAGTAACATTACTCCTTATCAGTACTGCCCACTGAAGAAAAGCCCACAACCTAAACGTTGTGACTTATGTTTTATTTGTGGACCTTACTGAGAGAGGACTATAGCCCAGGAGAAAGCCTCTCAGATAGCTCTAAGGAACTGTCCTGAAGAGGTAAGGGAGTGGCCAGGATATACAGGAGTTTTTTCCAAAAAAAAAAAAATGTAGTCGAACATCAAAAGATTATTGCTGGGGCTTCCCTGGTGGCGCAGTGGTTGAGAGTCCGCCTGCCAATGCAGGGGACACAGGTTCGTGCCCTGGTCTGGGAAGATCCCGCATGCCGTGGAGCGGCTGGGCCCGTGAGCCATGGCCGCTGAGCCTTCGCGTCCGGAGCCTGTGATCCACAACGGGAAAGGCCACAGCAGTGAGAGGCCCACTTACCGCAAAAAAAAAAAAAAAAAAAGAAAAAAAAAAGAAAAAGATTATTGCTAATCACACACAAAAAAGACATCACCAGTGAATGACTTTAGTGCTCTTCTATGTATGGGAAGATGTAAGAGTCTGGGCTCATCGAAATTATTCCTTTGATATGCATCTTAACTATCTAGGGCCAGTATCCTGTTTTTCTCCATCTGGATTCCCCTGAGGGTACACCACTGGCCGGCGGGGGGGGGGGGCCTGCAGTGCCCGATGGCTTAATGGCAGGCAACATTGTTATTTACTAGAATGGCAGGCAACATTTTTTGTCCACAGTACATAGAGATCTTTGTTTTTTGCTATTCGAATGTTGTTTCTCTGCCCATCTTTGATCTTCTTCCCCCACCTTTAATGCTTTGTACAGCCCCCTTGTTTAGGCTTTCTAACTGCCTGAAGGGCCATATGTATTTTGAAAGATACCCACAAGTAATTTTGATATGCCCCTCTCTCTGGAACAGTGGTTAACAGACAGCCATTTAAACCCCAGCTCTACCACTTACCTGCTATGATAATGCTGGTCTTTAGGAGAAAGGAGACTCAGGGTTACTAGTCTCCTCCCCCACTTCCCTGGACAATCCTGCACATGTTCTATTGATGATGATGGCTAAGCTCATCCCTAAACTCTCCAAGTGGGAAGATGTCAAGAGATAAAGAGGGAGGATAACATCTGAGAGGGAATAAATGACTAACTTTCCCCACAAGCCCAAAGCAAGTAGCTGACTGCTGTTTTACTTTAACTCAGCTCCAGCATCAACAAACCACCACTCTGGCTTATGCAACACATTTCCTCATTGAATAAAACAAACTTGAATACGAAAACACATCAGAAAAAAATTTAAGTCAGAAACTGCTGTGCTCTTCTCTGTTTCCAATGCATACCACTGATGTTCTTAAAGCTCCCCAGGAGCCTCAGTGGGCAGAGACCCTGTTTACTGTTTCAACACAAAACGGGGGGAAAAAGTAAGTATTGTAGAATGTTTTTATTCCAAAGCCAATCAAGGAGAGTACATGAAGAGAGGCATTACAGAAAAGACTAAAATCTGATAGAGTAGAGTGAAGCACTGGATTATGTCATTCAGTCAAAAATATTTATTAAATATAGATCACATTACTGGACCCTAAGCTACTCTCTATGAATACAAAGGTTTCTAAGCCTTGATTTTAGTGCTTGAGGAACTAACAGTCTAGGACAGAGCTTCTCCAACTTTAATGTATATATGAATCCCCTGAACACCTTGTTAAAAGGTAGAAGCTTGCAGACAGAAAATGTTGCCTGCCATTTCAGTAAACAATGTTGTCCACCATCAAGCCAGCAACCACTGCAGCTGCCCCCTGCCCCATGGTGCACCCTGGGGGAATTCAGGATGGAGAAAAACAGGATACAGGCCCTAGAGAGTTGAGATGCATATCTAAGAAATGATTTCTATGAGCCCAGACTCTTGGATCTTCCCATACATAGAAAAGGACTAAAACCATTAACTTAGGATGTCTGCTTTTTGTGATTAGCAGTAATCTTTTGATGTTCGCTACATGTTTGTTTTCTCAGCAAAAACTCCTATATATTCTGGCTCCTCCCTTACCTCTTTGGGGAAGTTCCTCAGAGCTATCTGAGAGGCTGTCTCCCAGGCTACAGTTCTCAGTAAGGTCCCTGAATAAAACATATACACATATATTCTTTTTTTTAATATTCTTTTCCATTATGGTTTTTCATAGGATACCGAATATAGGTCTCTGTGCTATACAGTAGGACCTTCTTGTTGATCCATTCTATATATAAAAGCTTATATCTGCTAACACCAACCTCCCACTCCATCCCTCCCCCAAACCCCTCCCCCTGACAACCACAAGTCTGTTCTCTATGTCCGTGAATCTGTTCTGTTTCACAGAGAGGTTCATTTGTGTCACATTTTAGATTCCACATATAAGTGATATCATATGGTATTTGTCTTTCTCTGTCTGACTTATTTCACTTTGCATAATGCCCTCCAGGTCCACCATGTTGCTGCAATTGGCATTATTTCATTCCTTTTTATAGCTGAGTAGTATTCCATTGTATATATCTACCACATTTTCTTTATCCATCTGTCAATGGACATTTAGGTTGTTTCCATGTCTTGGCTATTGCAAACAGTGCTGCTATGAACATAGGGGTGCACATATCTTTTTGGATTAGAGTCTGAATAAAATATGACTTGCAACTTTTAGGCTGTACATTGTTCTTCAGTTGACAGGCTTATTCAACAGATCTGGAATGGGGCCTGATATTCTAATAAACTCTAGGTGATGCTGATGCTGATGGTCTACAGGCCACACTTTGAGTAGCAAGGGAGGAATGGCTAAAGAAATAGAATAAAGTGTTACAGAAAAACTATACAGAGGACTGTGTAAGCACCAAAGAGGGGCTGCGCCTTTGTGAGAGTTAGAAAAGGCTTTGTAAAGAAGGAGCCTGATGAGCTGAGCCTTGTTCTCTGGGTGATTGCAGGGAAAAAGTCAAGAGGTCTACACTGTAGTTCAGTGACTATGGTTTGAGTTGGACAGGCCATCTAAATTTTCTGACCCTCAAATTTATCATCTGTAAAATGAGGGATTGAAAATGTCCACATGCTTCACAGTCCTAAAACTAGATGACTCTAATGAGATAATTTTTTTTTTTGGCCACACCACACGGCATGCAGGATCTTAGTTCCTCGACCAGGGATCAAACCCGTGCCCCCTGCAGTGGAAGCACGGAGTCTTAACCACTGGACCGCCAGGGAAGTCCTGGGATAAATTTTAAAATCACTTAATATATGCTCAGTTTAGAAGTTAGGGTGAAATAGTATAAAAGGTTCTATTAATGAGCCTAACAAACTGACCTACAATTGACAAATGAAAGTACATCAATCAATAAGAGAACAGCACTTAAGTCTTAACAGCCTCTTATATGTGTTTTCTCTTATTCAGTTGCCTTTTTGTAGGTGGGTGTATGGCTTCACAACTGAACTACTTTAAAAGATTACCATACTACTTTGCTCAGCACAGTAATACTTAACATCCATAAAGCACCATTTCAAGGCACTTTACAAACATCAGTTAATTACTTGTCACACCACTTGCAAGTTACTTTTCATTAGTCCAATTTCTAGTGGACAGATTAAACTGAAATGGGGAAGACAGACCCCAGAGGGAGGATCAGAGCCGAGAGAAGGATGCTGGGGGCTCCCTGCTACCTGTGCGCCTGCTCCCGCAACATCTACTTATAGGTAAGAACCTGCCCTGACCAGGAAAGCACCAAAACACTAGAAAAGGAAAGAAAAAAAAAAAAACGCTGCTTCTGAACATCTTGCTGGAGTTGGCCACTAAAAGCCAAAAATGTCACAAATGTCAAAGGAAAGAGATGAAGTAGTATAAAGGTTTACTGCCTCCCCACCTGAGTAGGACCGATTGCCACCGTCTTCAAACACTCGACCAAAAAAGGAAACCAAGTCAATGGTGAATGACTCCGTTTTCACAAAAAAAGTTTTCATTACTAAAATTCGAATGAAATGTGGCTTTTTTTAGTGTTACACTTTTAAAGGATATTTTCTAGAATGGATTTTGAAGGAGTAATCATACCTTAATTACAGTATCTTCTTGTCCTATGTAAAACAGAGTTAAATATGACCCTTTTATTATTTATTTATTTATTTATTTATTTTGGCTGCACCATGCGGCATGCAGGATCTTACTTCCCTGACCAGGGATCCAACCCGTGGCCCCTGCATTGGGAGCACGGACTCTTAACCACTGGATCACCAGGGAAGTCCCTAAATATGTCCCTTTTAAATGAGAAAAACACAGTGCTTTGTGACCACCTAGAGGGGTGGGATAGGGAGGGTGGTAGGGAGACACAAGAGGGAGGAGATATGGGGATAGATGTATATGTATAGCTGATTCACTCTGTTATACAGCAGAAACTAACACACCATTGTAAAGCAATTACACTCCAATAAAGATGTTTTAAAAAAAGATAAAATCATAACTCACACAAATATAAAATGAAAAAAAACTGAGAAAAAAATTTAAACTCAGCACAGCAAGAATTATCCAATAAGTAGGAAGTAATTTTTGCTACTATCTTGCACAGTTCTGTTTTTTTCCCCCAAATGCTCTAAATATACATGTAGAAGCTTTATACATAGAAATAATGATAATAAATGTTATTTTTTAAACTAACCTATCTGCAGTTTCTCTGATATATGGGCTGGGAGAGGGAGAAATTGGGTACAAAGGCTGATAAATTTGGTAGCAATTCAAAAATAAGGTCCATTTGTATAAACCTGAAAGTATATCACAAACAATTCACTATTTTCTTAAATATGGAAGAAAAAGATGCCTAATCTTAGTAAGTATTCAATCATAACAAAATGTATCTTTTAACAAAGGGAGCATGATATTGGAAATTCCTTAGATTAAAACAGGTTTTCTACTTCCTTTGCATTTCTCCAGAGTGCTTTGTACACACAACATGGCATACAGTTCATTTCTCATTAACATAAGACAGATTAGACCATTGTATTTTACTTTTTTTTTTTTTTTTTTTTTTTTTTTGCGGTATGCGGGCCTCTCACTGTTGTGGCCTCCCCCGTTGCGGAGCACAGGCTCCGGACGCGCAGGCTCCGGACGCGCAGGCTCAGCGGCCATGGCTCACGGGCCCAGCCGCTCCGTGGCATATGGGATCCTCCCAGACCGGGGCACGAACCCGTATCCCCTGCATCGGCAGGCGGACTCTCAACCACTTGCGCCACCAGGGAGGCCCAAGAATGTGGATTTTTAAACAAGTAGCTCTCCCCTGGTCCCTGGTAAATTATTACGGTCAGGTTGATCTGGAAAATAATGTTTTAAAGCAACCAAAATAATTTTATCATACTTGAACATTGATGGATAGAAGTGGCATATCTAATGAAAATCAAGTTTATCTAGCTTGTTAATAATCTGCATAGCTTATCACTATGCTTAAGTATTTCTTACCTAAATGTTGCAAGGCTTTGTTTTAATTCTAATAGCTCATAAGAGCTGATAAAACAATGATCACTTTTTTGAACTGCTGGTGATTGGGCTTCTATAGTTTCAGTGTTGCATATACCTTTTCTTACCAGGAAGCAGAAGAGTCATCTAACAGTTGTATTCAAAAACTAAACAATGTGGAATTTATTCAAATAATCATACTACTCACAAAGTAGTCTTTAAACAGCTATACCAACATCAGTTAGTAGAGTTACTTGCAAAACTGGTTATCAAATACCTATTAATTTAAAAATCTTAATTTACGAAGTATTATGTCAACTCTGTATACAAAATTTCATTTGCCATATTATGCAACTAGGAAACAAATATTTAACTGGATGTATATACATGAAAAAAATGCACATAGGTTCATTCTAACTGATCTGCTAGTAACGAATCCTTCTAAATTAAAAAAGAAAATAAGCAATGGAATATATTCTCAAATATCATGGAGCACTGAGGAAAGTGTAAATTAGAGATTTGAAAGAACGTTTAATTAGGACTAAAATCATGAACTGTTAGCCACTTCTATTTTCTTTTTTTTAAAATTATTTTTATTTTATTTATTTATTTTTGGTTGTGTTGGGTCTTTGCTGCTGCATGCAGGCTTTCTCTAGTTGTGGTGAGCGGGGGCTACTCTTCATTGCAGTGTGTGGTCTTCTCATTGCAGTGGCCTCTCTTGTTGTGCAGCGTGGGCTCTAGGCACATGGGCTTCGGTAGTTGCAGCACACAGGCTCAGCAGTTGTGGCTCACGGGCCCAGCCGCTCTGCGGCATGTGGGATCTTCCCGGACCAGGGCTTGAACCTGTGTCCCCTGCATTGGCAGGCGGACTCCCAACCACTGTGCCA
Source organism: Mesoplodon densirostris (assembly GCF_025265405.1). Classification (NCBI taxonomy): domain Eukaryota; kingdom Metazoa; phylum Chordata; class Mammalia; order Artiodactyla; family Ziphiidae; genus Mesoplodon; species Mesoplodon densirostris. The sequence continues at coordinate 96,369,881 of NC_082681.1, forward strand.
CCAGGGAAGCCCCACTTCTATTTTCTAATAGCAGTATCATATGCAGAGAAACAAAACCTACAAGCTCACTGAACTGGGTTAAATGGTTTTTAAGCTGATTAAAACTACTTAATTTAAAATGAACTCTTTTTGAACCTCAAGTAAATGATGCAGTATTCAACAAATTATTTTAAAAATGACTTTAACAACTTTAGCATCAGTAAAAAAAAACTGCTAATACACAAATTGAAAAGGGCTTAAAATCAAGTCCTTGGTTCCACATTGCATTTCATATTCCCATTTGTATATCAGCAAAGTTGTAGAAGCTGTCTATATCTCCAGATGCCGCATCCTTGCTTTCTGACACAAACATCTATGTTAAACATAAAAGAGACAAAAAATACATGCTAGTAATCCCCAAATTCCAAAGCCCACATTCTTCACAGAAGAGTCACAGGCTTGCTATTTAAAAGAAATTCAAGTACATCATTTATAGTATTTGTGGATTTTCTGTAGAATTCATGCAATATAGTTTCAAAAGCTATGATGTAATTGAGCTCTTTTAAAAGCACTTAAGATATAATTAAGATCTTTGCTTTCATAATACTTAAGTTGTATTTTATTACACTTGGAATTTCAGTTTTTAAAATATGTAACAGTCAATATTATGAAAGCTACGAATAAAGAGGTTTATTTAAAGAACTCTTAATTTCTTCTATTTTCTAAATAAGAATCTCAATAGGCTGAGAAGGAAAACTTGAGATTATCTTTTTCAAAGCTGCTAAAGATATATTACTAATTTTAAATTAACTATTTTCCAAACATCAGCAAAGCAGTACTCAATAGAACCCTTCAAAAACAGCTTTTATAAATGGCAGCCAGAAATTAGAGGAGACCTGGGTTCTATTTAGCTTTATAATAAACTAGCTGTATGAGGCTGACAATTTAATAAACCTCTCTGGGCTCAGTTTCCACATATGTAAAATCAGAAAGTTGGATTAGATAATCTCTAACTCATTCAGATCTAAAAACTCCAAATCATATAATCATTTTCTCTCTGGTTCCTTTTCTATTCAATCTGATTTGCCTTCTCCCTTAGTACTGTTGAGATGATAAAATGAGACAAAAGACAAAGTACTTTAAATTATGCAAATTCAAGGGACCATAAGCCAAATCAGACTACAAAATCAAAAATTTCCTCTCAGATAGTTATCAAAAAACCCCAGTTATATATACTCACGTAGTCCTCTTATAATGTTTGGTTTTTAAGCTATATTAAGTTGTTTAAGTTTGAAATTTTCAGATACAGCAACCTCATCAACCACATCTAGAAAATACCTACATGTAGTGATTTCTAGATATAGCTCAACTTCAAGTTTTGATCAAGTATTACTGAAGCAAATGAAAATGAACACTGGGCAATAGGATTGTCCATCTAAAGTATACAGTCTTAGAGATATAACATTTTCAACATATCACTACTTTTAAAAAAGGAAGAACTTGAAGAGACATTTGGTGAGACATTTTACTTTAGAAACATGTATTATTGAAGGTTTTTAATAAGTAGATACTTTGTAAATTTTTAACCTATTAAAATTTTAGTTTGGCAAGGAAAAACCAAAGCTTAGCTCCCAATTAATTTACCATAAATTCTAAATTCATGATGTGCTGAAAATACTATTTAATTGTAAGGAAAAGGAAAGGAAAGGAAAGGTTTGAATGAAATATAGTCAATAAAATCTTGTACCTTGGTCCCACTGAATATCTCGTTGACAATAAGTTGACATCCTTCTACAGCACCATCTCCATTGAACTCCAAGGCAATAACAGGACCTATAAGCAAACCCAAGAAGTGTTGTCTTAACATGAATATAAATCTATTCTCAAATTAATCTTTTTATTCTTCCCTGAAGAATCTTCAGCATCTTCTTTGGGGGTAAGAGAAAAGAAAGAAGGGAATAGACAGATGGGACACGTCACTTCAGCTACTTCCTACTCTAATCATAAAACGAATTAACATAGAGTCTCATCACATAACAAGTAGCTTCAGTGCCATTATAGGACTAGTGTCACACTTTTAAGTGTTGTAAATAGTCTGGCTTTTCTGGTATTCATACTTCTACGAAAACCATAAAAAGTACAAAAAAATAGTTGATAAAATAACAAATAAGATCAGAAGCTATTCAAATCATTTTGCTAGGCAGCCAGTCTTGCTTCCAACTCTCCTACGTACCAGCCAAGTTCTGGGCCACGAATAATGAAGCTAAGCCAAGTAGGAATTGAGGCCAGGCACCAAAAGTAATGACCATCTGAAAGTATTTTTCTTGAATGTGCCATAATACTATATTCTAGGATCAACGACCAAGTTTTTATTTTTTAATTCTCCAAATAGGATATTTGTGCCTCCTTTCCCATATTTATTTGATTACTTATAAACCACCTGTACTTTAAATTCTGATACAAAGATTCGTGATTCAGTTTGGCTTGGATTTAAATGTAGCATTGGAACTACTGGTGTCAAACTGTTGGCAAACATGGCTGTAAGTGAGCCAAACAAAACAAGCCTTTCAATTCAATTGAATTTTTTTCCACTATCACTATATTCCTAATAGATTTGCTTTTTATCTCCTTCAGTAATGGAGAAGTCCTGACCTCCAGGAAATTACAAATTTCTTTAAAAAGACATAAATCTACAATCCTGAAGCCTCTGGAACAAAAACCACATTCACAGAAAGACAAACAAGATGAAAAGGCAGAGGGCTATGTACCAGATGAAGGAACAAGATAAAACCCCAGAAAAACAACTAAATGAAGTGGAGATAGGCAACCTTTGAGAAAAAGAATTCAGAATAATGATAATGAAGATGATCCAGGACCTCGGAAAAAGAATGGAGGCAAAGACTGAGAAGATGAAAGAAATGTTTAACAAAGACCTAGAAGAATTAAAGAACAAACAAACAGAGATGAACAATACAATAACTGAAAAGAAAACTACACTAGAAGGAATCAATAGCAGAATAACTGAGGCAGAAGAACAGATAGGTGACCCGGAAGACAGAATGGTGGAATTCACTGCTGCAGAACAGAATAAAGAAAAAAGAATGAAAAGAAATGAAGACAGCCTAAGAGACCTCTGGGACAACATTAAAAGCAACAACATTCGCATTATATGGGGTCCCAGAAGGAGAAGAGAGAGAGAAAGGACCTGAGAAAAATCTTTGAAGAGATTATAGTCGAAAACTTCCCTAACATGGGAAAGGAAAAAGCCACCCAAGTCCAGGAAGCGCAGAGAGTCCCAGGCAGGATAAACCCAAGGGGAAACACGCCGAGACACACAGTAATCAAATTGGCAAAAATTAAAGAAAAAGAAAAATTATTGAAAGCAGCAAGGGAAAAATGACAAATAACATATAAGGGAACTCCCATAAGGTTAACAGCTGATTTCTCAGCAAAATCTCTACAAGCCAGAAGGGAGTGGCAGGATATACTTAAAGTGATGAAAGGGAAGAACCTCAAACCAAGATTACTCTACCCAGCAAGGATCTCATTCAGATTCGATGGAGAAATCAAAAGCTTTACAAACAGGCAAAAGCTAAGAGAATTCAGCACCACCAAACCAGCTCTACAACAAATGCTAAAGGAACTTCTCTAAGTGGGAAACACAAGAGAAGAAAAGGACCTACAAAAACAAACCCAAAACAATTAAGAAAATGGTAATAGGAATATACATATTGATAATTACCTTAAGCATGAATGGATTAAATGCTCCAACCAAAAGACACAGGCTTGCTGAATGGATACAAAAACAAGACCCATATATATGCTGTCTACAAGAGACCCACTTCAGACCTAGAGACACATACAGACTGAAAGTAAGGGGATGGAAAAAGATATTCCATGTAAATGGAAATCAAAAGAAAGCTGGAGTAGTAATACTCATAACAGATAAAATAGACTTTAAAACAAAGAATGTTACAAGAGACAAGGAAGGACACTACATAATAATCAAGGGATTAATCCAAGAAGAAGATATAACAATTATAAATATATATTCACCCAACATGGGGGAACCTCAATACCTAAGGCAACTGCTAACAGCTGTAAAAGAGGAAATCAACAGGAACACAATAATAGTGGGGGACTCTAACACCTCACTTACACGAATGGACAGATCATCCAAAATGAAAACAAGTAAGGAAACACAAGCTTTAAATGACACAATAGACCACATAGATTTAATTGCTATTTATAAGACATTCCATCCAAAAACAGCAGATTACACTTTCTTCTCAGATGCACACGGAACATTCTCCAGGATAGAACACATCTTGTGTCACAAATCAAGACTCAGAAAATTTAAGAAAATTGAAATCATATCAAGCATCTTTTCTGACCACAACACTATGAGATTAGAAATCAATTACAGGGAAAAAAAAGTAAAAAACACAAACACATGGAGGCTAAACAATACGTTACTAAATAACCAAGAGATGACTGAAGAAATAGAAGAGGAAATCAAAAAATACCTAGAGACAAATGACAATGAAAACACGATGATCCAAAACCTATGGGATGCAGCAAAAGCAGTTCTAAGAGGGAAGCAGCTTTATAGCTATACAAGCCTACCTCAAAAAACAAGAAAATCCTCAAATAAACAATCTAACGTTACACCTAAAGGAACTAGAGAAAGAAGAACAAACAAAACCCAAAGTTAGTAGAAGGAAAGAAATCATAAAGATCAGAGCAGAAATAAATGAAATAGAAACAAAGAAAATAATAGCAAAGATCAATAAACCTAAAAGCTGGTTCTTTGAGAAGATAAACAAAACTGATAAACCATTGGCCAGACTCATGAAGAAAAAGAGGGAGAGGACTCAAATCAATACAATTACAAATGAAAAATGGGAAGTTACAACAGACACCACAGGAATACAAAGCATCCTAAGAGACTACTACAAGCAACTCTATGCCAATAAAATGGAGAAGTTGGAAGAAATGGACACATTCTTAGAAAGGAATAACCTTCCAAGACTGAACCAGGAAGAAATAGAAAATATGAACAGACCAATCACAAGCACTGAAATCGAAACTGTGATTAAAAATATTCCAACAAACAAAAGTCCAGGACCAGACGGCTTCACAGGTGAATTCTATCAAACATTTAGAGAAGAGCTAACAACCATCCTTCTCAAACTCTTCCAAAAAACTGAGGAGGAAGGAACACTCCCAAACTCATTCTACGAGGCCACCATCACCGATACCAAAACCAGACAAAGATACTACAAAAGAAGAAAATTACAGACCAATATCACTGATGAATATAGATGCAAAAAGCCTCAACAAAATACTAGCAAACAGAATCCAACAACACATTAAAAGGATCACACACCATGATCAAGTGGGATTTACCCCAGGGATGCAAGGATTCTTCAATATACGCAAATCAATCAATGTGATACACCATATTAACAAATTGAAGAATAAAAACCACATGATCATCTCAATAGATGCAGAAAAAGCTTATGACAAAATTCAACACCCATTTATGATAAAAACTCTCCAGAAAGTGGGCGTAGAGGGAACCTACCTCAACATAATAAAGGCCATACACAACAAACCCACAGCAAACATCATTCTCAATGGTGAAAAACTGACACATTTCCTCTAACATCAGGAAGAAGACAAGGATGTCCACTCTCGCCACTATTATTCAACATAATTTTGGAAGTCCTAGCCACAGCAATCAGAGAAGAAAAAGAAATAAAAGGAATACAAATTGGAAAAGAAGAAGTAAAGCTGTCACTGTTTGCAGATGACATGATACCATACATAGAGAATCCTAAAGATGCCACCAGAAAACTACTAGAGCTAATCAATGAATTTGGTAAAGTAGCAGGATACAAAATTAATGCACAGAAATCTCTGGCATTCCTATACACTAATGATGAAAAATCTGAAAGAGAAATTAAGGAAACACTCCCATTTACCATTGCAACAAAAAGAATAAAATACCCAGGAATAAACCTACCTAGGGAGACAAAAGACCTGTATGCAGAAAACTGTGAGACACTGATGAAAGAAATTAAAGATGATACCAACAGATGGAGAGATATACCATGTTCCTGGATTGGAAGAGTCCATATTGTGAAAATGACTCTACTACCCAAAGCAATCTACAGATTCAATGCAATCCCTATCAAATTACCAATGGCATTTTTTTTTGGAACGAGAACAAAAAATCTAAAAATTTGTATGGAGACACAAGAGACCCCGAATAGCCAAAGCACTCTTGAGGGAAAAAAAACGGAGCTGGAGGAATCAGACTCCCTGACTTCAGACTATACTACAAAGCTACAGTAATCAAGACAATATGGTACTGGCACAAAAACAGAAATATAGATCAATGGAACAAGATAGAAAGCCAAGAGATAAACCCACGCACCTATGGTCAACTAATCTACGACAAAGGAAGCAAGGAAATACAATGGAGAAAAGACAGTCTCTTCAGTAAGTGGTGCTGGGAAAACTGGACAGCTACATGTAAAAGAATGAAATTAGAACACTCCCTAACACCATACACAAAAGTAAAATCAAAATGGATTAGAGACCTAAATGTAAGACTGGACACTATAAAACTCCTAGAGGAAAACATAGGAAGAACACTCTTTGACATAAATCACAGCAAGATCTTTTTTGATCCAACTCCTAGAGTAATGGAAATAAAAACAAAAATAAACAAATGGGACCTAACGCAACTTCAAAGCTTTTGCACAGCAAAGGAAACCATAAACAAGACCAAAAGACAACCCTCAGAATGGGAGAAAATATTTGCAAACGAATCAATGGACAAAGGATTAATCTCCAAAACATATAAACAGCTCATGCAGCTCAATATCAAAAAAACAAACAACCCAATCCAAAAATGGGCAGAAGACCTGTGTAGACATTCCTCCAAAGAAGACATACAGATGGCCGAGAAGCACATGAAAAGCTGCTCAACATCCCTAATTATTAGAGAAATGCAAATCAAAACTACAATGAGGTATCACCGCACACCAGGTAGAATGGGCATTATCAGAAAATCTACAAACAACAAATGCTAGAGAGGGTGTGGAGAAAAGGGAACCCTCTTGCACTGTTGGTGGGAATGTAAGTTGATACAGCCACTATGGAGAACAGTATGGAGGTTCCTTAAAAAACTAAAAATAGAATTACCATATGATCCAGCAATCCCACTACTGGTCATATACCCAGAGAAAACCATAATTCAAAAAGACACATGTACCCCAATGTTCACTGCAGCACTACTTACAATGGCCAGGTCATGGAAGCAACCTAAATGCCCATCGAGCAACGAATGGATAAAGAAGATGTGATCCAAAAAAAAAAAAAAGATGTGGTATATATATACAATGGAATATTACTCAGCCATAAAAAGGAACAAAACTGAGTCATTTGTTGAGACGTGGATGGATCTAGAGACTGTCATACAAAGTGAAGTAAGTCAGAAAGAGAAAAACAAATGTCGTATATTAACGCATATATGTGGAACCTAGAAAAATGGTACAGATGAACCAGTTTGCAGGGCAGAAATTGAGACACAGATGTGGAGAAGAAACGTATGGACACCAAGGAGGGAAAGCGGTGGGGTGGTGGTGGTGGTGGTGGTGTGATGAATTGGGCGATTGGGATTGACATGTATACACTGTCATAAAATTGATGACTAATAAGAACCTGCTGTATAAAAAAATAAATAAAATAAAATTTAAAAATTCAAGAAAAAGACATAAATCTATTGAACAATATGGAACAAGTGAGAAAAATGAAGTATTAAGGAATGAAATACTAAGGTGAATGTAGTCATGTGCCACAGAACAAGGCACAAGAAGGAGAGAAAAGGCTTGTGATTTAATACAGACAACAAATATAGAAAAGGCAGGATATATCACAGTCGACTGTACAATTAGATACAGAGAACGAGTTAAGGTATGAGTTTTGCAGTATCACAGTATATAGATCAAGATGGGTACTGAGTAAAGAAAAGAAGGTAACTGGGGAATATTTTCTCAGAAAAATGGATGATTCTATGTCTGGGGCAAGAAATGCGTAAGATCAACCTCAAATATCATGTTGAGCCAAAAAGCAATGAGGCTATCAAAGGCCAATAGGGTTTTATCAAAAGGATACAGGAGCCAGCTTGAAGAGGCTCCTAATGACCAAAGATGAGACATGGTGAGATCAGAAGGAATAATGCCTGCAATTTATCGAAACATACTGAATATATAAAGTCATGAGCTCATAATGGTATTCAGAAGAGACACAAACAAAATTCACTGAACACCACTATAGGTTGCTAGGGCACTGACTTTTTACTCTGAAAATCGATGCTTAATTATTTCTCCTTTATTTACTCTGCTTTTCTGATATGAAGCATATTTCAAGTTAGCCAAACAGCTCAGTGTACAAGAAGTTCTGTTAACATCCATTAATAAATGCAGAGGTAATGACACAATTAGAAAATGATCATTTTGAAACTCCTAATAAAATAACTGGATCAGGCAACAATCATCAATGGCTTTAGCATCCCATAGGGAAGACTGACAGGAAACTCTACAATAAAAAGACTGTCACCACCTGAGCCTAACAATATTGGCATCACTAGAAGTACAACAATCAAATATTATGTGCCATCTCATTATAGGAAATAGTACCACCTATGAAATATTCCCCCCAAAAAACTAAACCTGAGTGTAAACAAGGCTTTGATTTAACTTCTAATCTACAAGAACTATAGAGGAACAAATTAAACAAACCCATGCATACTACAGGACAACTGACCACATTTCTTTTACAAGAGGAAGGCACGAAACAAACAGGGGAGGGGGAACACCTGTTTCTGGTTAAGAGCGATATAAGATACAAAATAACCACATACAGTGAGTGAGTGTGCCAGTTTTAGATCTGGATCAAATTAACTGTAAAAATACATAAAGAATGTTTTAGACAATTAGGGAAATTTGAACATGGACTAGTTAGTTGATGATATTAAGACACTGTTAACCATGTTAGATGTGATAATACACCCACTTAAGAAAACATTTGTGTAGCTGTCAAATTGTTAATGGTATAAATCTTATGGTATATAAAATATATCTGAATAAAACTGTTATCAGAAAGCATTCATTTTTAACTTCACTTTGTTTAAGACACATACTGAAATATTTAGGGATGAAATGACAAGACATGTCAAAATTTGATTAAAATATTTTAGCAAAAAGGAGAATATATAGATTATTTTTTAAAGTATGGCAAAAGGTTGATAAAACTGGGGGATGGGTACACATGGGGTCACTGGAAGCTACTTCTGAGTAGAAACAGTACATTTGGAAATTTGCAAAAAAGAGTTTAAAAAGCATTTCAAACCGAATAAATATTGAACTAAAAAGAAAAATTTGATAATGTAGGGTTTCCAGTTTTGCAGAGAGTAGAAAGTTTGAATTAAGGTAGAATGGAATATGCTTTTATTCAGGATCACTAAAAGAAATACAGTAGATATATCTTTTAAAGTCAGACATTTATTACTGAAAGTTCCTGTATTCTACAAAGACAATATAATCTAGAATTCAGAAATACAATTTTGGTAGAATTACCCAAGTATGTAACTTGGTTGCTATCCTTTGAATAGGATATGAAGAACTTCCAATAAGTGACTTAATTTGCCAACAAAGAAACATCAACAGGGCTTCCCTGGTGGTGCAGTGGTTGAGAGTCCACCTGCCAATGCAGGGGACATGGGTTTGTGCCCCGGTCTGGGAAGATCCCACATGCCGCAGAGCAGCTGGGCCCGTGAGCCATGGCTGTTGAGCCTGCACATCCGGAGCCTGTGCTCTGCAATGGGAGAGGCCACAACAGTGAGAGTTACACGTGCCGCAAAAAAAAAAAAAAAAAAAGAAACATCAACAAAAAAGGTGGACAAGTGCATCAGTTTTGATTAACATGTGTGGACCCTAAATTTAAAAAAAAACTACACCACCAACAATGTGCTTTTTAAGCAGTTCTATTTGTCTCTCTATCTAATGATGAGGACTACAATTACTTCAAAGTGCTTACTTCAAGTGACTATTTCAAACTGAATTATGAGGTCAACAAGATCACTGGTCATGTTTTTACTGTTTTAATGTGATTGTCTTATCAAATAGCTTGCAGTAGCTTTAAATCTAAATATTTGAACTGTCATGAAAAAATTGTGAGACTTTGAAGTAAACAAAAAAGATTTCTGGATATCCTATCTAATGAACTCTTCTGTGTTATTTAACATGACCTTGGAACAAGTCACTGTCACGTCTCAATTAGGTTACAGCAACAGCCTCCCAGCTGGTCTCTCTGTTTCTCCCTTAGAGTAACCAGAATGATAAAAGCTACATTTTAAAGGGACCATGGCATTCATATGCTCTAAAACCTCCAGTAATATGTCTGTATTTTTCTTATTTTTAATTGTTCTAAAAATAACTGACAGTTTAAAGTAATAATGTGAACAATGCATTAGGTGTTTATAGCATATGTAATAGTAAAATATATAACAGTGACACAAGGATGGGAAGGAAGATTTGAGAATATGATGTTATTAGGTCCTTATCTACTACAGGTGATGTGTATAATATTATTATAAGGTGGACTCAAATTATTTACATATGTATACTGTAAAACCAAAGGTGACCATTAAATAAGATTTAGGAAAAGAGGTATAAATAGTAAGTCACTACGGGAGGTAAAATGGAATCATTACACAATACCCAATTAAACAGAAAAAGAGGTAACAAAAAACAAAGAACAAATGGAACAGAAAGCAGCTAGCAAGATTGTAGATATTGATCCAATGATATCAATCCCTTTCAATATGAATGGTGCAAACACGCCAGTTAAAGACAGACTTCCCTGGTGGTGCAGTGGTTAAGAATCTGCCTACCAATGCAGGGGGTACGGGTTCGAGCCCTGCTCCGGGAAGATCCCACATGCCGCGGAGCAACTAAGCCCGTGCGCCACAACTACTGAGCCTGCGCTCTAGAGCCCACAAGCCACAACTACTGAGCCTGCGAGCCACAACTACTGAAGCCCGTGTGCCTAGAGCCCTGCTCGGCAACAAGAGAAGCCACTGCAATGAGAAGCCCATGCACCACAACAAAGAGTAGCCCCTGCTCACTGCAACTAGAGCAAGCTCGGGGGCAGCAACGAAGACCCAAGGCAGCCAAAAAAAAAAAAAAAAAAAAAAAAAAGACAGAGACTGTCAAATTGGATTGAAAAGCAAGAACCAACTATATGCTGTCTACAAAAAATTCACTTTAGATACACAGACTTTGATAAGTTAAAAGAAAAGGGATAAAGCTTTATGATGAAACACTAACAACCAAACAAAAGCTGGAGTAGCTGTATTTCAGGCAAAGCAGATTTCAGAACAAGGAAGATTATCAGAGACAAAGAGGGACATTACATAATAATAAAGGATTCTTCAAGAAGACATATCCTAGATGTGTATGCACCTAACGACAGAGTTTCAAAATTCACAAGGCAAAATCTGATAGAGTCTGAGAAAAGAAATAGACGAATCTACAATTACAGTTGAAGACTTTGACACTCCTCTCTTTAATTCATAGAGCAAGTAGACAGAAAATCAGTAAGGACATAGATGACTTGAATAGCGCTATCAACCAAACCGACCTAGTGGACATTTATAGAACATTTCAGCAAACAAAAGCAGATTATATATTCTTCTCACCTGCGCATAGATTATTCACCAAGATAGACTATATTCTGTTCCAGAAAACAAGCCTTAACTTATTAAAGAAAATAGAAATCATACAATGTGTGTTTTCAGACCATAACAGCATTAATCTAGAAATCAGTAATAGAAACACATCTGGACAATCTCCCAAATGTTTGGAAATTAAACATTATACTTCTAAATTATCCATGGATCAAGTGAAAAGTCTCAAGGGAAACTACTACATCAGGGGTCAGCACACTTTTTCTGTAAAGGGCCAGATGGGAAATATTTTAGGCTTAGTGAGCCATACAATGTCTGTCACAACTAATCATCTCTGCTGTTACAGTGCAATAGCAGCAAAACATAATAAATAAAAGAATGAGTGTGGCTATGCTCCGATAAAACTTCATTTAAAAAACGTACAGTAGGCCATACTTTGCCAAACCCTGAATTAAATGAAAATACATCATATCAAAATTGGCAGAATGCAGCTAAAGCAGCACTTAAAGGAAAATTTCTAACACAAAATACATATACAGTCAATCCTCATTATTTGTGGATTCCTTATTTGCTAATTGCTTACTTGGTAAAATTTATTTTACCAAATAGGTAAAATATTTTACTCAACATCAATACTTGTCTTTTCATGGTCATTCATGGACACACACAAAGTGGCAAAAAATATGAGCTGCCTGACATGCATGTTTCCAGGTAAATTTGAACAAAGTGATGCTCTGCCTCCTTGTTTCAGCATTCTGTAAACAAGTGGCCTTTTCACAGTCCATCTAGTGCCACATTTTTATACTTTCTGTTGGTAATATCAGTGTTTAAAATGGCCTTCAAATGTAGTGCTCAAGTACAGTCTAATGTTCCTAAGCTTAGGAAACCTGTGATGTGCCTTACAAAGAAAATGTCTGTTAGGTAAGCTTCATTCAGGCACAAGTTACAGTGCTGCTGGCTGTGCGTTCAATGTTAATGAATCAAAAACATATCTAAATGAGGTGTCTTTAAAGAGAAGCACACATACAACAAGGTTATACTGATTGGTTGAAAGAAATGTTGTGACCAGAGACTTGCAGGAACCTAGCCCTGCATTTCTCCTAGGAGTAGCAATTCAGTACTCACTGATTCAGTGTTCACAGCAACTTTATAGAATAGACCTACTGTGAATAACGAGAATCATTCTATTAGAAAAGAAGAAATCAGTAACCCAAACTTAAACCTTAAGAAACTAGAGAAAGAAGAGCAAATTAAACCCAAAGCAAATGAAAGGAAGGAAATAAATATTAGAGCAGAAACCAATGAAACTGAAAAGAGAAAAACAATAGAGAAAATCAATAAAACAAAAATCTGCTTCTTTGAAATTATCAATAAAGTGATAAACCTCTGTCAAGGCTAATGGGAGAGGGAGAGGCCTCAAATCACCAACAGGAATATAAGAAGGACATCACTACTGATCCTACATACATTAATAATAAGGAAATACTATAAACTCTACACCTATAAATTTGATAACTCGGATGAAATGAAACAATTCCCCAAAAGACAAAAACTATCAAAATTCACCCAAGAAGACAAATATATCTTGAAGAGCTCTCTATGTAATAAATAAATAAAATGTATGGCTAAAAATCTTCCCCCCAAGTCTTCAGGCCCAGATGGGTTTCACTGGCAAATTCTACCAGACATTTAAGGAAGAAATGATACTAATTCTCTATAATCTCTCCAAGATCACAGAAGAAGAAGGATACTTCTCAACTCATAAAATGAGGCCAGCATTACACTAATATCAAAGCCAGAGAAAGATACTACAAGAAAAGAAAACCACAAACCAATACACTTCATGGACAAAGATGTAAAAATCTACAATAAAATATTAGCAAATTGAATCCAGCAATATATTAAAGGGATAAAACTTCATGATCAACGGGGTGCATCTCAGGAATACAAGGTTGGTTCAACATTCAAAATTAACAAAAGTCACTCACCAGATTAAATGACTCAATAATAAAAAAAATGACCATCTCAATAAATACAGAAAAAGCATTCAACAAAATTCAACATCATGTGTGATAAGAAATCAACAGGGACTTCCCTGGTGGTCCAGTAGTTAAGAATCCACCTTTCAGTGCAAGTGATGCGGGTTCAACCCCTGGTTGGGGAACTAAGATCCCACATGCTGCGGGGCAACTAAGCCTGAGCGCCACAACTACTGAGCCTGCATGACACAACTAGAGAGCCTGCATGCCACAACTACTGAGCCTGCATGCTCTGGAGCCCACACGCCACAACTAGAGAGAAGCCCATGCGCTGCAATGAAGAGCCCGTGCACTGCAACGAAAAGATCCCACGTGCTGCAACTAAGAACTGACACAGCCAAAAAAACCCAAAAAACCAAAAAAGCCCCTCAACAAACTCCCTCAGTCTAATAAAAGGTATGTATGAAAAATTTACAACTACCATCATTCTTAATGGTGAGACTGAACACTTTCACTCTGAGGTCAGAAACAGGGCAAGGATGTCCTCTTCTCACTATTCTACATAGCATAATAGTGGAAGTCCTAGCCAACATAATAATGCAAGAAAAAGAAATAAAAGGCATGTCAAAGAGACAGAGTAACTAACCTAAAAGAGCTCCCAAAGGCTAAACTGGAACAATTTGATAGTATTGGACTATAACCCAAAGAATAAAATACATATCTATGAGTCCCTACTGATAGACATAAATGACTGAATAAATAAATGGGAGAGAAGGGACAAATCTTTCTTACAGAATTCCAAATAATGTATGTAGATACTCCCCTCTCTAGGAGGTGGAGCTTAATTCCCTCTCCTTGAGTGTAGACTGGTCTTAGTGACTCAACTTCCAAAGATCATAGAAGGAACTTCCAAAGAGTATAGAAAGGGGAAAAAAGGAAATTTACAGTGTTCAAGAAACCTGGCAGATACCACCTGAACCACGTCACTAAGGTCAACATCACCAGCATTAAGTCACGTTGCTATCATGTGCCCTATGATGTTATGTGATGTGACGTGATGAGAAGGGCACTTCACCTCTTCTCCAAAACCTATAACCCCAGTCTAACCAGAGAAAACACCAGACAAACGCAAACTGAGGGACATTCTACAAAATAACTTACCAATACTGCTCGAATATTTCAAGGTTATGAAAAACAAGGAAAGACTAAGGAACTGTCACAGATTAGAAGAGATTAAGGAGATATGATGACTAAATGCAATGTGGGATCGTGGATTGAATTCTGGAACAGAAAAAGGACATAAGTGAAAAATACCTGGTGAAATTTGAAGAGAGTTTATAGTTTGAGTAAATAGTATTTTACCCATGTAAATTTCTTAGTTTCAACAAATGTATCATGCTTATGTTAACATAAGTGGAAGGTGAGTTTCAAAACTCTCTGTACTACCTTTGCAATTTTTCTGAAAATCTAAAATTATTCCAATGTAAAGAGTTTATTTTAAAACAAAAATGTCTAGTAGATTCTCATCTCACTCAAACTAGAAGCCACAGTCTCTACAGTGGCCTACAAGGCCCTATATAATGATTCCTCCTTTACTACTCCTCAGATCTCATCTATGTTTGTAGAATAAATGAATATGACCCTCTAAAACAAAGGAACCCAAATCTGACTAATCATCAGAACCATCTGGAGAACTTCTTTTTTTTTTTTTTTTTGCGGTATGGGGCCTCTCACTGTTGTGGCCTCTCCCATTATGGAGCACAGGCTCCGGACACGCAGGCTCAGCGGCCATGGCTCATGGGCCTAGCCGCTCCGTGGCATGTGGGATCTTCCCGGACCGGGGCATGAACCCGTGTTGCCTGCAACAGCAGGTGGACTCTCAACCACTGTGCCACCAGGGAAGCCCTGGGGAACTTTTTAAAATGCAGATTCCAAGGGAATCTCTCAGAGATATTTGAATCAGTCTTTCTGGGGTGGGAGGTAGAAATTTAAATCTTTAACAGCACCCCAGACGGTTCTGAGAATCAGTCAGATTTGGAAGATTCTCAAGATGAAAAACACAAGGAATTCTCTCATTAGGTTGTCAAATAGCTTCATTAATTGAAAGGAAATAATTATGACTACTTTAACTGAAGAGGAAAACTTAGAGACTCTAAAGTATAAACTATTTGAAATAAAAGTGAATTTTCAAATGAATAAGTCCATCCCCCTGCTAAGAGCAGTGGTTTGCAACTGGGAGCAATTTTGTCTCCCACAGAGCATTTGGCAATGTCTAGAAACATTTTTGGTTGCCATAACTGGGGCAGTGTGCTATTGGTACCTAGTCAGTAGAGGCCAGAGATGCTGCTAAACATCCTATAATGTACAAGACAGCCCACCACAGCAAAGAATTATCTAAAATGTCAACAGTGCTGAGGCTGAGAAATTCTCCTCAGAATGACTGATGGCCACTTTTACATAAGGACCCAATCCATCCAACACCTGCTGGAATATCTCCACAGACAGCCTGCTCATTATTCTACATCCATCAATGCACTACTGGGCAGCTTAAAATTTTTCCCCAACTTTTCTTTTGAAAAATTGCAAACATTGTAGAAAAGTTGAAAGAATAACAAACATCCATCTGCTCTTCACTTACACCCATCAAATGTTAACATTTGGCCACGTTTGCTTTGCCACACACTATACACATACACACACATGCACACACAGACATGCACAAACACACACAATTTTTTGTTTTGCTGAGCCATTTGAAAATAGCAGACATCATAACACTTCAGCATGCATCTCCTATGTAACCACAGTACCACTATCATACTTAAGGATACAACAATAATTCCAAAATATCATCCTCAAACTTCCCCAGTTGTCCCCAAAATGACTTTTACAGCTTTATAGTTCACCCCACCCTAATCCAAAATCCAATTAAGTTTCATTCCTTGCATTTAATTGTTAGGTTTCTTTTAATCCAGAAAAGTCCCCCATTGTTTTTGTTTTCCAGGACATTGTCTGAAGAGTCCTAGCCAGTTATCTTGTAAAATGTCTTCTATTTTTGATTTGTTTCAGTTTCCTCATGGTGTCATTTAACATGTCTTCAGATTTCCTTTCTTTCCTATAAACCAGAAATTAAGTCTTGGCTCGATTAGATTCAGGTAAAATATTTTTGGCAAGAATACTTCATAGATGATGATGTGTATTTCTCATTGCATCACATTAGGAGAAATACAATGTCAGGCTGCCCTGCCATCAGTGATGTTAAGTTTGATCACTGGGTTAGTGTGATGATCATCAAATCTCTGCTCTAAAGGTACACTTCCCATTTGAATTAGAATGTATAAGTATCCTATGTTTTATCAACTTTTACCCCAATAGTTTTAGCATCCACTGATAACCTTTGTCTGAATTAATTATTACATCAGGGGTTAGAAAATGGTGATTTCTGAAGTCTATCATTCCTTCTACGTTTATTAGCTCAGAGTATTCTATAAAGAGCAGAAGAGCTTTCCTTATTCCCTCTCCCCCCGCCCCCCTTTTTTGGGTGCTTAATACACATTTATTAACTGAATACATTAAGTACTGTTGATTTTTCAAATTAGATAAAAAGCATGGGCTGATGAGTTTTATGGAGATATTTCTGAGATTATAAAAACAAATTTTAAACAAGATCTGTGACTACTTAGATGAGAAACTGATTATTACTGTGAGCCAATTTGGGGTCTTGGAGAAAGGGTCATTTCAAGCTAATGGAAGAGTGCCTCTTTTAATAGAGGATAGGAAGCTTCTAGATCATGGGAATGTCTAGCAGTCATTCATGATATCCGTGTAGACCATATAGTTAGGTAGATTCCAAGCTGGCTGGGCACGCTGGTCCATAGTTCAGTGCCAATTTCATCTCCCCTCTTTTTTATTATCACTATGGATGCATGGATTTCTATTGTTGTTTAATCAATTCCCTTCATTATTGTTTTTGATGCTCAAATTGTCCCAAATTTGGCCAGTGGAAACTTCTTGAGACTCCTTCAAGCTGGCTCCTGTGACCCTTTGACATGACTTCATTAGTCTTTGACCACTTCCTATGGACATCTCTGGTTTTAAAAGCTGTTTAGATATGTAAACGAGACTTCCGGGTAAGATGGCGGAAGAGTAAGACGCGGAGATCACCGTCCTCCCCACGGATACACCAGAAATACAGCTACACGTGGAACAACTCCTACAGAACACCTACTGAACGCTGGCAGAAGACCCCAGACCTCCCAAAAGGCAAGAAACTCCCCACATACCTGGGTAGGGCAAAGCGAAGAGATTCCCGCACAGAGGATCGGTGCCGAGCGGCACTCACCAGCCCGAGAGGCTTGTCTGCCCGCCCCGGCGGCACTGGAAGCTGAGGCTCGGGCTTCGGTCAGAGCGCAGGGAGAGGACTGGGGCTGGCGGCGAGAACTCAGCCGGAAGGGGGCTAATGAGCCACAGCTAGCCGGCAGGGAGTCCGGGAAAACTCTGGAGCTGCCGAAGAGGCAAGAGACTTTTTCTTCCCTCTTGGTTTCCTGGTGCGTGAGGAGAGGGGATTAAGAGCGCTGCTTAAAGGGGCTCCACAGACGGGCGCGAGTCACGACTGAAAGCGCGGAGCCCAGTGACGGGCGTGGGACGCAGGGGCTGCTGCTGCCGCCGCCAAGAAGCCTGTGAGTGAGCACAGGTCACTGTCCACACCGCCCTTCCAGGAGCCTGTGCAGCCCGCCACTGCCGGGGTCCCGGGATCCAGGGGCGGCTTCCCTGGGAGAACGCACGGCGTGCCTCGAGCTGGTGCAACGTCACGCCGACCTCTGCCGCTGCAGGCTCGCCCCGCACTCCGTGCCCCTCCCTCCCGCCCGGCCTGAGTGAGCCAGAGTCCCTGAAGAGGCTGCTCCTTTAACCCTGTCCTGTCTGAGTGAAGAACAGACGCCTTCCGGCAACCTACACGCAGAGGCGGGACCAAATCCAAAGCTGAGACCCAGGAGCTGTGAGAACAAAGAAGAGAAAGGGAAACCTCTCCCAGCAGCCTCAGAAGTAGCGGATTAAAGCTCCACAATCAACTTGATGTACCCTGCATCTGTGGAATACATGAATGGACAACAAATCATCCCAAATTGAGGAGCCAGGAGTCAGTGCTGTGCCTCTGAGGTGGGAGAGCCAACTTCAGGACACTGGTCCACAAGAGACCTCCCAGCTCCACATAATATCAAACGGCGAAAATCTTCCAGAGATCTCCATCACAACACCAGCACTCAGCTTCACTCAACGACCAGCAAGCTACAGTGCTGGACACCCTATGCCAAACAACTAGCAAGACAGGAACACAACGCCACCCATTAGCAGAGAGGTGGCCTAAAATCATAAAAAGTCCGCAGACACCCCAAAACACACCACCAGACGTGGACCTGCCCACCAGAAAAACAAGATCCAGCCTCACCCACCAGAACACAGGCACTAGTCCCCTCCATCAGGAAGCCTACACAACCCACTAAACCAACCTTAGCCACTGGGGACAGACACCAAAAACAACGGGAACTACGAACCTGCAGCCTGCAAAAAGGAGACCCCAAACACAGTAACATAAGCAAAATGAGAAGACAGAAAAACACACAGCAGGAGAAGGAGCAAGATAAAAACCCACCAGACCTAACAAATGAAGAGGTAATAGGCAGTCTACCTGAAAAAGAATTCAGAATAATGATGGTAAAGATGATCCAAGATTCTATTTCCCAGATCCAAAATCTTGGAAATAGAATAGACAAAATGCAAGAAACAGTTAACAAGGACCTAGAAGAACTAAAGATGAATCAAGCATCGATTAAAAACACAATACATGAAATAAAAAATACTCTAGATGGGATCAATAGCAGAATAACTGAGGCAGAAGAACGGATAAGTGAGGTGGAAGATAAAATAGTGGAAATAACTGCTGCACAGCAAAATAAAGAAAAAAGAATGAAAAGAACAGAGGACAGTCTCAGAGACCTCTGGGACAACATTAAACGCACCAACGTTCGAATTATAGGGGTTCCAGAAGAAGAAGAGAAAAAGAAAGGGACTGAGAAAATATTTGAAGAGATTATAGTTGAAAACTTCCCTAATATGGGAAAGGAAATAGTTAATCAAGTTCAGGAGGCACAGAGAGTCCCATACAGAATAAATCCAAGGAGAAATACGCCAAGACACATATTAATCAAACTGTCAAAAATTAAACACAAAGAAATCATATTAAAAGCAGCAAGGCAAAAACAACAAATAACACACAAGGGAATCCCCATCAGGATAACAGCTGATCTCTCAGCAGAAACTCTACAAGCCAGAAGGGAGTGGCAGGACATAATTAAAGTGATGAAGGAGAAAAACCTGCAACCAAGATTACTCTACCCAGCAAGGATCTCATTCAGATTTGATGGAGAAATTAAAATGTTTACAGACAAGCAAAAGCTGAGAGAGTTCAGCACCACCAAACCAGCTTTACAACAAATGCTAAAGGAACTTCTCTAGGCAAGAAACACAACAGAAGGAAAAGACCTACAATAACGAACCCAAAACAATTAAGAAAATGGGAATAGGAACATACATATCGATAATTACCTTAAATGTACATGGACTAAATGCTCCCACCAAAAGACACAGATTGGCTGAATGGATACAAAAACAAGACCCATATATATGCTGTCTACAAGAGACCCACTTCAGGCCTAGAGACACATACAGACTGAAAGTAAGGGGATGGAAAAAGATATTCCATGCAAATGGAAACCAAAAGAAAGCTGGAGTAGCAATTCTCATATCAGACAAAATAGACTTTAAAATAAAGACTACTAGAAGAGACAAAGAAGGACACTACGTAATGATCAAGGGATCGATCCAAGAAGAAGATATAACAATTGTAAATATTTATGCACCCAACATAGGAGCACCTCAATACATAAGGCAAATACTAACAGCCATAAAAGGAGAAATCGACAGTAACACAATCATAGTAGGGGACTTTAACACCCCACTTTCACCAATGGACAGATCATCCAAAATGAAAATAAATAAGGAAACACAAGCTTTAAATGATACATTAAACAAGATGGACTTAATTGATATTTATAGGACATTCCATCCAGAAACAACAGAATACACATTTTTCTCAAGTGCTCATGGAACATTCTCCAGGATAGATCATATCTGGGGTCACAAATCAACTCTTGGTAAATTTAGAGAAAATTGAAATTGTATGAAGTATCTTTTCCGACAACAATGCTATGAGACTAGATATCAATTACAGGAAAAGATCTGTAAAAAATACAAACACATGGAGGCTAAACAATACACTACTTAATAACGAAGTGATCACTGAAGAAGTCAAAGAGGAAATTTAAAAATACCTAGAAACAAATGACAATGGAGACACGACGACCCAAAACCTATGGGATGCAGCAAAAGCAGTTCTAAGAGGGAAGTTTATAGCAATACAATCCCACCTTAAGAAACAGGAAACATCTCGAATAAACAACCTAACCTTGCACCTAAAGCAATTAGAGAAAGAAGAACAAAAACATCCCAAAGTTAGCAGAAGGAAAGAAATCATAAAAATCAGATCAGAAATAAATGAAAAAGAAATGAAGGAAACGATAGCAAAGATCAATAAAACTAAAAGCTGGTTCTTTGAGAAGATAAACAAAATTGATAAACCATTAGCCAGACTCATCAAGAAAAAAAGGGAGAAGACTCAAATCAATAGAATTAGAAATGAAAAAGGAGAAGTAACAACTGACACTGCAGAAATACAAAAGATCATGAGAGATTACTACAAGCAACTCTATGCCAATAAAATGGACAACCTGGAAGAAATGGACAAATTCTTAGAAAGGCACAACCTGCCAAGACTGACTCAGGAAGAAATAGAAAATATGAACAGACCAATCACAAGCACTGAAATTGAAACTGTGATAAAAAATCTTCCAACAAACAAAAGCCCAGGACCAGATGGCTTCACAGGTGAATTCTGTCAAGCATTTAGAGAAGAGCTAACACCTATCCTTCTCAAACTCTTCCAAAATATAGCAGAGGGAGGAACACTCCCAAACTCATTCTACAAGGCCACCATCACCTTGATACCAAAACCACACAAGGATGTCACAAAGAAAGAAAACTACAGGCCAATATCACTGATGAACATAGATGCAAAAATCCTCAACAAAATACTAGCAAACAGAATCCAACAGCACATTAAAAGGATCATACACCATGATCAAGTGGGGTTTATTCCAGGAATGCAAGGATTCTTCAATATACGCAAATCAATCAACGTGATACACCATATTAACAAGTTGAAGGAGAAAAACCATATGATCATCTCAATAGATGCAGAGAAAGCTTTCGACAAAATTCAACACCCATTTATGATAAAAACCCTGCAGAAAGTAGGCATAGAGGGAACTTTCCTCAACATAATAAAGGCCATATGTGACAAACCCACAGCCAGCATCATCCTCAATGGTGAAAAACTGAAACCATTTCCACTAAGATCAGGAACAAGACAGGGCTGCCCACTCTCACCACTCTTATTCAACCTAGTTTTGGAAGTTTTAGCCACAGCAATCCGAGAATAAAAGGAAATAAAAGGAATCCAAATTGGAAAAGAAGAAGTAAAGCTGTCAATGTTTGCAGATGACATGATACTATACATAGAGAATCCTAAAGATGCTACCAGAAAACTAATAGAGCTAATCAATGAATTTGGTAAAGTTGCAGGATACAAATTAATGCACAGAAATCTCTGGCATTCCTATATACTAATGATGAAAAAATCTGAAAATGAAATCAAGAAAACACTCCCATTTACCACTGCAACAAAAAGAATAAAATATCTAGGAATAAACCTACCTAAGGAGACAAAAGACCTGTATGCAGAAAATTATAAGACACTGATGAAAGAAATTAAAGATGATACAAATAGATGGAGAGATGTACCATGTTCTTGGATTGGAAGAATCAACATTGTGAAAATGACTCTACTACCCAAAGCAATCTACAGATTCAATGCAATCCCTATCAAACTACCACTGGCATTTTTCACAGAACTAGAGCAAAAAATTTCACAATTTGTATGGAAACACAAAAGACCCCGAATAGCCAAAGCAATCTTGAGAACGAAAAATGGAGCTGGAGGAATCAGGCTCCCTGACTTCAGACTATACTACAAAGCTACAGTAATCAAGACAGTATGGTACTGGCACAAAAACAGAAAGATAGATCAATGGAACAGGATAGAAAGCCCAGAGTTAAACCCACGGACATTTGGTCACCTTATCTTTGATAAAGGAGGCAGGAATGTACAGTGGAGAAAGGAGAGTCTCTTCAATAAGTGGTGCTGGGAAAACTGGATAGGGACATGTAAAAGTATGAGATTAGATCACTCCCTAACACCATACACAAAAATACGCTCAAAATGGATTAAAGACCTAAACGTAAGGCCAGACACTATCAAACTCTTAGAGGAAAACATAGGCAGAATACTCTATGACATAAATCACAGCAAGATCCTTTTTGACCCACCTCCTAGAGAAATGGAAATAAAGACAAAAATAAACACATGGGACCTAATGAAACTTCAAAGCTTTTGCACAGCAAAGGAAACCATAAACAAGACCAAAAGACAACCCTCAGAATGGGAGAAAATATTTGTAAATGAAGCAACTGACAAAGGATTAATCTCCAAAATTTATAAGCAGCTCATGCAGCTCAATAACAAAAAAACAAACCACCCAATCCAAAAATGGGCAGAAGACCTAAACAGACATTCCTCCACAGAAGATACACAGACTGCCAACAAACACATGAAAGGATGCTCAACATCTTTGCTCATTAGAGAAATGCAAATCAAAACTACAATGAGATATCATCTCACACCAGTGAGAATGGCCATCATCAAAAAATCTAGAAACAATAAATGCTGGAGAGGGTGTGGAAAAAAGGGAACACTCTTGCACTGCTGGTGGGAATGTGAATTGGTACAGCCACTATGGAGAACGGTATGGAGGTTCCTTAAAAAACTACAAATAGAGCTACCATATGACCCAGCCATCCCACTACTGGGCATATACCCTGAGAAAACCATAATTCAAAAAGAGACATGTACCAAAATGTTCATAGCAGCCCTATTTACAATAGCCCGGAGATGGAAACAACCTAAGTGTCCATCATCAGATGAATGGGTAAAGAAGATGTGGCACATATATACAATGGAATATTACTCAGCCATAAAATGAAATGAAATTGAGCTATTTGTAATGAGGTGGATGGACCTAGAGTCTGTCATACAGAGTGAAGTAAGTCAGAAAGAGAAAGACAAATACTGTATGCTGACACATATATATGGAACTTAAGAAAAAAAAATGTCATGAAGAACCTAGGGGTAAGACAGGAATAAAGACACAGACCTACTAGAGAATGGACTTGAGGATATGGGGAGGGGGAAGGGTAAGCTGTGACAAAGTGAAAGAGCGGCATGGACATATATACACTACCAAACGTAAGGTAGATAGCTAGTGGGAAGCAGCCGCATAGCACAGGGAGATCAGCTCGGTGCTTTGTGACCGCCTGGAGGGGTGGGATAGGGAGGGTGGGAGGGAGACGCAAAAGGGAGGGGATATGGGAACATATGTATATGTATAACTGATTAAATTTGTTATAAAGCAAAAAATAAAAAAATTTAAAAAAGTTGAAGTAAAAAAAAAAAAACAAAAACAAAAACAAAAAAAGCTGTTTATATGATATTTATTTGCTGAAATTCCTATAACATCTGTCCATTGGTTTTGGTTCTACTTTTTTCAGGAACAGAACATTTTATTTCTTCCATGTGGAATGTTATGTGACTTAAACACATATTATGGTTGGGTTGGAGCAATTCTTTGAAACCGCTTCACTAACATTACACAAGTATATAAATCATTAATTTGGGCCTACTCATATGCTCACTTCATCCCTAATCCTCACACTTTAGGATGTCTATTACACACACTTATTACTTAATTCAGTTTCTGAAAGCTGCTGACAGTTTAAAGATTTGTTTCCAATGTTCCACCAAATTTTCCCATATCAAAATGGCTGCATCAAAGGAGCCGGGTCATAATTTCCTATATATGATCTGGGATAGATTCATGCACTGGTTGGAGCCAGTCCTTGGTACTACTAGATTAACCACTAAGGTATATGAAATACTGCATTACTACTTAAGGGCCAAATCGCACCCAGCATTAGTTATTAAAGTTATCCTAACAATCCTCCAATATTTTCATACAGGTTTTTGCATTTTATTACAACTTATTTATACATAAAGAGCATGTAAATGCAGATGTGCCTTCTTTCTACGGTATATCCAATCAGCATTACCTATTACCATATATATTTGCTCAGGCCGGTCAAGAAAAGCCTGATGAGCCTAGAGCAAAAAATGTCCCTGCCCTAATAGATGAATGGTACTCTGTCTTCTAGAATACGTAGAGGCAAATAGCAACACTTCAGGAGGGCACAGGGACTCTAGTTCCTCTGTTTGTAGACATATTTCCGGTATCTGACAACTTAATCAGATCATGTTAAATACACAGAATAGTATACTGTTTTATTTATATTTCTTATTCCTTTTCCAGTATGGTCAAAGCACACTGAAGGCAGAAAGAATCCTTATCAAGTGCTTTGTAACTCTGGGCAGGGAGAAGGAAATGGTCACTCACTATAGTACAATAATAATAATAAAATAATAAAATACATAATAATAAAATGTGACTTTCAAGAACGAAGGTGATAGAACAGGGAAAAAAAAACCTAATGCCTAATTTCTAGGTAATTACATATGGCTTTTCGAAGGATGTGAAATTTTGACATTTCTGAATAGTAATAGTAAAAACATAAAACAAATGACAAAGAGAAGACAATGTAAGAGAAATACTAAAGGCAAGAGTAAATCAAATCAGCAGGTCAAGGGAAAAACCACAATAAGTATACCAATCATCCAGAAGGTACCTTTGTTCAGAAGAGGAAGGAAGTCAGGTGCTTTTTCCCGAAAAACCCTTTGAGCATCTTCAGCTTTCAATGACACCTCCTTTGTCTGAACCAGGAAAAAGCCTTTACCAACCAGCTGTGGGAAACAAAATTTCATTTACATTTTAAAATGACCTGAGACTAAAACAATATTTTCCTATTCTACAATTTTTCTGTATAAAATGCAACACAGTGCTCTGATTTTTGTTTTAGTTATAACTGTAATTAATTCAGGGTGTTTGCTATAAACAAGTTTTCACATACACAAGATTCTTTCTTCCAGATGGGTGGTTCTGATTAAGAATTAGTACTGCCACTCCAATAAAGACGTTAAAAAAAAAAGAATTAGTACTGCCTACTGTTACAATTAAGGGTCAAATAAATGTAAATTAGCCCTCAAAATTTTAAACTTTATTAAAAAAATTTTGTTGACTGAAACTAACAGAAGCTTTAGTTTGGTGATACTGTTCAGTGAGAGGAGAATGGTTAAGTAAAGTATGGTACATTCACAAGACAAAATACCATAGTTTGTTAAATATAACAAATAACGAAAGGGGGAAAGCTTATATAATACTGTTAATTTTAAAAAGCATGATTCAAATTTATATAGTATAGCACAATAATGCTAGAATACATTTATGGAGTACTTACTATGTGCCAGGCAGTTTTATGTGTTCTACATGTAAAACACGTTTAACCCTCTCACGAGGCAGGTATTATTATTACACTCATTTTACAGATAAGAAACTAAAGCACAGAGTGGTTAAGAAATCTGCCCATGGTCACACAACTATTAAGGGACAGAGCTGACTTGAACCCAATTAAACTGATTACAGACTAAATAAATTAAAAATTATTCCTACAAAGACAATTTAAGGTACAGCACATTATGGATGATTTTTAAACTTATTTCTACTCTTCTTTATTTCTATAGTTCTCTACAATGAGTATACATTAATTTTTAAAATAATTATGAAAGTAGTTTTTAAAAATGCAAAGCGATTCAACCAATTAAAGCCTATTGAGTTTTTAATTATAAAAGTAACAAATAGGCTCAATATAGAACATTTATTTTTTTAAAACATTAAAAAAATAAAAAACAGAAACAAAGAAATATCAACCAAAGTGCTACCACTCAAAGATGCCACTGCTATACAGGTGTACTTCCTTTTTTTTGGCCATGCTGCATGGCTTGTGGGATCTTAGTCTTAGTTCCCCTAACCAGGGATGGAACTCATGCCCCCTGCAGTGGAAGCACGGAGTCCTAACCACTGGACCACCAGGGAAGTCCCGGTATACTTCCTTTTACCCTTCCAGTTTTCATTTTCCCCCATTACAGAAATAATACATGTTTTATGTAAAATCCATAGAGCTACGAACAAGTAAAGAAAACCCTGCTCTTAATCCACTTCCTAAAAAGAACCACAACTCTCAACATTTTAGTATATATAACTCTCCAGACTTATCTACTTTAAAAAAAATCAGATACGTAATATTCTACAAATTTTCACTTACTCGGTTGTGAACATTTTCCAACTATTCTACTATAAAATCAGTTTTAATGGTTGATAGTATTTCATTCTATGGCTACGTTATTCCATACTATTTCATCAAATTGGATTCAAACTCAAATCCTTTTCCAGAGCCCTCAATGCTGCCTCAGAAAAAGAGAAACATCCATAAAAAAGTAGCAGAAAATTACATAAACATCACTGCCAGATAATGACTGCAAAGTTACTTAAATTATGAGAAACAATCCCACATCTGTTTCTAATTCTCTAGACTGCTCAATACCTCTCATTTTATAGTCAGACACATAAACTGACAAAAGTAAGATGATTAATTCAAAACACTGTTACCTAAAAACAATGAACTATGAAACTAGTATATTTATTTTGATATTTCACTGCAGACATGTGAAGAGACTCTTTTTCATGAAAATTCTTCTACTTTTAAAGACTTGAAAATAGAGGTAACTACCCAACTTAAATTATACAATACTTCCAAACAATTCCAACTACTTTTACTTTAATTTATCCTGTGCTTATCTGTGATATAGTTAAGAGGCAGCAAGAAATCTGATTTTTAGGTAAGAAAACCGAGGCCTAGTAACTTCTCTTGACTCCTATGGAATGTACTTTCTGGTTTACCCAGTTTTTCTGGACTTCCTACTCTCTGAAGTTTTACACTTCCTACCTTAAAAAATCATTATGATATGTTTAATTTATGAAAACACTATGAAACAAAATTCTGTGCTAGTCCTAGGGTTTAACAAAACCAGAGTTAGCAATCATAGTTCCAGTCTAAGCTGTTCTAAGACATTTGTGTTATGATACGAGAAAAGACTCAAGTTTCATTTTTTTCCGTCTCAGCATTAACTAGCTTCTACACATATTTTTCAGGGAACTCGAGCTTCATTTTTTAAAAAATATGTAATCGCTCTCTTGATATGTAAGTTACCGGTCTTTCAGCACGTTTTGATACCCTCTTCACGTGTACTCAGCATTTCCTTCTTTTTGTTCTCTTAATTCTGTGATTTCAGAATTAGTCAGGATAACTCTAGCCAAAAAGTCCCAGGGTTTTTCCTTCTAGGCTGGAGGGTAGTATCTGCCTTGCCTCCACACATTTTCGGTCATATTCCAGCTCCACCAGGCATTTATCAACTTTCCTTTACCACTGAGGCAGCATAATAGCATCATGCTTAAGGGTTAAGACTATGGCCTACAAAGCCAAACTGCCTGGATTTAAATCATGGCTCTGCTACTTACCAGCAAGTGACCTTTTGCAAGTTACTTACCTTCTCTGTGGCTCATTTTTCTTATCTGTATAAAGAGGAACAATGGCACCTATTTCATAGGTTATTCCTGAATTAAGTGAGTTAATTCACTTAAATACTGTACAATAGTCACCTGACGTATAATGAACACTATATTAACTGTTAGCTATTATTATTATTGTCATCATTTTTGTTACTGTTATTGCTGGATTTTTATTTAAATTATTTTGTAATCCAGAAGGACATCTAAAGAACATCACTCTTCCTGGTCATATTGCAAAAAGTGCACACAACGGTGCCATTCTGTACAACAGATATCAAAAGTTAAAAGGTTAAGAACATCTGATGACTCATGAAGAAAGACAGTGTTTGTTTTGATGGCTTTTTTCTTTAAACGTACTGTACATTCTTTATGTCCTCTCCTCATTATCT
This sequence comes from Mesoplodon densirostris, assembly GCF_025265405.1. Lineage (NCBI taxonomy): Eukaryota > Metazoa > Chordata > Mammalia > Artiodactyla > Ziphiidae > Mesoplodon > Mesoplodon densirostris. Next base: position 96,398,853 of record NC_082681.1, read on the forward strand.
ACCAAAATGGAGTTTAACCTGAATAATTACCTCTGCTTTTTAAAAAAATCACCATACAGTATAATGAAAATGTTTACCTCTCAGATGTTGGATTAACACGTGATTAGATAGCTCAAAGGCCAGAGCACTTTTTCTATATCTCACCAGATCCATAGCACATTTTTATCAGATTGGCATAATTAAGAAAGAAAATATCAAAGTCTTAAGATTATACTTGGCTTCTGTTGTTTTGAAAACTGGACCTCAGATATACTTCGTGGATTTCAGACATGGGTTTTCTACATTGTAGAATGTATAAGCTACAGAGAGGTGGTCATTTTTTTAGTTTTTTTTTTCTAAAACCATTCCTTTTGACAGAAGTATTACAACTTAAAAAAATCCATTCAAAAAGAGTTTTCCATTCACCTCTCCATTTCTGGAAGTTTGATTTTTAAATTGAAACAGACTCTTTCTGAAGAAAGCCTGATAAATGACTCATCAATACATCCTACTGCTGCCTCCCCACTGGAGGAACTGCTGCTTCTGGAGCCCCTAACCTCCACATGCCCATTTATTTTTCAAGTGAAAGCTGCTACCCAAAGAACCCTTCTCTACTCCTGAAAGCACTAAAAGCTCCTGCTCGTGAGTCCACAAGCTCTGCTGTCCCAGCTGCCACCTCATTGTTTCACACCAACTTCCTCTTCATGGCAATAGGGCAAAGGAAAGTAATGCGGAGGTTGCTCTCAGTCAAAGCGGGCTCCAAAAGTTGTATGCCTAAATGCCTCTCCCACACCTTAAACAGTTCAAAACTCCAAATAAATTTCCCCACTAAATAATTATAAAAGGTCATGCTTTACTTTGCAGTACTACTTTTGTGAGCTCCCGTGGAAATCAGTTATGATAAAGAATGGAAGTTCTTTGAGGGCAGAGAATTTTGTCTATTTATCTCCAGTCCCAGCATATATTTCATCAGCTCTAAACTGCCATCAATTGTAAGATGCATTTCAGAGGAGCAAGACTGTGGAAAACAAAGGTGCATCCTATAATCAATGAAAGACGGTGACAGAGTAACCTGCACACAATGAGTGCTTAACAGATGCTTCCTGAATTGAATTGTTTTTAAAAAGTTTCTTTGGGAAAGTATTTGAGGCCTAAGCAACTAGCTTACAGATAAATCTGTAGGGGGCAGAGGACTATAATTTAAGGATTGCCTGTATTTCTAATAGCCAATTTGAAAAGAATGGACGCTCTCCAGAAAGTGGTGTGTTTCTATGTAGGTGTATGTCTGTTTCTCTTCTCTCTCTTCTCCTTACCTCATCAATTAGTTTCCTGGCATTTGCGATAGTATAATCACCAGCAAATAATACCACTAAGCATGACTCATCACTGTTCTTCTGTCTCTGACCCCGGGACACTGGAACGATACTTCTACTGGCTTCTGTGGAAAGGCGGACAGCTTTGAGCTCTTCAGTAGCAGGTAGAGGAACATGGTCCTGAATGACAGCATCTTCTGGAAGAAGGCTCCAATTGAGTTCTCCTGACACAGGTGTAAAGTCATGAATGTTACTCCAGGTATTATTGAAGATACTGAGCCCTGCATCTTTGAACTGGAAAGCTAATTCAGGGTAGTACCATTGAAAACAGCCAAACTTGATATTCGTGGAAGACTCAATAATGGGCTGAGTGGCACAGCACAAAAAGACTTCCAGCTTTCTACAATCCCGCACACGAAACTGTTGGCAGGCTAATGCGCACTTGCAATCTCTGCAATTCCGGAAAAACACACTGCCTTTCACCGGTCCCAGAAAAATGACACAGTTAGTACAGTCATCAATAGTAACTGTAGCAGAGTGATCAAAAATATAGATGTTACAGTTCTCACAGTCTTGAATGAGAAACTGTTGTCCTGCCACTTTCCCAGGTAAGCGACCTACTGTTTCATCCTTCAGTCCACTGAACATGTAGTCTTTCGGATCAACCTGCAGGAACAAAACACAGATCTTGAGTATTATTGACATTATTCAGCAAACATTAATTGTCTATTGGGAGTCAGGAACGATTTTTATTGCTAAAATAATATGTTCCAACTCTTACTGACTTTGCGACATAATAAGAAAATGAGCAGGACAAAAAAACCACTTTTTTTTAATAAATACATAAAAGGCATGGGGGGAAGAAAGGGAGAGGAAAGTGTTATAGATAAAGAAAGACTCAGGACGTACCAACCAAATGATGTGTGGACATTGTTGGATCCTGTTTTAACATATCAACTGTAAAAGTACTTTCTGGAAACAATTGGGGAAATTCTCATACATACAGCATACTGGATGATATTAAGGAATATTTCAGCTTTGAGCCTTTTCTTTTTCTGACGCTTCACTTTTAAAAAACTTCTGCATCCTTAAAACTTCTGAACTTGGAAATACACCCAGATTGGAATATGTTTCTCTATCTTTCCATAAATTGATGCCTGGGTCTTAGTTTCTAAACCCTGACTGATTTCTGCAATATGCTACAGAAAATGGAAGCACCTGAAGGCCCAAGAATCACTATATGTCAGAATTTGCATCTACAAATTTGATTGAAACATTTACTGAGCTACTCCTACAATGTAAAATTTTCAAATTTCACCATTTCCATCTTTAGGCATTTTAAACTAAAGCTCACAGAATCTTTTAAACAGTGTGCCTGGAATCTGTTACATTATTTTTTAAATTTTAGCTGACCTCTCAAAATATAGTCATTAAGAGACCATTTTGATTTTTCTAAATTACTTTTAAATCTACTTGTACTGTCCTAACCTCTTTGTGAATATTAAATTTCATACAAAAGTATTCATGTACCAGAAACAGGCTCCCATAGGTAAGGTACACAAAAACTTGATTATTTACAAAGGATAATTTAATCATCTTAATCGTTAGCAAACTAGCTTAAAGTGACTTATTCAGTATTACACAATAAATGTTGTACTCATCAGTTTTACACAATGTACTAGAAGTAGTATTGGTCTGTAGCATGAGGCAATAAAAGACACAGTACAGTCATCAATAGTAACTGTAGCAGAGTGATCAAAAATATAGATGTTACAGTTTTCTAGTCTCAATTTTGTCACCTATGAGCAACATGAATGAAAAAGGCACTTTAAATTTCTAGATTTTCATTCAACCATTCAGCCATTTGAACACCCAATAGGAGCCAGACATTGTTTTAAGCACCAAAATGAATATGACCAACTCTTTCCATAAAAGAAGTGAACACTAACCTAAACAAATGATTTTAAAACAACCTGGCTGTGTAATGAGAGATGCTCAGAATATTCTGGAAATACAGAGGAGGGACACCAGGTGCAGGGGAGGTAGGGGTGTAAGACTTCCTGTGCAAAGTGAGAATGAATAAGCTGAAGTTCACCAGGTAAAAGGGGTAGGAGTAAAGGATCCTCCCTTCCCATATCAGGCAAAAGTGAAAGAATGAAACAAAATAAAACTCTTCAGGGAGTGTGAGGAAAAGTGAACATGGTTTGGTGTTACCAGTGATCTTGATCTAGTCAGGAACATGCAAGAGTGGTTTAAGTTGGTTCTGCTTTAGGCCTTAAGGAGGATAAAAAACGTTCTCTGGTCTTCTTCAGCTTGTCTTCTCAGCACCAGTCTTCCTCCCACAGTGGGAGTGAGATGATCTAGAGTGCCACCAATAGGTTTTTTTGAAAAGGAGTCCAGGAGTTGGCCTGTCTCTACCAAAGCCTCAAACTCAATGAGCAAGGGGAATCTTCAAGCTTCAGTTTATGGTTTCTCTCACTGTACCAGAAATTCCTTAAAACTTTTATGTAAAATTTTGTGTGTATTTTCCTGGAGAATTGATTTGGGCTTCAAGATTCTGGCCAAATTATCTTTGCCTAAGACACAGACAGCAAGTTCAAAAGTTTGCAAGCATATTTATCTCAGAATTAAATAGGAAACAAACCACTGTTTGGATAAAGATAAAAAATAAAAGTTAATACTTCTTACTTAAAGGAATTCAGCTAATTTTTTTGGCATGGGAAATGATATATATTATAAATGTACAGTATTAAACAGAAATTTCAACTATATTAATTATATATTATAATTAGTACTATATTAGTAGCTGTAGTTGAGACTTATTGCAAATGCAGAAGGAAAATCTATTCTTAACTTTAAAATTACTGAGCTGCTGTCTTAGTCTGCTTGGGCTGTGTTATGGACTGAATGTTTGTGTCCTCTCAAAATTCATATTTTGAAGCTCTAACCCCCCAATGTGATGGCATTTGGAGGTGGGGACTTTTGGAGGTAATTAGGTTTAGATGAGGTCGTGAGGGAGGGGCCCTCACAATGGGATTAGTGTCCTTATAAGAAGAGATCTCTCTCTCTCTCCATGCAGGCAGGCACTGAGGAAAGGCCACGTGAGCACATGGCAAGAAGGCGGCTGACTACAAGCAGGAAGCAGGCTTTCACCAGTAAGAACTGCAGAACTCTTGGCACACTGCAAGTCAGTCCAAATCCCTGCACTAACAGACTTGACCAAACTCTAGCATGGCTCCTACTAGCACAAGGCTTTGCCCCTAGAATGACCCCAGGTCCCCATTAAAATGCCTGCCTGAGGAAGCTCAACTCCGCAGGAAATTTTACTATTTGTTCTAGCCAACATCTAATGATAGGCCACTGACCTCCCTTTCTTAAAGCATTTACTAAAAAGGGCTTACAACTGTGACTGTATCTCTTACTAATAAGAAGTGTCCTTCTCAAGGACCTGAGATCCATTCCTATGAAATGTAATTATTAGGAAGGATAGGGCCTCTGTTTACCAGTCTCTGTGGGAGGATAAGATACTAACTTCTAAAACTGCCAGCTAACACGACTGGCCTAATCTTATTTACACGGACCAACTTTGTAATTTTTCACTTCTCTGACTCTACTGAGTCCCTGCTCTCCCCGCTCCCTCATTCTTCCTTAAATGGCTTAAGTCACCTCTGCACAAATCAGAATGGAGCTCAGCTCCTTCCCCCATCAGTAGTTACTGAACAAAATCTGTTTTCACTGCTTTAACTAATGTCCAGCTGTATTTATCTCTGACACTAGACACTGGATCTGTTGGTACCTTGATCTTGGACTTCCCAGCCTCCAGAACTGTGAGAAATAAATTTCTGTTGTTTAAGCCACCCAGTCTATGGTATCTTGTTACAATGGCCTGAGCAGACCAAGACTGGCTGCCATAACAAAATAATACAGACTGGGTAGCTTAAACAACAGAAATTTATTTCTCACAGTTCTAGAGGCTGGGAAGTACAAAATCAAGGTGCCATTGTGGTTGGCTTCTGGTGAGACCTCTCTTCTTGTCCTGCAGATGGTTGCCTTCTTGAATTATCCTCACATGGTCTTTCCTGGGTGGGTGCATGGCAAGCTTTCTGATACCTCTTCATATAAGGACACTAATCCTATCAGATCAAGGCCCCATCGTCATGACCTCATTTAATCTTAATTACTTCCTTACAGGCCCCATCTCCAAATAGAACTACACTGGGAGTTAGGGTTTCAACATATGAATTTGGAGGCGGCTGCGGGGTGGGACAGTGGTGGGGAACCACAAACATTCAGTCCATAACTGCTGCCAATGCTGAGGAATTAAATGTGATTTACGACTCTACATATTTTATCTAGACACCTTAGTTCTCGTAGTTCACTGGGTGAAATTAATCCTATAGCTAAAGAGTTCTATGGTATAAAATTATTTGGACTATCATTATGACCTACAAAGGAGAAACTTAGGATTTACGTTGCTGAACTTACTTTCTCAACAATTCCTGAAAGCTCTTCAAAACAAAAAGTGATAATAAAAAACTTGAAGCTTAGTACTATAATAATTTTGCAAAAGTTACTAGTTCTCAAAGTGCCCAAAATCACAAACACGAAAGGTGAAATTTTTAAACTACTTTTTCACAAGAATCACTTATGAAGTGAGCTTAGTTTAGGTCATATTTCTAACTACAATCCTTGAAAGGTAGTGGATATACTCTCAAAAATCAAAGAAACATTTCAGGAGTTGGAATTCACCTGTTATAGCTAATAAACTAAGGTAAGTATTATTTTCCTAACAGAAGACAAAAGTGAACATCTTATTCTTTCACTGAGCAGTTATGCAAATTTTTCATTAAAATTCACCTCTACAGTTAAACTTCCATAGTGATAATCTAAGATGAAATAATGGCATTTGTTAGTTTTAATGGAAATCTGGTTTGGGTAGAAGTTCAAAATAAGACTCAGGAGTATAAGGAGCACTATGTAGGCACCAAGCACCATTCTAAGTGCTTTATAATCATTCACTCAATCCTCATAAAAACCCCTATGAGGGTTGTATACTATAATTATCTCTATTTTACAGATGAGAAAATTGAGGCACCCAGAGGCTAAATAACTTACCCAAGGTCACACAGTAAATGCTTGAGCTGAGTCTCAGACCTAGGCAGTCTGGCTCCTAAGTATATTCTCTTGGCTGCTTCTTCGTATTCAACCATATTCAAACAGAAACCAATGTTTACTAGGTGAATAAATCAATGGAACAGAATTCAAGAACAGACTTATGTATATATTGACAAAGATGCAAAGGCAATTCAATAGAGAAAGGATAATCTTTTCAACAAATGGTGCTAGAACAATTAGACATCTATATGTAAAAAAATAAAATAATCTCCCATACCTTGTATCATATTTAACAATTAACTCAAAATGGATCATAGAACCTAAATATAAAACCCAAAACTCTTAAAACTTCTACAAGAAAACAGAGGAGAAAACGTTTGTAATCTTGGTTAGGCAAAGATTTCCTAGATGTGAAACCAAAAACATGATCCATAAAAGAAAAAACTGAAAATTGGACTTTTATCTAAATTTTGAAAACTTTTGTTCTTCAAAAGACACTATTAAGGGGCTTCCCTGGCGGTCCAGTGGTTAAGACTCCGAATTTCCACTGCAGGGGGTATGGGTTCGATCCCTGGTTGGGGAACTAAGATCCCGCATGCTGCATAGCAAAAAAACAATAAATAAAATGTGAATCTTAAAAAAAAAAGACACTATTAAGAGAAGACAAGTCATTATTTGGGAAAAAAATATGTGCAAGACACACATGACAAGGGACTTGTACCCAGGATATATAAAAAACTCTCAAAACTCAATAATAAGAAAACAAATAACCCAGTAAAAAAAAATGGGCAAAAGGTTTTAATAAACATTTCACCAAAGAAAATATACAGATACCTCAACATAATAAAGGCCATATATGACAAACCCACAGCCAGCATCGTCCTCAATGGTGAAAAACTGAAACCATTTCCACTAAGATCAGGAACAAGACAAGGTTGCCCACTCTCACCACTCTTATTCAACATAGTTTTGGAAGTTTTAGCCACAGCAATCAGAGAAGAAAAGGAAATAAAAGGAATCCAAATGGGAAAAGAAGAAGTAAAGCTGTCACTGTTTGCAGATGACATGATACTATACATAGAGAATCCTAAAGATGCTACCAGAAAACTACTAGAGCTAATCAATGAATTTGGTAAAGTTGCAGGATACAAAATTAATGCACAGAAATCTCTGGCATTCCTATATACTAATGATGAAAAATCTGAAAGTGAAATCAAGGAAACACTCCCATTTACCATTGCAACAAAAAGAATAAAATATCTAGGAATAAACCTACCTAAGGAGACAAAAGACCTGCATGCAGAAAATTATAAGACACTGATGAAAGAAATTAAAGATGATACAAATAGATGGAGAGATGTACCATGTTCTTGGATTGGAAGAATCAACATTGTGAAAATGACTCTACTACCCAAAGCAATCTACAGATTCAATGCAATCCCTATCAAACTACCAATGGCATTTTTCACAGAACTAGAACAAAAAATTTCACAATTTGTATGGAAACACAAAAGACCCCGAATAGCCAAAGCAATCTTGAGAACCAAAAACGGAGCTGGAGGAATCAGGCTCCCTGACTTCAGACTATACTACAAAGCTACAGTAATCAAGACAGTATGGTACTGGCACAAAAACAGAAAGATAGATCAATGGAACAGGATAGAAAGCCCAGAGATAAACCCACGGACATATGGTCACCTTATCTTTGATAAAGGAGGCAGGAATGTACAGTGGAGAAAGGACAGTCTCTTCAATAAGTGGTGCTGGGAAAACTGGACAGGGACATGTAAAAGTATGAGATTAGATCACTCCCTAACACCATACACAAAAATTAGCTCAAAATGGATTAAAGACCTAAATGTAAGGCCAGACACTATCAAACTCCTAGAGGAAAACATAGGCAGAACACTCTATGACATAAATCACAGCAAGATCCTTTTTGACCCACCTCCTAGAGAAATGGAAATAAAGACAAAAATAAACACATGGGACCTAATGAAACTTCAAAGCTTTTGCACAGCAAAGGAAACCATAAACAAGACCAAAAGACAACCCTCAGAATGGGAGAAAATATTTGTAAATGAAGCAACTGACAAAGGATTAATCTCCAAAATTTATAAGCAGCTCATGCAGCTCAATAACAAAAAAACAAACCACCCAATCCAAAAATGGGCAGAAGACCTAAATAGACATTTCTCCACAGAAGATATACAGACAGCCAACAAACACATGAAAGGATGCTCAACATCTTTACTCATTAGAGAAATGCAAATCAAAACTACAATGAGATATCATCTCACACCAGTCAGAATGGCCATCATCAAAAAATCTAGAAACAATAAATGCTGGAGAGGGTGTGGAAAAAAGGGAACACTCTTGCACTGCTGGTGGGAATGTGAATTGGTACAGCCACTATGGAGAACGGTATGGAGGTTCCTTAAAAAACTACAAATAGAACTACCATATGACCCAGCAATCCCACTACTGGGCATATACCCTGAGAAAACCATAATTCAAAAAGAGACATGTACCAAAATGTTCATAGCAGCCCTATTTACAATAGCCCGGAGCTGGAAACAACCTAAGTGTCCATCATCGGATGAATGGATAAAGAAGATGTGGCACATATATACAATGGAATATTACTCAGCCATAAAAAGAAATGAAATTGAGCTATTTGTAATGAGGTGGATGGACCTAGAGTCTGTCATACAGAGTGAAGTAAGTCAGAAAGAGAAAGACAAATACTGTATGCTGACACATATATATGGAATTTAAGAAAAAAATGTCATCAAGAACATAGGGGTAAGACAGGAATAAAGACACAGACCTACTAGAGCATGGACTTGAGGATATGGGGCGGGGGAAGGGTAAGCTGTGACAAAGTGAAAGAGCGGCATGGACATATATACACTACCAAATGTAAGGTAGATAGCTAGTGGGAAGCAGCCGCATAGCACAGGGAGATCAGCTCGTTTCTTTGTGACCGCCTGGAGGGGTGGGATAGGGAGGGTGGGAGGGAGACGCAAAAGGGAGGGGATATGGGAACGTATGTATATGTATAACTGATTAAATTTGTAAAATAAAAAAAAAAAAAAAAAAGAAAATATACAGATAGCAAATAAGTACATGGAAAAATGCTCCACAAATAATTAGTCATTAGGGAAATGCAAATTAAGCCACAATGAAATACCACTACACTGCTATTAGAATGGCTAAATTTTTTTTAAAAACTGACCATACCAAGTGCTGGTGAGGATGCAGAGAAACTGGATTTCTCATACATTACTGGCGGGAATGCAAAATAGCACAGCTGCTTTGGAAAAGGGTTTGGCAGTTTCTTATAAAGTTTAATATACAATTTCCATATGACTCAGAAATCCTACTCCTAGGTATTCACTCAAGTGAAATGAAAGCTTATGTTTATTCAAAAACCTGTATGCAAATGTTTATGGTAGTTTTATTCATAATTACCAGAATTTGTAAACAACCTAAATGTCCTTCAACTGGTGAATGGATAAACAAATGTGGTAAATCCATAAAATGGACTACTACTCAGCAATAAAAAGGAACTCCTGATACATGCAACAACATGATGAATCTTAAATGTGTCATGCTAAGTGAAAGAAGCCAGACTCAAAAGGTTACCTACTACATGATTCCATTTATAGGACATTCTCAAAAAGATAAAACTATAGGGATAAAAAACAGATCAGAGGCTGGAGGCAGAGTTGACTACAAAGGAGCATGAGGAAATTTGGGGGGGATGATGGTACTGTTCTATGTCTTGATTATGGTGATAGTTACATGACTGTATTTGTCTGTCAAAACTCATAGAACTGTACACTTCAAAAGGGTAAATTTTACATTATGTAAATTACACTTCAATTAAACAAATTATTTAAAGCTTAAACATTGCTAAGTCAGTTTCAAGGCAAATAGCTATGTAGCTGAAAGGTAATTTCATGAGTGAAAATAACAAATACCAGTACCTTGATCTTATATACATTGATGACAAGAGAAGGTGAAGTATTATATTTATATAACACACCATGTTGCTAAATATATAACCACAAAATAGAATTATGAAATTTTAGGATTAGAAAGGATTTTTCATATCTAATTCATTTTTAATCTAATTTTACATCCTATCACATTCTCTCTGTTCATTCAGATTTGCCTGAATGCTTCTATCGATGCTTACCTCTTCTCTTAAGATGCTCAAAGAATTAAAGAACTGGAAGGGATCTTAGGAAATTGAGGGCTGGAAAAGCTAAATGACTTGACCAGTGAGATACAGTACAGGGCAGAATGCAAATTAAAACCCCAGTCCCATACACTTTCCACTCCACGCGCTTTTCCCCTTTTCCCACTTTATATGAGTGAAGAAATTGGAACCCCCATACACTGTTGGTGAAAATGTAAATGGTGCAGACACTTTGAAAAACAGTTAGGCAGATTCTCACAAAGTTAACCACAGAGTTACTATATGACCCAGGAATTCCACTCCTAAGTATACATCGAAGAGAAATTAAAACATATGTCTACACAAAAGCTTGTACACAAATATTCATAGCAGCATTATTTGTAATGGCCAAAAAGTGGAAACAAGCCGAATGTCCATCAACTAATGAATGGATAAACAAAACGGACAGTAAAATAAATAAAATTTATTTATAAATAAAATGAAATAAAATATCTACTCTGTTAATGTCATTCAGCAATAAAAAGGAATAAACTACTGATATATGCTATAATATGGATGAATCTCAAAAGCATGCTAAGTGAAAGTAACAAAAAGACCACATATTGTATGATTCCACTGATAAATGTCCTAAATAAGCAAATCTATAGAGATAGAAAGTAAAACTGTAGTTTCTAGGGGCTAGGAGGAGTGAGGGGTAACTACTTATGGATCTGGGTTTCTTTTGTGAGGGATAAACATGTTCTAAAATTAGATCATAGTGATAGTAACATAACCCTGTGGACTTGCTGAAACTATTGACTTGTACACTTTAAGTTAGTAAACTGTAGGGCATATGAATTTATCTCAATAAAGCTATTTTTAAATGAATAAACAAAGAACTAGTTACTTCCTTTAAGCAGCAACAACTTTGTGTAAAGGATTTAAAACATGTCAACAAGTTTGACACTTCTCCCATCAAGAGGTCCCCTCCTCTTGGACGCAGGTGGACATCTGTGATTGCCTCAACCAACAAAATATAGCAGAAGTAATGCTACATCACTTAAGATGTAGTTAGAAAAACTAGTTAGAAAAAGCCATGCAGCTTCTGCCAGTCTCTCTTAGGACACTTGCCCTGGGAACCCAGCCATCACGCTGTGGGGAAGCCCAGGCTACAGGAAGAGGCCTCTGGCCCTTAGCCCCAGCTGAGCTTCCAGCCAAAAGCCAGCATCAGCTTGCCAGCCAGCTCTGTGATTAAGTCATATTGAAAGCAGATCCTCCAATCCCCAGTCAAGCTGCTGCAGCTGATGCCAGATAAAGCAAAGAGCCAACCTGGCTAAGCCCTACACAAATTGCAGAGTTGTGAGCAAAATAAGTACTTGTCATTATTCTATGCCATTAAGTTTTGGGGTGGTTTGGTATGCAACAATGGATAACTAGAATACCTCACGTACTTAAAAGGCTAAAAACAGCATCTAGCCCCCTACTCAATGCAGACACTTCTTTCTAGTAGGTCTCCATCCAACCTCTGCCTGAATGTTTTGACCAACACGGAGATCAGTTCTTCACAAAGCCACCCTTTCCACTGAAGAACAACTCTGGGAATTATGATCTGCCTTATACTAAGACTGGTTCTGTCCTGCCCAATCTCTGGCCCAAGTTCTATCCTCAGAGGTGACCAGTACTGTCTAACCCTCTTTCTCAGGACAGGCCTTTACCTTATTAAACAGTAGAGAAATTTTTACCAGGTTTGATTTTATAACTGAGGAACCTGAATGGACACAAGATGTGTTGTCCATACTCAAAATCACAATTTTCATACCTATGCCATCATTTCTATTGTCTAGAAAGAGTATTGGTATGAATAACTAGAAAATGAAAGCTACTTTTCTGTACTACTCATCTTCCCTTGATACTTAAATATTTCCTGTTTTAACTCAAAAAAGCCAGTCAGCTCTTCAAGGGCAGGGAAAATAATTCTTATAATTTTGAGTTTTCCTTGGTGTTTGAGAACATATATATTGAATAATTTGCCTAGCTATGGGAGGCAGCATACAGATAACAAGGATAAAAGCATTTCCTTCCAAATGATTTAAACACAGATCTTGCAATCCAAAAATATTTCTCATCATGTCAATGTAGTAATTGTACAATAAGCTTTTTTTTCCAAGTCAGCAATAGAAAATGAGCTTCTTACGCTGTTGATTACAGTATACCAGTTGTCGTGACAACACTGAGTCCCCAAACATTCTTTCTAATTGAGACAATTTCTTCTAGCTTCAGTCCCCTAAGACTGACCCAATTACCCAAGTCAAAACCCAAAACCCAGAGGGTGCCTCTCAATAAAGATACTCTGATTACACAACCTAAGGAAAAATCTAAACATCACTTTTCCAAGTTGCAAGGAAACTTTTCAGGCAATGCACTTTACTTTTTTTTTTTTTGGCACTTTCTTTTTACAGCTAAGTCTTACAAGTTGAATGGTAATTGTCTGATATAACTTTAAAATTGTTTATGTTATAGTCCATGATCACATTAGAGACCTAAACTTTTAATACAAACCATTCTGTTAATATACATCCAACGTATCTCATTTATGTTCTCTGGGCTGCATTTGCATCCCATTCCTTTTAAGGTACAATTAAAATCTTCTAGGAGCAAGCAAGACCATGCTAAACTCAGTAAAAGTATCACTGGACTAATACAGAACATTTGCACACAACCCATACTGACCTCATGAGAGCTAAGGAGCTAGAAAAAAATCTTTAAAATCACATAAAATTTAGCAGGCTATCATAAATTAGAGGTACCCTAGAGTGAATTCTTAGTAATTCCAGAAGAAAAAGAAAAAATTCCCAAAAGAAAAAGCAATGTTGGGAAATGTGGTATCTCCACTGTCTCAAAATGTAAGCTGGTAATTCTTTCTCTAATAGTCCAGGAGAATTTTTAAAGGGGTTGTTTTCAGACAGAAAATATAGTATTTTCCACTCTTACATTATAAAATGCTGCTATCAAGTATGGATAAAAGAGAATTAATAAACAGACCATGCAACCCTGTGTAACAGGGGCAGAAAGATGGGGCTGAGAAGTCTGTAAAAAGCGTCCAATTTTTAAAATCTGACACTTGGAGAACCGAGTTTATGTGAATACATTCTGCTGGGGACTGGAAATCATGTGGGATGGTCTATGAAATCAAAACATTAGTAAGACATTTACTATAAAGTAGTCATGGATACAGATATGTTTATTAAGCAAGGAGTTAACTGTTCATAACACTCATTTAAAAGTCTTTCTTTTCGTTTGGATGAGAAAAATAATTGATGGATCTATCAACGTATTTTACTAAACACAAATGGAGAACTATGTAGAAAGAGGAAGCATTATGAAATTTATGACTAAGTGCGCTTTGTGTAAGACTAGTGGACGTGTTCAAAGCTTTCTCGTTTCTGGCTATATAGAAAAGTAAAAATAAGGGCATTTTCATTCATGAAAGCAACAGTAAAATACTGCCTGGCTTATGCTGGTTATTTTCATCTTACGGTCTTTACACACATTCCAAGGCTGATTACATTTTCATTATTCCTTTCGGGTAAGTGGAAGAGGAGGTCATACAAAGCTGTATGTCAAACGGTCCACTTCGTCATTGAGAAAATTCAGCAGTGTAATATATCAGGAGGCACCAAAGAGATTTACTGGCTAGGGCAGACAAAAGAGAAAACAACCACAGAAAGAACACAAGCCGCGAAAGAGATGAGATCAGTCCCATGTGTAACTCGAGGACTGGACAAAACCCCGCTCGGCGCTGCGAGTGAAACGAGATGTGAGATTTGGGGCATTCCGGGTTCTCCTTCCTTCCCTGGAGTCCATCCTTGGACCGGAGGGCAGGGTGCACAGAGGAGGAAAAGCCCGAAGGGTCCATCTGCTTGGACAATGAGCTCTAGGGCCCCTTCCAGCGCTGCACCGCCCTCCGTGGAGCCCTCTCTGACGCTGAATTTCACGGCTCCCCCAAAAGTCATTCACTCCGACTTCAACTACTCGCAGAAGAGAGCGAGCGCGCAAGAGCGGCAGCTGCTGGGTCCACCCCCTCAGCGCTGCCCGGCCGCTGGGGACCCTTGCCGAGCGGCTCGGGAAGGCTGAGACCAGCCGCTATGGGACGTTGGTTACCTTCTCGCGCTGGTCCCAGCTGTACTGCTTCGGCCGCTCCTCCTCGCCCTCCGGCTGCGACTCCTTCTCATCCTTCTGCCTCTTGGAGAAGGAGCAGCCCATGGTCCCGGCCCGCGGGGTCCCACTAGCCACTACTCCTCGCCGGCGCGCTGGCTCAGACACCTCCTGGAGTTGTGGCGTGAACCCCGGAGGTCCGGGCCCCGCAGCTCTCCGGACACCGCCCCGCGGAACCGCCAAGCCGCCCACAGCCTCGGTTCGCCTGCCAGGCCACAAACCCCTTCTCTTTTTCCTCTCAGTCGCCTTGACGACCCACCGCAGCCAATGACCGCTCAGCGCCCTGGGAGCCAATCCAAGTCCCGCGAGCAGCCCTGCGCGGCCTATGAAGAGAGGCCGACTTACGCACACAGCCAATCCACGCCCGGCTCCTGCGCCAGCCCCCAGGGGCGGGCCCGGTCGGCCCAGATGCACTCACAGCCGACCCCGCCCCCAATCCTGCCCCACCCCTCCTAGGAGTCAGCGGGGCTGTCCAGCTGCCGGAGTGCAGCCTCGGCAGCCAGGTCTTTTTGCCCTAGGTTCTCAGTTTCCAAGTTCTAGACTCGGGAGGGCTCCGTAGTTGAACATTAGACTTAAGTTTTGTGGTGCAATTGGGAGGGAACAGGAATTCCTGCTGATGCAGGAAGGGCCATGAAATTCGTATGCCTCACTCTTCGTCACCCATTCCCCGACCCCACGTCTGGCCAGTGTCACCTCTTCGGGAAATTTCCCCAAAGACCTTCCCGAACCTCCTTGCCCTCTCTTATGTGCTTTCTTAGAATTTCCACGAATGACTCTAAAATTGAACAAGAACTTAGAAAAATAATTATTTTTGTATCGTCTCCTTATTGGAACTGTGAATTTCTTGAGACCAAAAGCCCTGTCTTTTTCGTTTATTTAATCCCCCAAGCCTTGCTCAACTCCACACTAGTTGCTCAATAAAACGTTTGTGGAATGAATGCTTGCACACTAGTGAAGGAAACATTTACAACCTTTCCCTATTCTTTCCCAAAGAAAGTGACTAAAGTGGGGCGGAGGTGGTGGGATGGGGGGAAGAGTAATGGTAAAGGGATTCTCCTCATGGAGTTTATAGCCTGGTGGAGGACACAAGCACTGCCATATAAACTATCAGATCTGTTCTCAGCAAATGGTATAGGGTTTGTCTGAAGATATTTTTAAAAATATATACTAAATATTAGCATTTGCTATACTTGAGTTGAATGTTACTACAATACACATGTATTGCTTGTGTAATAGAAAAGGTAAGTTGTTGGTTTAATTCTCTGAGCACAGTATTTTGGCATTTGGTCAGACATCAAATGCAGATTAGTTTAGGCTCAAATTTGGTTATCTTTCTGCTTTCCCACACTAATTCATATCTAGTGTATGTCCTAAATGAGCCTCTGACTTAACTCGAGCATTAAGAATGTTCCCCTTTTCACTTCCTGCCTTTTATTGCACAATCAGGAAGAAAAGTGCATGTGCTCAAGTATTAGAAATTACTGTAAATTTAAGTTCCAGATCTTAGGCAACAGAGTCTTCACCCGGTACACACTTTTTCTTCCTCAGAGTGAGATGAAAAGTCTATGTGAGGATGTTTTGGATAAGACCCTTAGAAGACCCTTAGATGTTTTACATTCATAGAAGGTTAAAATTGTAATCCATTGCTTCATAGTACAGTGGAGGAAACAGAGGTCCACAGCGGTGAAGGCACTAACTTGTGGTCACAATGAGAGTGGTTAGACAGGTTCTATAAAAATCCAGAGCCTGTGCTGTCCATTGCTCCCTCCTCCTAAATTTGTTCCTTTCTGATTCATCTGAAAGAAAGAAGTACCTGCTTAGGCCTTCTGATGCCTATGGAACTCTGTCCCACAGTGATGTTGTTCCTCTTAATGAACAAACAACAAAACTAATTTTAGAGAAACAATCCCTAAAACTCTCGTAGTTTTGAAGTATTCATTAATGAGAGACAAACCTAAAACAAAATCTATATCCAACAGTGATCTTTTCAGGGACCCTTAAACAAAAGTGATGATAAAATCCCCTTTCTGTTAAATCCCATCCCACCATCACCCCTGACGAAAAGCATATGCATAGCTGAGAACAGTCATCCCACCCTGATTGCTCATGGCCTTTCTGTCCAAGTGCATACTACAATTTCTTTATATCTTAGTTCAGATTCTCAAGGGAGATAACCAGATAAACTGCTGGCCAATCAATAGAATGGTTACCCACCGGTCAACTGTGCACCCCTGGTCTAATTGCTGCAGCCATAAGGATGAGTTCTATATTGCAAACACAAGTGGGAAGCAGGTCCTGGAAAGGGCACATGTGCTGGAGCCCTAACTCCGCAGAGTCCAGACAGAAGTTGGTCGCTCCTTCTGCTTATATTCCTCCTCCTACTTATACTCTTGTGACTTCTTTTCTATAGAAAGCTGCTCTTCATGATCAGCCAAACAGGTAGATGTTCATCTGTATTAAAAAGTTGGGTTGTGGGTTTGCACCTAGCCACAGGCTCCAGACATGGTCTGGGTCCCCTGTTTTTCTTGACCACAGAAGTGACATTGTTACCTCTCAGAAGACAGTCCTGACAACATATATCTTCACAGCATGAATAAGCCAAGTACCCCAGCAACAGTGGCTGGAAAAGTCCCTTTTCTTGAGTTGACCTGACACAGGCTTGCTCACTGTGCACTCACCTAAGGAAACACTTTGCAAGTGAAGGAGAAGGGAGGAGAGGAGTGTTTCCATGATCCATTGCTGCATAACAAACTTAATGGCTTAAAACAATGATTATTTATTTTCCTCATGAATCTGCAATTTAAGCAGGGCTCAGTGGGGACAGCTCAACTCTGGTTTCATGTGGCATCCAAAGCCTCAGCCAGGATGATTCAAATGGCTGAATCATTCTACATGAAATCTCAGAGCCTCGCCATGTGATCTCTCTAGCAAGGTAGCCTTAAGTTAGTCATATTTCATACACTATACTGAAGGCTCCAAGAATAAATGTTCCATGAGACCAAAGCAGAAGCTGCAAGACCTCTTATTATGTAACTTCAGAAATCACACATCACTTCCACTGGATTCTATTGATCACACAGGGCTGGCCCTGACTCCCTCAGGAAGGGAACTAAACAAATGCATGAATACTGGAAGGCATAGATCTTTGGGGTGTCATCTCAGAGGCTGGCTACCATAGCGGGAGTCGGTTCTGTCAATAGTATTACATATGTACTGAAGAAGAGAATTGGGAGGTTGAAAAAAATTGTACAAGCAGATAACTTCTTTCTTTTAATAGATTTTTGAACCAACATCTCTTCTCATACTTTAACTTTTAGGTAGTTCTTACCGATTTTCTTTCACCCTCTTATCAACCAGTTCTAATGATTTTTTTAAGAGCATAAAAATTGTGTGTAATCAGGTTATAAAGACTGTATATTTTTCCGACTGCTCTTGGCATAGGGTATCTTGTTCACTGTTGTTGGTAAAATTCTTAATGTAGGCCAAGCAAAAAATATTTGGAAGTTAGTACAGAAAAGGAACAACAGAGGAAACAGACTTTTAACTCAAATAGGGATGGGGAGGGTGGAAAAGTCAAGAAAGGAGTCTCAGAAGTGAATGGTTTTAGCAGCATAAAATAAAAATCATTCCAGTAACTTTCACAGCAAAGCAGTTCCAATGGAAACTACTTTAAAAAATAGTTTCCGGACTAAAAAAATCTTTTTCTAGTGGAATTTCCATTTCCCAAACACTCATTTCAATACTTTTCAGGAAAGGGACAAACTGTGATAAAACTAAAACCTCAGAGTTAATCAGAGTGTGCTAGTTCATAAAATTTGTTTTTACCTTTGGGATTTTATTAATAAAAGAGCTACTTCCCATTTCACCCAAGCTAGGTTAGAGATTTTATTTCCTAATTTCCTCTATGCATGTAGATTAAAAAAATAAGCTCTCAATCTGACATCGAGAAGATCCCAACTCACAAAATTGCTACTCATCAACAGTTGTATAGTATACAATTCCAAAATAGTCAATAAGAAAGATTTGGGCAAGAAAACTGATGCCACAAGACAGAAGATTTAGTAAAAGGATATTTAATAACATTTCCTACATTTTACATGAGGAAGTGGTTAATATCATATAGATGGCCAACACCTAAGCAGACCTGAAAGTCCCTGAGACCTTTATAAGTAAGATTTCTTTCCTACTCACCCTTTTCCCTCTCTCCCAGTTCCTGACAAAAGTAAAAGAAGTCAGGGCTCATTCTATATAAAATCTTCTGTGAGAGCTTCTTTGCTGGGTTTTGTACAATTCCCACCTCCTCACCTCCCCACCACAAAAACCCAGCTGCACGAATTAGGGAGGAAAACATCACTTTAGCACTTCTTTCATTCATTCACTAATTCTCGTGGTGCTAAGTATAGCATGTAATCAGCAATAGTTCACTCTAAGAGAGAAATCCAGGATTTGTAGGGTTTGCAGTTTATAAAATTTAGGTTGGGTCTTTTCTAAGAAAAATGATACAAATTATGAATACAAAATTGCTAGGGCCCCTCTTGGGGTACGTACAGGACCCATGCAAATGGAGGGCCCAAAAGTTTCCATTCCATTTGCTGTACTATAAGCCATTTGTCCAAAAGTATTAGGGATATTACTTCTTGGGGAGTCAGGATCTAAATTCACAAATACTACATATTTTTCATATATTAATTGGCTTCAGAATGTATACATGATGGCACATGATACAGACAAAGGACTAGAAAGACTATATTTTCCTGAAAATGTTGCAGATCTGCCACAATTAATGAAAAACCTCAACGGGAACGGAGAAACCCATAGGTGCAGGCTGATGAAAACCAATAAAAAATGAGCTACTGGAGTCAGATATGCAAAGAACAAAATTTCTAATGCAAATTTACTGACTGGTTAACAATCCACAGAGACAACTAGGTAACCAGACATTCAGATGACCAGAAGTGCAAATTTGGTCAAACTCTTTTTTAAAACTTTCCTATGAGAAAGATAAGTTAGAACCTTGAAATTTATATGTTGGCCTGGTATTTTAATTTTAAATTAGTATGACTACGAATTTTTCTTTTTCTCAAACTGTTTAGAAAACTGATGCTTACACTTCCTGTTGAGACAGTGTAACTTCATATCAAACCTGTCGTATCATGCTTCCCTGCTGGCAGAAATAAACTCAGTTCCTACATCTCTTGTCCAACTTTTAATTTTAACAATGACAACATTCTATTTTGTAGTTACTTACCCTACTGCCTCCTACTTGATAACCTTTGCTTGAAAAGGGTACTACCAAGGTATAATTTTCAAAATATTAAAAACATAATTCGGCTTCCCTGGTGGTGCAGTGGTTGAGAGTCCACCTGCCGATGCAGGGGACACGGGTTCGTGCCCCGGTCCGGGAAGATCCCACATGCCGCAGAGCGGCTGGGCCTGTGAGCCATGGCCGCTGAGCCTGCGCTTCCGGAGCCTGTGCTCCACAACGGGAGAGGCCACCACAGTGAGAGGTCCGCGTACCACAAAACAAACAAACAAACAAAAAAACACAAAAAACATAATTCCTAGACAAATTGACAATAAGCCAGTATCAAATTATTGATTTAATTCATTAGTAAGGAAGCCAAAATGTCAAGAAGTTGATTCAAAGAGGATATGAGAAGTGGGGCTTTATATAGTTAGTGAAGAAAAGGAATGTTGAAATAAGATTGCTACCGTGCATACAAAACTGGTTAATGTCCTAAGCGGCAATAAAACCATAAGCTTTGAGATCTTTTCTAATGATCAGAAAAGAAAATCATCACACTGGACCAGTTTTCTATTGGTTTACCTCTAACTTCACAGACTTATAAAGTATCTGAGTACTAATCAATAATAAATTGTATGTCAAGCAGGCAACATTGGCTTAGAGAGTCAGCTGAACCTTAGTCAGGCTTGTTGGACAGTGTTTTAGAACAGCATTAAAAGGCCATGAAGGGGCTTCCCTGGTGGCGCAGTGGTTAAGAATCTGCCTGCCAATACATAGAGAATCCCAAAGATGCTATCAGAAAACTACTAGAGCTAATCAATGAATTTGGCAAAGTAGCAGGATACAAAATTAATGCAAAGAAATCTCTGGCATTCCTATACACTAATGATGAAAAAGCTGAAAGTGAAATTAAGAAAACACTCCCATTTACCACTGCAACAAAAAGAATAAAATATCTAGGAATAAACCTACCTAAGGAGACAAAAGACCTGTATGCAGAAAATTATGACACTGATGAAAGAAATTAAAGATGATACAAGTAGATGGAGAGATATACCATGTTCTTGGATTGGAAGAATCAACATTGTGAAAATGACTCTACTACCCAAAGCAATCTACAGATTCAATGCAATCCCTATCAAACAACCACTGGCATTTTTCACAGAACTAGAACAAAAAATTTCACAATTTGTATGAAACACAAAAGACCCTGAATAGCCAAAGCAATCTTGAGAATGAAAAACAGAGCTGGAGGAATCAGGCTCCCTGACTTCAGTCTATACTACAATGCTACAGTAATCAAGACAGTATAGTACTGGCACAAAAACAGAAATATAGATCAATGGAAGAGGATAGAAAGCCCAGAGATAAACCCACGCACATATGGTCACCTTATTTTTGATAAAGGAGGCAAGAATATAGAGTGGAGAAAAGACAGCCTCTTCAATAAGTGGTGCTGGGAAAACTGGACAGCTACATGTAAAAGTATGAGATTAGAACACTCCCTAACACCATACACAAAAATAAGCTCAAAATGCATTAAAGACCTAAATGTAAGGCCAGACACTATCAAACTCTTAGAGGAAAACATAGGCAGAACACTCTATGACATAAATCACAGCAAGATCCTTTTTGACCCACCTCCTAGAGAAATAGAAATAAAAACAAAAATAAACAAATGGGACCTAATGAAACTTAAAAGCTTTTGCACAGCAAAGGAAACCATAAACAAGACCAAAAAACAACCCTCAGAATTGGAGAAAATATTTGCAAATGAAGCAACTGACAAAGGATTAATCTCCAAAATTTACAAGCAGCTCATGCAGCTGAATAACCAAAAAACAAACAACCCAATCCAAAAATGAGCAAAAGACCTAACTAGACATTTCTCCAAAGAAGATATACAGATTGCCAACAAACACATGAAAGAATGCTCAACATCATTAATCATTAGAGAAATGCAAATCAAAACTACAATGAGATATCATCTCAATGGCCCTCATCAAAAAATCTAGAAACAATAAATGCTGGAGAGGGTGTGGAGAAAAGGGAACACTTTTGCACTGCTGGTGGGAATGTAAATTGATACAGCCACTATGGAGAACAGTATGGAGGTTCCTTAAAAAACTACAAATAGAACTACCATATGACCCAGCAATCCTATTACTGGGCATATACCCTGAGAAAACCATAATTCAAAAAGAGTCATGTACCAAAATGTTCATTGCAGCTCTATTTGCAATAGCCAGGAGATGGAAGCCACCTAAGTGTCTATCATCAGATGAATGGATAAAGAAGATGTGGCATATATACAATGGAATATTACTCAGCCATAAAAAGAAACGAAATTTAGTAATTTGTCTTGAGGTGGATGGACCTAGAGTCTGTCATACAGAGTGAAGTAAGTCAGAAAGAGAAAATCAAATACCGTATGCTAACACATATATATGGAATCTAAGAAAAAAAAAGTCTTGAAGAACCTAGGGGTAAGATGGGAATAAAGACACAGACCTACTAGAGAATGGACTTGAGGATATGGGGAGGGGGAAGGGTAAGCTGTGACAAAGTGAGAGAGTGGCATGGACATATATACACTACCAAACGTAAAATAGATAGCTAGTGGGAAGCAGTCGCATAGCACAGGGAGATCAGCTCGGTGCTTTGTGACCACCTAGAGGGGTGAGATAGGGAGGGTGGGAGGGAGGGAGATGCAAGAGGGAAGAGATATGGGAACATATGTATATGCATAACTGATTCACTTTGTTATAAAGCAGAAACTAACACACCATTGTAAAGCAATTATACTCCAATAAAGATGTTTAAAGAAAAAAAAAAAGAATCCGCCTGCCAATGCAGGGGACACGGGTTCGAGCCCTGGTCCAGGAAGATCCCACATGCCGCGGAGCAACTGTGCGCCACAGCTACTGAGCCTGCCCTCTAAAGCCCGCGTGCCACAACTACTGAGCCCACGTGCCACAACTACTGAAGCCCGCAGGCCTAAAGCCAGTGCTCCGCAACAACAGAAGCCACCGCAGTGAGAAGCCTGTGCACCGCAACGAAGAGTAGTCCCCGCTCACTGCAACTAGAGAAAGCCTGCGTGCAGCAACAAAGACCCAACGCAGCCAAAAATAAAACAAATTTATATATTTAAAAAAGGCCATGCAATTATGTTGCTTGTTTCCACGTTCTGTTTAATTTTTCTTACACTACTCCTAGGCAATATGATTGCCACTATTTTTGAGTAATTTACAGCTAAATCATAAGATTTGCACTTTGGCATTAGCATTCCCCTCAAGAATTTTGGTCTGGAGTTTGAAGCCTTGTTGGTTCCCTTCTTTGGGTTTCAGAGTTGTAAACAATGTTACTTCATGATTCGTTCTTCTAATCTCTTAGTCTAAGAGTGTACTGCCAAATTAGCCAAACTGAGCAATGGCTCTGAGCGTCAGAACAAGCAGGAAAATCTTAGGCTATGTTATGTGTTGAACTGTATTCCCTCAAAACTCGTATGTTGACGTGCTCACCCTCAGTACCTCAGAATGTGACCTTATTTGAAGATAAGGTCTTTATAGAGGTAATCCAGTTACAGTGAGGTCATTAGGGTGGGCCCTATTCCAATATGACTTGTGTCCTAATAAGAAGGGGAAATTTGGACATAGACATGCACAGAGGGAAGACCACGTGAAGAAACACAGGGAGAAGACAGCCACCTACAAGCCAAGAAGAGAGGCCTGGAGAGATCCTTCCCTTACAAGGAACCAACCCTACAGACACCTTGATCTGAGACTTCCAGCCTCTAGAACTGTGAGACAATAAATTTCTGTTGTTTAAGCCCCCCGTCTGTGGTATTTTGCTACAGCAGCCCTAGCAAAGTAATACAGGCTGTATGTGTGGGTTTCCTTTCTGCAATCACGTGGAATGATGATGTGGTTTTGTTTAGGCTTGTGATCAAAATGCAATATCTTCCTGTGTGAGAAGTTTGGAACACAGTTATCAACAGAGTAGTCACGGGATCTTTTAGACTGGCCTGCTGGGTTTAAAGAGTGTCCCAAAGGACAAGAAACATATTTTAACACTGGCTTTTAGTTCAGAAGAAACAGGACTGCAAACAAAACAAAACAAAACCCAAAAAAACAAAAACCAACCAACCAAACAAACAAACAAAAACACCGAATAAGGATTTTATTTCAACTTCTGAAGTCCTGTTTCACTGCATTTGTAATGTAAATGTTTCAGTTAGCACATTAGCCATGCTACTTTATATGTGCCATCCCTCTTCAAGGTAAGTCCTAACATCCTCAATGCTCACTAAGACCCAGGAATGTTAATGAGAGTATCAGAGGCCTTTGTGAGACCAACGAATATGATGCAGTAATCTTGGTGTGGCTCCATGCACCTGCTTTCTGGGTCAATTATGGCTCAAAGACACAGAAGCAGACATAGAAAACAATCTTATGGTTACCAAAGGAGAGAGTGGGGGTGGGGTGAGAGATAAATTAGGAGTATGGGAGTAACAGACACACGCTACTATATATAAAACATATAAACAAAAAGGACCTACTGTATAGCAGATGGAACTATATTCAATATCTTGCAATAACATATAAGGGAAAAGAACCTGAAATGGAATATCACTCAGCCATAAAAAAGAATGAAATAATGCTATTTGCAGTAACACAGATGGACCTAGAGATTATCATACTAAGTGAAGTAAGCCAGGCAAAGACAAATATCATATATCGCTTATATGTTGAATCTAAAAAAAATGATACAAAATGAACTTATTTACAAAACAGAAACAGACTCATAGATATAGAATACAAACTTATGGCTACCAAGGAGGAGGGAAGGATAAATTAGGAGATTGGGATTAACATATCCACACTACTGTATATAAAATAGGTAACCAACAAGGACCTACTGTACAGCACAGGGAACTCTACTCAATATCTTATAATAACCTATAATGGAAGAGAATGTAAAAAAAGATTATCTATGTTTATATATATGTATAATGAATCACTTTGCTGTACACCTGAAACTAACACAACATTGTAAATCAACTATGCTACAATAAAAAAAATTTTTTTAAGACACAGAAGGATCTGAGGAGGGTATAGCATTAACCAGTTTCAGCAGCTGCTGATCCACAACATTTAGGATTTCCCTGGCAATATAATAATCGCTATAGGTGCAAGTTTTTCATTGATCTTCTTGTATGTAGTGAAGACAGTGGCCTGTTTGAAAATAATGAACTTTTCTCAAAACTCTGTTAGGTTGAAAAAAGGTCTAGACAGAATTCCAAGACTCCTTACCCACACACTGTAAAGGAGGAGCTCTGCCATGGTGCC
Organism: Mesoplodon densirostris; assembly: GCF_025265405.1. Lineage (NCBI taxonomy): Eukaryota > Metazoa > Chordata > Mammalia > Artiodactyla > Ziphiidae > Mesoplodon > Mesoplodon densirostris. The sequence continues at coordinate 96,424,254 of NC_082681.1, forward strand.
CTGGTAACTTGTGTGTATCCACACAGGCTAGGGAGTCAAGGCTTGTACCACAGCTGGATCTAAGTCTTGACAGAATGCCTCTGATCCTTCTGGAACATGGAAGAGCATGGGAGTCTTGTGAAGTGCTGCTTTGAAGCCATTTTCCCACTCACCTCCCTGTCTTCCCTGGGAGATATCAGCCTAGGAAGCTGTCATACAATAGTTTCCTTCTTTTTTTATGGAAATATATTTGACATATAATATTCTGTAAATTTATCAAATCAATATGCTAATTTGATACACATGCATTATAATATGCTTGCCGTTGTAGTGATAATTAGCATTTCTATCACATTACTTATTTCTTTTTAGTGGTTGGAATAATTAAGTTCTAGTCTCTTAGCAAGTATGATGATTATGGTACAATACTGTTGTGTATATTCACTATACTGTGCATTAGATCTCTAGGACTTAGTTACTACTCATTGCAAGTTTGTACCCTTAAACAACATGTCTCCTATCTCCCACCCTCACCCCCTGGTAACTACCATTTTACTCTCTGTTTTTATGAGTTCAGCTTTTTTAGATTCCACATATAGGTGATACCATACAATATTTGTCTTTCTCATCTCACCTAGCATCATGTCCTCAAGGTCCAGCCAAGTTGTGGAAACAACTTAAGTGCCCATCAATGATTGAATGGATAAAGAAGATGTGGTGTGTATATATATAGACTGTCACTCAGCCATGAGAAAGAAAGACATCCTTCCATTTGGGATAACATAGTTTCTTACCCTCTCCTGGGTTCTGATGGGTAAGAGGCTTTCTGCCTTGCTCCCTTAGGGCACAGCTGCAAGCGATGAAAACAATCAATGGCAGTCTAGAACGGACTCCTCAGCAATAGGGTGTTGTACTATCTGTGTTGAAATTATTTGGCCCTTTTTGTTTTAGTGTTGCCCTGCTCCAGGGCCATGGGAGCCCATACCTTTCACTGCCCTCCCTCCTTTCACTGTCTTTGTGATTAGTAAACTGTCTGAATCTAAAAGGGTTTGTTATTATATCTTTACCAATAGAATCTCTCAGGTCTGGCTTTGCCTCGTGCTTGACACAAATTTCACTTGCTATCCAGCCACATACAAAGTCCAAGGTGTTGGCAGAAGAGAGAATGTGGAAAAAGTTTACCTGGGGCAAATCAGAGTGTGTCTTCCAACTCCCAGGATCACAGCACCCTCATTTTCTTTCCCAAATTCCCATTCGCATTTCTTTAATATTTTCATATAGGTGGCATTTGATTAACATGAGCAGCAATTACATGGGCACAATCTTGGATATGCAATGAACTACTAAATATTGAAAATATTTTAATTTCACTAGTAATGAAAATATGAAGATTAAAACAATGTTAAATTAGCAAAGGCTTGTCAAGAGTATAGAGTGGGGCAAATAGGTATCACTTTTCTGGAAAGCAAATTGGCAATATATAAGAAGAGCTTTTAAAATGTCTGTTCCTGGGCTTCTCTGGTGGCGCAGTGGTTGAGAGTCCGCCTGCTGATGCAGGGGACGCGGGTTCGTGCCCCGGTCCGGGAGGATCCCACATTCTGTGGAGCAGCTGGGCCCGTGAGCCATGGCCGCTGAGCCTGCGCGTCCGGAGTCTGTGCTCTGCAGTGGGAGAGACCACAACAGTGAGAGGCCCACGTATGGCAAAAAATAAAAAAATAAAATAAAAAATAAAATAAAATAAAATGTCTGTTCCTTTGATCCAATAACTTCATTTCGAGGAATCTGAATTGAGGAAATGACCATAAATGGGGATAAAAAAAACTATGAACAAATGTTTTTATTGTGATTTTTTAAACATCTTTATTGGAGTATAATTGCTTTACAATGGTGTGTTAGTTTCTGATTTATAACAAAGTGAATCACTTATACATATACATATGTTCCCATATCTCTTCCCTCTTGCATCTCCCTCCCTCCCACCCTCCCTATCCCACCCCTCTAGGTGGTCACAAAGCACTGAGCTGATCGCCCTGTGCTATGCGGCTGCTTCCCACTACCTATTTATATTACGTTAGGTAGTGTATATATGTCCATGCCACTCTCTCGCTTTGTCACAGCTTACCCTTCCCCCTCCCCATATCCTCAAGTCCATTCTCTAGTGGGTATGTGCCTTTATTCCTGTCTTACCCCTAGGTTCTTCATGACATTCCTTTTTCTTAGATTCCATATATATGTGTTAGCATACGGTATTTGTCTTTCTCTTTCTGACTTACTTCACTCTGTATGACAGACTCTAGGTCCATCCACCTCACCAAAAATAACTCAATTTCGTTTGTCTTTATGCTTGAGTAATATTCCATTGTATATATGTGCCACGTCTTCTTTATCCATTCATCCGATGATAGACACCTAGGTTGTTTCCATCTCCTGGCTATTGTAAATAGAGCTGCAATAAACATTTTGGTACATGACTCTTTTTGAATTATGGTTTTCTCAAGGTATATGCCCAGTAATGGGATTGCTGGGTCATATGGTAGTTCTATTTATAGTTTTTTAAGGACCCTCCATACTATTCTCCATAGTGGCTGTACCAATTCCCATTCCCACCAGCAGTGCAAGAGTGTTCCCCTTTCTCCACACCCTCTCCAGCATTTACTGTATCTAGATTTTTTGATGACGGCCATTCTTACCGGTGTGAGATAATATCTCATTGTAGTTTTGATTTGCATTTCTCTAATGATTAATGATGTTGAGCATTCTTTCATGTGTTTGTTGGCAATCTGTATATCTTCTTTGGAGAAATGTCTACTTAGGTCTTCTGCACATTTTTGGATTGGGTTGTTTGTTTTTTTGTTATTCAGCTGCGTGAGCTGCTTGTAAATTTTGGAGATCAATCCTTTGTCAACTGCTTCATTTGCAAATATTTTCTCCAATTCTGAGGGTTGTCTATTCTTCTTGTTTATGGTTTCCTTTGCTGTGCAAAAGCTTTTAAGTTTCATTAGGTCCCATTTGTTTATTTTTGTTTTTATTTCCATTTCTCTAGTAGGTGGGTCAAAAAGGATCTTGCTGTGATTTATGTCATAGAGTGTTCTGCCTATGTTTTCCTCTAAGAGTTTGATAGTTTCTGGCCTTACATTTAGGTCTTTAATCCATTTTGAGCTTATATTTGTGTATGGTGTTAGGAAGTGTTCTAATCTCATACTTTTACATGTACCTGTCCAGTTTCCCCAGCACCACTTATTGAAGAGGCTGTCCTTTCTCCACTGTACATTCCTGCCTCCTTTATCAAAAATAAGGTGACCATATGTGCGTGGGTTTATCTCTGGGCTTTCTATCCTCTTCCATTGATCTATATTTCTCTTTTTGTGCCAGTACTATACTGTCTTGATTACTGTAGCTTTGTAGTATAGTCTGAAGTCAGGGAGCCTGATTCCTCCAGCTCCGTTTTTCGTTCTCAAGATTGCTTTGGCTATTTGGGGTCTTTTGTGTTTCCATACAAATTGTGAAATTTTTTGTTCTAGTTCAGTGAAAAATGCCAGTGGTTGTTTGATAGAGATTGCATTGAATCTGTAGATTGCTTTGGGTAGTAGAGTCATTCTCACAATGTTGATTCTTCCAATCCAAGAACATGGTATATCTCTCCATCTACTTGTGTCGCCTTTAATTTCTTTCATCAGTGTCATAATTTTCTGCATACAGGTCTTTTGTCTCCTTAGGTAGGTTTATTCCTAGATATTTTATTATTTTTGTTGCAGTGGTAAATGGGAGAGTTTTCTTAATTTCACTTTCAGTTTTTTCATCATTAGTGTATAGGAATGCCAGAGATTTCTTTGCATTAATTTTGTATCCTGCTACTTTGCCAAATTCATTGATTAGCTCTAGTAGTTTTCTGGTAGCATCTTTAGGATTCTCTGTGTATAGTGTAATGTCATCTGCAAACAGTGACAGCTTTAGTTCTCCTTTTCTGATTTGGATTCCTTTTATTTCCTTTTGTTCTCTGATTGCTGTGGCTAAAACTTCCAAAACTAGGTTGAATAAGAGTGGTGAGAGTGGGCAATCTTGTCCTGCTTCTGATCTTAGCGGAAATGGTTTCAGTGTTTCACCACTGAGGACAATGTTGGCTGTGAGTTTGTCATATATGGCCTTTATTATGTTGAGGAAAGTACCCTCTGTGCCTACTTTCTGCAGGGTTTTTTATCATAAATCGCTGTTGAATTGTGTCGAAAGCTTTCTCTGCATCTATTGAGATGATCATATGGGTTTTCTCCTTCAATTTGTTAATATGGTGTATCACGTTGATTGATTTGCGTATATTGAAGAATCCTTGCATTCCTGGAATAAACCCCACTTGATCATGGTGTATGATCCTTTTAAAGTGCTGTTGGATTCTGTTTGCTAGTATTTTGTTGAGGATTTTGCATCTATGTTCATCAGTGATATTGGCCTGTAGTTTTCTTTCTTTGTGACATCTTTGTCTGGTTTTGGTATCAGGGTTATGATGGCCTAGTACAGTGAGTTTGGGAGTGTTCCTCCCTCTGCTATATTTTGGAAGTGTTTGAGAAGGATAGGTGTTAGCTCTTCTCTAAATGTTTGATAGAATTCGCCTGTGAAGCCATCTGGTCCTGGGCTTTTGTTTGTTGGAAGATTTTTAATCACAGTTTTGATTTCAGTGCTTGTGATTGGTCTATTCATATTTTCTATTTCTTCCTGATTCAGTCTTGGCAGGTTGTGCCTTTCTAAGAATTTGTCCATTTCTTCCAGGTTGTCCATTTTATTGGCATAGAGTTGCTTGTAGTAATCTCTCATGATCTTTTGTATTTCTGCAGTGTCAGTTGTTACTTCTCCTTTTTCATTTCTAATTCTATTGATTTGAGTCTTCTCCCTTTTTTCTTGTTGAGTCTGGCTAATGATTTATCAATTTTATCTTCTCAAAGAACCAGCTTTTAGTTTTATTGATCTTTGCTATCATTTCCTTCATTTCTTTTTCATTTATTTCTGATCTGATCTTTATGGTTTCTTTCCTTTGCTAACTTTGGTGGTTTTTTGTTCTTCTTTCTCTAATTGCTTTAGGTGCAAGGTTAGGTTGGTTATTTGAGATGTTTCCTGTTTCTTAAGGTGGGATTGTATTGCTATAAATTTCCCTCTTAGAACTGCTTTTGCTGCATCCCATAGGTTTTGGGTCATTGTGTCTCCATTGTTATTTGTTTCTACGTATTTTTAAATTTCCTCTTTGATTTCTTCAGTGATCACTTCGTTATTAAGTAGTGCATTGTTTAGCCTCCATGTGTTTGTATTTTTTTGCAGATCTTTTCCTGTAATTGATATCTAGTCTCATAGTATTGTGGTCAGAAAAGATACTTGATACAATTTCAATTTTCCTAAATTTACCAAGGCTTGATTTGTATCCCAAGATATGATCTATCCTGGAGAATGTTCCATGAGCACTTGAGAAAAATGTGTATTCTGTTGTTTTTGGATGGAATGTCCTATAAATATCAATTAAGTCCATCTTGTTTAATGTATCATTTAAAGCTTGTGTTTCCTTATTTATTTTCATTTTGGATGATATGTCCATTGGTGAAACTGGGGTGTTAAAGTCCCCTACTATGAATGTGTTACAGTTGATTTCTCCTTTTATGGCTGTATTTCCTTATGTACTGAAGTGCTCCTATGTTGGGTGCATAAATATTTACAATTGTTATATCTTCTTCTTGGATCAATCTCTTGATCATTATGTATTGTCCTTCTTTGTCTCTTGTAACAGTCTTCATTTGAAAGTCTATTTTGTCTGATATGAGAATTGCTACTCCAGCTTTCTTTTGATTTCCATTTGCATGGAATGTCTTTTTCCATCCCCTCACTTTCAGTCTGTATGTGTCCCTAGGTCTGAAGTGTATCTCTTGTAGACAGCATATATATGGGTCTTGTTTTTGTATCCTTTCAGCCAATCTGTGTCTTTTGGTGGGAGCATTTAGTCCATTTACATTTAAGGTAATTATTGATATGTATATTCCTATTCCCATTTTCTTAATTTTTGGGTTCATTATTGTAGGTTTTTTCCGTCTCTTGTGTTTCTTGTCTAGAGAAGTTCCTTTAGCATTTGTTCTAAAGCTGGTTTGGTGGTGCTGAATTCTCTCAGCTTTTGCTTGTCTGTAAGGGTTTTAATTTCTCCATCAAATCTGAATGAGATCATTGCTGGGTAGAGTAATCCTGGTTGTAGGTTTTTCCCTTTCATCACTTTAAATATGTCCTGCCAGTCCCTTCTGGCTTGCAGAGTTTCTGCTGAAAAATCAGCTGTTAACCTTATGAGGATTCCCTTGTGTGTTATTTGTTGTTTTTCCCTTGCTGCTTTTAATATGTTTTCTTTGTATTTAATTTTTGACAGTTTGATTAATATGTGTCTTGGCGTGTTTCTCCTTGGATTTATCCTCTTTGGGACTCTCTGTGCTTCCTGGACTTGATTAACTATTTTCTTTCCTGTAGTAGGGAAGTTTTCAACTGTAATCTCTTCAAATATTTTCTCTGTCCCTTTCTTTTTCTCTTCTTCTTCTGGGACCCCTATAATTTGAATGTTGTGCATTTAATGTTGTCCCAGAGGTCTCTGAGACTGTCCTCAGTTCTTTTCATTCTTTTATCTTTATTCTGCTCTGCAGTAGTTATTTCCACTATTTTATCTTCCACATCACTTATCTGTTCTTCTGCTATTGATCCCTTTTAGAGTATTTTAAATTTCATTTATTGTGTTGTTCATCATTGTTTGTTTCATCTTTAGTTCTTCTAGGTCCTTTTTAAGTGTTTCTTGCATTTTGTCTATTCTATTTCCAAGATTTTGGATCATCTTTACTATCATTATTCTGAATTCTTTTTTAGGCAGACTGCCTATTTCCTCTTCATTAGTTAGGTCTGGTGGGTTTTTATCTTGCTCCTTCATCTGCTGTGTGTTTTTCCATCTTCTCATTTTGCTTATCTTACTGTGTTTGGGGTCTCCTTTTTGCAGGCTGCAGGTTCGCAGTTCCCGTTGTTTTTGGTGTCTGCCCCCAGTGGCTAAGGTTGGTTCAGTGGGTTGTGTAGGCTTCCTGGTGGAGGGGACTAGTGCTTGTGTTCTGGTGGGTGAGGCTGGATCTTGTCTTTCTGGTGGGCAGGTCATCTGATGGTGTGTTTTGGGGTGTCTGTGGACTTATTATGATTTTAGGCAGCCTCTCTGCTAATGGGTGGGGTTGTGTTCCTGTCTTGCTAGTTGTTTGGCATAGGGTGTCCAGCCCTGTAGCTTGCTGGTCGTTGAGTGAAGCTGGGTGCTGGTGTTGAGATGGAGATCTCTGGGAGATTTTTGCCGGTTGATATTATGTGGAGCTGGGAGGTCTCTTGTGGACCAGTGTCCTGAAGTTGGCTCTCCCGCCTCAGAGGCACAGCACTGACTCCTGGCTGGAGCACCAAGAGCCTTTCATCCACACGGCTCAGAATAAAAGGGAGAAAAAGTAGAAAGAAAGAAAGAGGATAAAATAAAATAAAATAAAATAAAGTTATTAAAATAAAAAATAAGTATTAAGAAAAAAAAATTTTTTTAAGTAAAGAAAAACAAACAAACAAAAACAAAAATCAGACGGACAGAACCCTAGGATAAATGGTGAAAGCAAAGCTATACAGACAAAATCTCTCACAGAAGCATACACATACACATTCACAAAAAGAGGAAAAGGGGAAAAAATAATATATCTTGCTCTCAAAGTCCACCTCCTCAATTTGGGATGATTTGTTGCCTATTCATGTATTCCAGAGATGCAGGGTACATCAAGTTGATTGTGGAGATTTAATTCTCTGCTCCTGAGGCTGCTGGGAGACATTTCCCTTTCTCTTCTTTGTTCGCACAGCTCCCGGGACTCAGCTTTGAATTTGGCCCTGCCTAGGTCGCCGGAGGGCCTCTGTTCTTCGCTCAGACAGGTCGGGGTTAAAGGAGCCGCTGATTCGGGGGCTCTGGCTCACTCAGGCCGGGGTGTGGGAGGGGTATGGAGTGCGGGTGAGCCTGCGGCGGCAGAGGCCAGCGTGATGTTGCACCAGCCTGAGGCGTGCCGTGCGTTCTCCCGGGTAAGTTGTCCCTGGATCACGAGACCCTGGCAGTGGCGGGCTGCAGTCTCCCAGGAGGGGAGATAGGGATAGTGACCTGTGCTCGCACACAGGCTTCTTGGTGGCGGTAGCAGCGGCCTTAGCGTCTCATGCCCGTCTCTGGGGTCCGCGCTGATAGCCGCGCCTTGCGCCCGTCTCTGGAGCTCCTTTAAGCAGCGCTCTTAATCCCCTCTCCTTGCGCACCAGGAAACAGAGAGGCAAGAAAAAGTCTCTTGCCTCTTCGGCACGTCCAGACTTTTCCCCGGACTCCCTCCCGGCTAGCCGTGGTGCACTAACCCCTTCAGGCTGTGTTCACACCGCCAACCACAGTCCTCTCCCTGCGCTCCAACCGAAGCCCGAGCCTCAGCTCCCAGCCCCGCCCGCCCCGGCGGGTGAGCAGAAAAGCCTCTCGGGCTGATGAGTGCCGGTCGGCACCGATCCTCTGTGTGGGAACCTCTCCGCTTTGCCCTCCACACCCCTGTTGCTGCACTCTCCTCCATGGCTCCGAAGCTTCCCCCTCCGCCACCAGCAGTCTCCGCCCGCGAAGGAGCTTCCTAGTGTGTGGAAACCTTTCCTCCTTCACAGCTCCCTCCCACTGGTGCAGGTCCCGTCACTATTCTTTTGTCTCTGTTTATTCTTTTTTTCTTTTGCCCTACCCAGGTATGTGGGGACTTTCTTGCCTTTTGGGGGTGTCTGGGGTCTTCTGCCAGCGTTCAGTGGGTGTTCTGTAGGAGTTGTTCCACGTGTAGATGTGTTTCTGATGTATCTGTGGGGAGGAAGGTGACCTCCACGTCTTACTCTTCCGCCATCTTACCCCTCTCTCCTGTTGTGATATTTTTAATAATAATTGAAAATGGATGCACTAAATATTCATTAACTTGAGCTCATTGGGAATATGCACACAACCATTTTATGGACTATTATCTAGGCATTTAAAATTTTGTTGACAAAATTTTTTAAATGTGTGTGAAAATCTTATATATGATGTGAAAAATTGAACACAAATTGCATATTGATATGAAAAAAATCAATGTAAAATTTATATGGGCCTTGAAAAATGTGCAAGGAACTATGTTAAAATATTAATTGGTTGTCTGTGGATGGTAGGAATGTAGTGATTACTATTTTATTATTTGTAGTTTCCAAATCAAAATGGGCACGTATTATAGGCATAACCTGCTTCACCAAATTAAGTTTAAAAAAAATCACATCTTTCCTTATCTTGTTTTTGTTTTTAAATTAATTTTTATTGGAGTATTGTTGCTTTACAATATTGTCTTAGTTTCTACTGTACAGCAAAATGAATCAGCTATACATATACATATATCTCCTCTTTTTTGGATTTCCTTTCCATTTAGGTCACCACAGTGCATTAAGTAGAGTTCCCTGTGCTCTACAGTATGTTCTCATTAGTTATCTATTTTATACATACCATCAATATGTGTCAATCCCAATCTCCCAATTCCTTCCACCGCCCCCCCTTTCCCCCTTGGTATCCATACGTTTGTTCTCTACCTCTGTGTCTCTATTTCTGCTTTGCAAATAAGATCATCTATACCATTTTCTAGATTCCACATATATGCATTAATGTACAATATTTGTCTTTCTCTTTCTGACTTATTCACTCTGTATGACACTCTCTAGGTCCATCCAAAAACAAAATCACATCTTTAAAAATTTTTCCAGTTGTTCTCTTGAACTTGCTTCTGTCCTTTTAAGCAGGCAATCCAATATCTTTCCCCCTAAATCTCCCCACTCCATCTCCCAGACTGGCAAGAATCCTGAGGCTTACTCTGGTCAAAGGGCACACCAGTCCTGTGTGCAAAAACCTAGGTAAAATAATAATTTTGAAACCAGGTATAGAAATAATAAGAACTACTATTTATTGAACTCTTAATGTGCCAATCACAATTCCAAGTTATTAAATCATTTAACTCTCCTAAAGACTATGAGAAGAGACTTTTATTATCCGCATTTTGCAGATGAGGAAAATGAAACAAAGGGAATAACTTGCCTAAGGTTACACAGTAAGTGGATGAGGTGGGCTTTGAACGCTGGCAGGATGGCTCTGAGCTTGCTCTAAACCACTGCTTAGGATGTGTCCAGCAAGAACTGGAAAGTAGGGTCAGTTCCCTGCTTCTCTTGTTTCCAAAGCCCCCCAGAGCAGCTTTTGAAGCCTGTTCCTGCCCAGTCCCACCTGGGACCTCGGTGGAGGCTTTTGGCTGCGTGCCTCAGTTCTCCTCCATATAGTTTCCAAAAGAGCAAAAATGGAGGCTGCAATACCATTTAAGACCTAGGCCTTGAACTGGCACAGCATCATTTCCATCATATTGCATTGTCAAAGCAAGTCATGAAACCAGACAAGATTCAAGGGGAGAGAAATAGGCTCCACCTCTTGATAGGAAGAGGTGAAAAAATCACATTGCAAAAGGCATTCAAGATGGGCAGGATTGTTGTGGCAATCTTTGGAAGCAATCTACCACAGAACTGCAATGTTTTAAGAAGGGGTGTGGTATGCAGGAAGGAGGAAGTTAACCTGGGTGAGAAGTTGGGCTGGGCTGAATTAAAGCATTGTTCTAAACCTGGTTGACGACCAGAATTACCTGGGGGAGCGTGTTAAAAATACAGGTTCCCAGAACTGATCACAGATGTACTGACTCAATCCCTAGGAGTAAAGCCTGAAAATATACAGTTTAATGCTCTTTCTTTCAACAGAGATTTTATTGAACACGTTCTCTGTGCTAGGCACCATTCTGTGCTCTGGGTATAAGATGGTGAATGAGACAAAGGTCCTGTTCTTTCCTGGGGGCAGGGAGTGAGCAGAGACAGACAAGAAAAAACAAATGAACGACCAAATAAACAAATGAGTATCTTTTTTGGATTTTTTATCAAAAACATTCTTTTCAAAAGCAAACAAAATGAGACGCTGTGAAGTCATAATTAATAATTGAGAAAACAGGCAGAGATAGAGGGAATGGACACATATGTAAAAGTTATTTATTATAGCATTGCTTGTAATAGCAATAGATTCGTTAAAAGCAAGTTTTCTTCTTTTTGAATTTTTTGTTCTTTTATTTTAAATTTAGTTTTTGATGGTTTTCTTTTTCTTTTTAATTTTTCTTGTTAAAAGCAATTTTAATGGGGTGTAATTTAAGTAAAATAAACTGCACCCATCTAAAGTGCACAATTCAATGAATTTTGACAGATGTCACAACCCCCTACCTCCAGTCCCCAGGCAACCACTGATCTGCTTGCTGTCACCATGGATTAGCTTGCAATAATTAGAATTTCATACAAATGGAATCATACAGTATATAATAACAATAGATCTTTAAACAACTTATATGAACAGCAATAGTGGTACTTTGTGGTACATTTATTAAATGAAATACTATGTGTCCATGGGAAGGGGGAGTAAGCTTTTTAGGTACTAATTTGGAATGATTTCCTCAAAAATATTGTTACATGGAAAAAGCATGGTGCAGAACAGGGCGTAAAGCATGCTACCATTTATATAAAAAGAGAATAAAGAAAAATCCATATATTTGCTTGTATAGGCCTAGACTACCTGAAAAAACCTGGCAACACAGATTGTCTCAGGCGAGGAAAACTGGGTGTCTTGGAGACAGCAGTGGGGAGGAGGCTTTTCACCATAAACCATTTTGTTCTTTTGAATTTTGTACCAACAGAGTTCTTTACCTATTCAAAGAACTAATAATTTTTAAAAAAATCTTAATAATTCAAAAATCATAATAGAGTGAGAAATTTCCCCCCAAATTGGCAGATGACCTTGTAATGTTCAATGAATGACTGTAAACTTCAAATATTCTACTTCAAACTTGATTAAAATATAGTTAAAACCAGAAGCCACAAGTCTCAATTATCAGCTAAAGAGAAACCCTAGAGGAAAAAAAAAAACTGTAAAGAAGTTGAGGATTGGAACTAAACAAGCTGATCCCAAAATTCACATGGAAAAAAAAAATAGCCAGAAAAAAAATTTTTAAAAAAGGGAACAATGATGGGGGACCAGAATAATCAGATAATAAAACACTTTATAAAAACTTAAAAGTGGAACTAGCATATAAATAGATGGACAAATGGAATAGAAGAGAAATTTCAGAAATGGAAATTGACATATAATAATAGTGCTATCTTGAAACAGTAGGAGAAAAAAGATCAGCTCTAGGGTAGCAAGCCGGGGAGGTGGGACAGTGGGAATGGCTCACCTCAGGTATAAACAATAAGGGGTTTGTTGTTATAGAGAATTTAAAACAATAACAAGACTGACTAAATCAACTTGATTTTTATCATCATCAGGCATCATTGATTGTAAACAATGTCAGGGATAAAATGATAAAATTCCCTCCTCATTCCAGCAACTGGGTGGACAGCTCCCACCTGCCTCTTCTTTGGAATACTGCTGAATGGAATCTTTAATACATTTTGTTGGGACAGCTGGATAGTGTCAATGAAAAAAATGACTCAAATAGAGGATAAAGGCTTTATACAGCTGATGCACATCAGGGAGCATTGCAAAGTTAGGCAACGACCTGAGCCAAAGCAGGATTGGAGTTGTCATAGGGCAAGGAGAAGAGAAGGGCATGAGACTTTGGTCTTGTCCCAGGTTGAAGTTTTCTTTAAGTGTAACTGCTGCAAAGCTTTCAGTTGGAAGAGTTGGTATAGGTTTGGTTTTTCAGTTCTTTCTTGGGATGGGTGATGTGGGGTGGAATGTCATTTCAACAGCTGTATATGTGTGTGTGTAAGAGACGGAGACAGAGAGATCGAGAGAGACAGAGGTTGGGGAGAGAGAGAGAGAGAAAGAGAGAAAAAGAGAGAGAGAGAGGGAGAGAAAAAGAGAGAGGCGGGGAGAGAGAGTCTTTAATCAAACCAAATAATAAATGTTCTCTACTTGACAGCTTTTAGACCAGTTTGGGTCACAGACCCACCTCTGGAGCAATAACATTTTCCAGGGGAAATGCTGGATTGATTGATTTAAGCCTAGGATTTTTGCATCCCTGGCAAGGGCAAAGGAATTAGCACAACTGGCCTAGACTTCTCAGGACCCACCCTTCAAGTTGAGCTACCTTCACCCAAATTACATAGGCCGAACAAAAAGAGGCAGATACTTAAATAAAATTGGGTTCCTTCAAGAAGCAGGATAAGGGGTAGATGCTGGGTAGGTAACCAATGATGTCACCATAAATGCTTATTCTAAAGTGAGGTGCACATGTATTGTAATGAACTTTTAAAGCATCCTTACAGTTTTATAACTAAACATGGGGGTCTCAGAAGGCAAAACATGACTTAAGAGCATGAGCTCTGAAGTTAGACTGCTGGAGTTTGAATCCCAGGAACCTTGTGATCACAGGCAAGTTAATTTCCTGAGCTTCATTTTCCTGATGATGATGATAATAGGATGGTATGCTACAGATTTCATAGGATTGTTGTGAGGATTAAATGAAACAATGTACACTAGAGCAGAGTACATAATAAGTGCTCAGAATCACTAAGTCATTGACCAGGCAGGGATTAACATATTTTGTGGTATTGAATTTGATCAATAATCGTTCTTATTGTATTAGGATTTGACCATCTTCTTTTTAATTTTCTTTTTCTTTTTTTTAATTGAAGTATAGTTGGTTTACAATATTGTGTTAGTTTCAGGTGTACAGCAAAGGGATTCAGTGATATATACATACCATATATATATGTGTGTGTGTATATTTATGTGTATATAAATATGTGTGTGTATATAAATATGTATATGTGTATATATATGTATACATATATATATATATATATATATACTTTTTCAGATGCCTTTCCCTTATAGATTATTACAAGATATTGAGTATAGTTCCCTGTGATATACAGTAGGTCCTTGTTGGTTATCTATTTTATACTTAGTAGTGTGTATATGTTAACCCCAAACTCCTAGTTTATCCCTCCCCACACTCTCCTTTCCCCTTTGGTAACCATAAATTTGTTTTCTATGTCTGTGAGTCTATTTCTGTTTTGTAAATAAGTTCATTTGTATCATTTGTTTAGATTCCACATATAAGCGATATCATATGATATTTATCTTTTTCTGTCTGCCTTACTTCACTTACTATGATAATCTCTGGGTCCATCCATGTTGCTGCAAATGGCATTATCTCATTCCTTTTGATGGCTGAGTAGTATTCCATTGTAGATATGTACCACATCTTCTTTATCCATTCATCTGTCAATGGACACTTAGGTTGCTTCCATTGACAGTATTTCTTGAGATGTTTCACACTGATTTCAGCTACTAGCATATGTCTTCCCCTGGTAGCATCAACAGACTCCTGTGTCAAGAGCAAGTCCATCTGGTGATGCATGGGCTGATCCACCTGGCCCCTCCACCTGAAAGTATCAAATCCATGATGGCACTTTCATGATAACACTTACTAAAGACCTTCTTTTCTCACTTTCAGGGCAACGTGCACAGCTTGACTCCCCACTCACAATCTTGGTGTAGCTCCAGAGTCCCAGCAGAGAGCTAAAGCTTCAGACAACACAAGTTTTATGTAATTTTAATTTATTTCTTTAGCTCAACCTAGCTAGAAGAGAAGTCTCCACACAGGGATGTTTGGCTGACCCCTTGCTTGGAACTGAGTCCAATTTCTCACCTTTACTTCCTACCAGAGCAGTGCAGACAAAAAATGTTGTCTGCCATTCTAGTAAACAACAAATGTTGCCCGCAAAGAGCCACTGTATAGTCAGTAACACAATTTTAATCCCTTACCCCCAAAACCTGGGGCTTGGACCATTATGTGTTTTCAGTTTTGCCCATTCACAAATTAGTTTCATCCGTAAATAGAAGATCTACGCTCCATTCTTGGCTTGCCTTATTTCTAAATGATCCAAGACTCTGTAAACTAATGCTTGTTGTAATTCTATGTTTCATTTTTATGCCTGTGTTAACAATAAACAATCTTGTTTTGTTTTGAAATGTTTTCAAAAGATTTTTGAAACATTTTATGAGTTTCAAAGAAAACTTGGTACTTGATATTTTATAGATTTACCCATAATTCAACTTATTTGATTATAATATAACTGCTTCCAGGGAGATAAGGGGAGCTGATACACATTTTGGGAATTTTCTGTGTCCTTTTGCAAAATGAAGTGACCAAATACAGAGATATTTTTTTCTCTATATTTGGACAAGGCTGATAAGAGGGTGTGTAGATTCGCTAGAGGGTCTTTCTTTTAAAAGCAGGTAGGGTGAAAATACTGAAGAGAAAAAATTTAAGTAGTTGGAAGTTTTATCCCATGATGGACGATGAGGTGGGAAGGGCTAACCTTGAATAGGAAACAGGCTTATAGAAGCATTGATGACTATAGCCAGCAGGTGGCAGCAGGGGGCCACATCAGGAGAATTCACTGACCTGGAAAAGCCCTAGCTGAGCCTTTGGGCTTAGGAACCAGCAGTTGTGTGGAGCTGGAAGAGGGTATGATGTGTTTCTCAGCAGAAAAGGAACGAATGACAGAGTCTTCCAGAAGCCCAGGGTTAGAGTCTGGTGTCTAAAATGAAAGGCCCACACAGCATCGTGATTATAGTCAACAATACTGTATTATAAACTCCAAAGTTGCTAAGACACTAGATTTTTAGAAATTAAAAAAATTTTTTAATTTTTAAAATTGAGGTATAGTTGATTTACAATATTAGTTTCAAATGTACAACATAGTGATTCAAAATTTTTGTAGATTATACTCCATTTAAAGTTATTATAAAATATTGGCTGTATTCCTTGTGCTGTACAATGTATCCTTGTAGCTTACTTATTCTATACACACTAGCTTGTGTCTCTTAATCCTCTACCCCTACTTTGCTCCTCCCCCTTCCCTCTCCCCACTGGCAACCACCAGTTTGTTCTCTATATCTGTGAGTCTGTTTCTGTTTTGTTATATACATTCATTTGTTTTTTATTTCATCATATAAATGATAACATACAGTATTTGTCTTTGTCTGACTTATTTCACTACGCATAATACCCTCCAGGTCCATCCACGTTGTTGCAAATGGCAAAATTTCATTCTTTTTTATGGCTGAGTAGTATTCCATTGCATACACACACACACACACACACACACACACACACACCACATCTTCTTTATCCATTCATCTGTTGATGGACACTTGGGTTGCTTCCATATCTTGGCTATTGCAAATAGTGCTGCTATGAACATTGGGGTTCATGTATCTTTTTTAGGGGTGCATGTACCTTTTTATTTATTTTTATTGAAATATAGCTGATTTACAATGTTGTGTTAGTTTTTGGTGTACAGCAAAGTGATTCAGATATATATATATATATATATTCTTTTTCATATTCTTTTCCATTATGTTTATCACAGGATATTGAATATAGTTCCCTGTGCTATACTGTAGGACCTTGTTGTTTATCTATTTTATACATGTATCTTTTTAAATTAGTGCTTTTGTTTTCTTTGGAAAAATACCCAGAAGTGCAACTGCTAGATCATATTGTATCTTTTTGAATTAGTGTTTTCATTTTCTTTGGATATATACCCAGGAGTGGAATTACTGGATCATATAGTAGTTCTATTTTTAGTTTTTTAAGGAACCTCCATACTGTTTTCCATAGTGGCTGCACCAATTTACATTCCCACCATTCCTAGTATACCAGAGTTTCCTTTTAAGAGACTAAATCTTAATTGTTCCCACCACAAAAAAGAAAAGAAATAATTATGTGACATGACAGATGTTTGCTAATGCTACAGTGGTAATCATATTGTAATATATAAATGTATCAAATCAACAGTGTCACCTGAAATTTACACAATGTTATATGTCAATTATATCAATAAAAATTTTAAAAGTAAATAAATCAAATGAAAGGCCCAGAACCCTGGTTGATTGATAGGGTGAAGGTATGTATGCAAGGCTAAGAAAGGAAGGAAGGCACAGGAGGGAGGGCATAGGAGAAAGAGCAGGCAGTGGGTCAGCCTCTGACACACAGATGACAGTGCAGAGTAGGAAGCAGGTCAGAAAGGGTGGGGGTTATTCCTTTTTGCACGAGCACTGATTTTTAAAAGCTGTAAGAATAAGTGGAAGCAACCTAAATGTCCACCAATGAATGAACTGATAAACAAAATGCATTATATACAGACAGTGGAGTATTATTTAGCCTTAAAAAGGCAATTCCAATACATGTTATGATGCAGATGAACCTTGAGGACATTATGCTAAGTGAGATAGGTCAGTCACAAAAAGACAAATACTGTATGATTTCACTTATCTGAGGTATCTAGAGGAATCAGATTCATAGAGACAGAAGGTAGAATGGTGGCCGCCAGGGGCTGAGGGGAGGGGAAATGGGGAGCTGTTGTTTAATGGGTATAGTACTTTGGTTTTGTGAGATGAAAAAGTCCTAGAGGTTGGTTGCACAACACGACTGAACTGTACACTTAAAAATATTAAGATGGTAAATAAGGTTCTTCTGGAACTCCCTTAAGGAGTGATAGGCCATTCCAGGCAGGGTGGTAGGACAGGATATGACATCAATTTAGTATAAAAAATAATACCTCACATTTAAACGGCACTTTGCAATTTACACAGTTCTAGTATGGAAATTCCTTACCTTGTCACGGCTTCCTAACAACTAGTATAGTGTGGGTTGGGTCTCTGTGTTAAAAGTAAGTGGGTGAGCAGGGCTTCCCTGGTGGTCCAGTGGCTGACTCCGCACTTCCAATGCAGGGATGCAGGGGACGCGGGTTCGATCCCTGGTCGGGGAACTAAGATCCCACGTGCTGTGTGGCATGGCCAAAAAAAAGAGAAAAAAAGTAATATTATCTTCTTAAAAAAAAACAAAGGAAGTGCATGGGCTACATGACTAGAGAAGCAGGGAGTGAATGGGTTAACAGGAGGCGTAGGACAAATGCTAGAATTGGTGGGTGGAAACAGGTGGAAGAAATGGAAGAGAAAGGGGCAAAGCAACCAGCTCGTGATCTACTTGATTGCTGTTTTTCCTCAGATGTGATAGGTGGTAACCCCAGTGTTGACTGAAAAACAATGCACAACTGAAAAGTTGCGTGTTATGTGTTATTCGGGGGACTTACAGAGGACCTCAGCCTGGGACACAGGTTCTCAGGTCATCTGAGGAGCTGCTCCAAAGAGGTAATGGAGGAGCCAGGAGATTTTGCAACAAAAGCCAGGTAGTGGGAACATCAAAAGATTACTGTTAATTAAAGAAAAAACAAACATCTCAAGTTAAGGAATTTAGCTCTTTTCTATATATGGGAAGATGCAAGAGTCTGGGCTCCTTGAAATCATTCCTTTGATATGTACCTTAACCATCTAGGGCCAGTATCCTGCTTTTCTCCATGCTGAGTCCCCTCAGGGCGCACTGTCAGGGTCAGCTGCAGTGGCAGATGGCTTGATGGCCGCAACATCCTTTGTTTCCTGATATGGCAGGCGACATTTTTTCGTCCACACTAGTCTTCGGCATTCTTCTGTTTTCTACTCTTTCTGCCCCCCCCTTTTTTGTTCATAAGCTCTGCTCCAAGAAGCAGTATTGCTTCTTAATTAAAGGTGCTTGTGTTCAAAGTTTGGCCCTGGCCCTTCCTGATTACATGATCTCTGGCAGGTTACTTATCTCTCTTGGCTTTAGTTTTCTCTCTGATAATAACAGTTCCTGCCACCTCTAAGCCTTCAATACATATTTTCTCTTTTCATTTTTTTTTCAGCCTTGTGACCTCAGGAACAAATACTGCCCACTGACTGAGTGAGAGGGAATATCTCTTCGAGACTTTTCTTCCTTCAGCTCATCTTGCCACAGTGTTCTTGAGAATATTTCCAATGTCAGCAAGCAGGAAATGAAATTATTTGCAATACACAGGTTTGATTTTTAGTAAAACTTGATGACTTCAAGGGCTTAAAAGAATACAGTTGACCTGAGTGTGAAATTGGCTGTTCCACAAAGCTTTTCAGAGATTAGTTGAAAAACTTGAGGGATGTTTCTGGCAAGTGATTTCAACAATTTCCCTAAAGTATCTGATTACAGTAGTTGGGGTGACATTCTGGGTAATGGGGTAGATATTTTCATTCGTGCAGCCCATAGACTGTCAACCATATTGAACACCAGGAAAACTTGGCTCTTAAATTTCAAGAGGCCTTGCTTGTTACATTGGCTGCATTCTGACCCGTTGGAGATGGCAGTTTTCAATTCCTTCTATTCAATGAGTCCTTACATTCTAATTAAAACCTCAAGTGGAATTCCTCACTTCTGCTTGTTAGCAAGGTAAATCATGCTAGCTGCTATGAAGATAAAAGAACTTTCATTTGGATTTTTCGAACACTGATATGCACTGCTCATTTGAGGGTGTCTGGAAACATTAACTAAGAGAGATTATCTTATACAGAGAGAAAATTCTTAGCTTTAAAACTATTTAACTAAGATTGCTTGATACATTTTTTAACTAACACAACTGGACCAACCTGTATTTTATGTTTAGTCGATGTAAAAATAAACATGAGCCGAATGGCAACCAGATTAAATTGTAAAACATTAATTTAGGATCAGGAACTAAACCTGTGTGGTGGAAGACTGATGTCCCCCTTCTCTGAGTCATCTTCACTCTTGGACTTTTTAGGATGACCTGGATTCAGTTGTCATATACTTGCCTCTTGAAGCAAGAAGCACATAGTGAACTCCTAAAAATGATGCTTTTAATCCAGAAATTCTCCTTTCTAATTCTCCAAAAGGGAGAGTTTCTCTGGTCATTTCCAGGCTCTGCAGAGCCAAAAGATGCATGAGAGCCTATTCTGTAAGAGTTCAGGGACAGACCCGAGAATTTATCACAAGAAGCTTTGTATCCCACGTTGTTATCGAGCAAATGTATCCAATTGCTCGATAACAAATTACCCCCAAACTTAATGGCTTACAATAATCATTTTATTCTGCCCACTGATTTTGTGGGTCAGGGACTCTGACGGAGCACAGTGGGAGTCATTTGTCTCTGCTCCACCATGTCTGCGGCCTCAGCTGGGAAGACTGGGCTGGGGTAACTCAAAGTCTGGGGGCTGGAGTCATAGGAAGGCATCTCCATTCTCGTGTCTGCCTATTGATGCTGGCTGTTGGCTGGGACCTAGGCTGGAGATGTTGACAGAACTCTACCCCGTGTCCTTTCCATGTGGGCTGGGCTGCCACACAGCATGGTGGCCTCAGGGTAGTCGGACCTTTTACATGGTGAGTCAGGGCTTTAAGGTTAGTGTCCCAGGGAACAAGGTAGAAGCTGCATTGCCTTTTCTGACCTGGCTTCACAAACATACAGCATCACATTTGTCTCATTCTATTGATTACAAGTCAATCACAAGCCCACCCCAGTTCAAAGAAAGGAGACAGAGGCCATATGTCTTGATGGAAGGAGAATCAAAGAATTTGTGGACATGTGTGATGGTTAATTTTATGTGTCAACTTGACTGGATCATGGGGTGCCCAGATGTTTGCCTAAACATTATTTCTGAGTGTGTCTGTGAGGATGCTTCCATATGAAGTTAGCATTTGAATTGGTGAACTCAGTAAAGTGGTTTGCCCTCCCCACAGTGGATGAGCATCATCCAATCTGTTGAGGGCCTGAATAGAACAAAAGGATGGAGGAAGGAAGAATTCGGTCCTTCCTGACTGACTGTTTGAGCTGGGTATTAACCTTCTCCACCGTTGGCGCTCCTGGTTCTCAGGCTTTTGGAGTTGGACTGAATTACACCTCCAGCTTTCCTGGGTCTCCAGCTTGCAGAGAGTAGATCGTGGGACTTCTCAGCCTTCAGAATTGTGTGAGCCAATTCCTTGTAATAAATCTCTTCACACACACACACACACACACACACACACACACACACACGCACGCGCACACACACACACACACACACACACACATAGCGCAGGATGGGGACCCCTTCCAGGGCCTGAGAGTGGGCTCTTGTTGAACACTCAGAAATGAATTGTCCGAGGAGACACACGTGCTAACAAAGCAAAAGACTTTATTGAGAGGGGGTGCCTGGGCGGAGAGCAGGAGAGTGAGGGAATCCAGGAGGACGGCTCTGCCTCGTGGCTCACAGTCTCAAGTTTTATGGTAATGATGTTAGCTTTCTGGTTGTCTCTGGCCAATCATCTTGCTCGTGCCCACATTTGGTCTGACTCAGGGTCCTGCCTGGTGGTGTGAGCACCTCTCAGCCAAGATGGATTCCAGCAAGAAGGATTCTGGGAGGGTGGTAGGACAATATTATGGGCTGGTATTTCCTCCCTCTTTTTGGCCCCGCCCAAATCCTCCTGGTTAGTTTTCAGTGGCAGCACCATGTTTCTCGTCAGGACCTCCTGTTGTGAGACAACTCATGCAAGTGGTTATCTTAGAGCCAAGGTGGGTGGTTTTGGTCAACGTTCCCTAACGTATATATCCTATTGGTTCTGTTTCTCTAGAGAACTCTGACTAATACAGCATGGTTTTTTTTGGTTTGTTTTGGTTTTTTGTTTGTTTGTTTGTTTTTGTTTTTGCGGTATGCGGGCCTCTCACCGTTGTGGCCTCTCCCATTGCGGACCACAGTCTCTGGATGCGCAGGCTCAGCGGCCATGGCTCACGAGCCCAGCTGCTCTGCGGCATGTGGGATCCTCCCGGCCTGGGGCACGAACCGGTGTCCCCTGCATTGGCAGGCGAACTCTCAACCACTGCGCCACCAGGGAAGCCCACAGCATGTTTTTAAATTGCCACAATGTGTTAAGCTTTATATATTTATCTCTGAAGGATTATATCATGATTTTTAAGCAATACATTAGACTGGACAAAAATGATGAAATAAATGAACTGTAACCTCAAAAATGAATGAAAAGAACACAGTAGAATTGCCGTCAGATACTGAGCTCAGGGGCCCTGTGTTTAAGATTGACTTAGGCAAATTTCCAGGATCAGTGACTTACACCTCTAAAAGGAGGAAGAGGGAAGAGCTTGTCGGCCCAGTTGCTAAGTGTGTTGTGGGTAGACAGCTTTGCTCAATGATCGCATCCAATGACTGATGGATGCAGGAGTAGATGGCCTGGCCATTTTGGCCCAGCCCAGGACAACTCTGAGGGGCCATTTTATCTCCATCACGGTTCATAGGGTTGGTTGAGGTTCTTGGGCCTATTTTGCAGCTTGACTTGTCTCTCTGCCCAGTTCTTCTCCCTTCCCTTTTTGTTCCAGGTGTTGTTTGTGTCGACTGAAAAAATTCACAACCTAGAAGTTGAGAACTATGTTTTATTTGGTGGACAAAACTGAGGACTTGAGCCTGGGACGCAGCCTCTCAGATAGCTCTGAGGGACTGCCCCAAAGAGGTAAGGGAGGAGCCAGGACATATAGGAGTTTTTGCAACAAAGACCAGGCAGTCAGAACTTCAAAAGATTACTGTTAATTAAAGAAAACCAGACATCTCAGGTTAAGGAATGTGGTGCTTTTCTATGTATGAAAAGATGCAAGAGTCTGGGCTCACTGAAATTGTTCCTTTGATATGCACCCTAGCCATCCAGGGCCAGTATCCTGTGCTTTCCCATCCTGAGTCCCCTTAGGGTGCACCCTCTGGGATGACTGTATTGGCTGAGAGCTTGGCAGTGGGCAGCCCAACCCTTTTGTCTCCATCCTGAGTTCCCTTAGCGTGCACCATGGAGGTGGGCAGCTGTAGTGGCTTGATGGCTGCAACATCCTTTGTTTACTGACATGACAGGCAACATTTTTCATTCACATTTGCAAGGACACTCTTTAATAAATATTCTGTATGCTAAACTCTGTCTCAAGAGTCTGCTTCTTAGAGAACACAACATGCAACATTATCTGCACTCCTGAACTTTACCTCCATGTTATCTCCTATCAACTTTGTCTGTGACTGGGCCCCAAACTGGGAATCTCATGCATTCCCTGCTTAGTCATGGTATCTCTCTCTTTTAAGCCAAGGTTGACCTAGCTTTAATCTCCACTCAGCTTTTACTTCATGGATTGAGCTTGGAGCCCCATCCCACCATCCAACTCCTAATGTGGCTCTTTGGTATATATTTTGGGTGCTCAGCTTGAAACACAGGGCTCACCAACATTAAGTATTTACTGAAGGCAGGGTTAGTAGTTGAGGGTCAATTGTCATGGGAAGAAGACAACCATAGTGTTTTAGACCACTTTAGGAATCACGTATTCATAGCAACAATTTGGTTCAGATGGAAAGAGAGAACATGCAGTTGTTGACTGAACTAAAGAACACAAAAAGAATTTAACATAGTCAGATACACAGCTAGAAATCAGTAGTATTTTCAATGACAGAGGGAGGTGTTTAGTTCCAGATCCCCAAAAGGACCTTACTGGTGGACACACAGCTGTACATAGTAAGTCTGAGAGAAGTAACCTCACATCCAAGCTTCTGGAAGCTCAGCAATATGGTGACAGAGTATAGTTCAGATCAGAATACTCAGATATGTACACAGCCTTTATTTCTTGTCCTCATCTCAGCTAGACCAACGCAGCCTGGGCCAACTGCTTTTCAGAGCTCAGAGCTGTGAGAATGTAATGAAAGTCAGTGACCCAGACATCTCTGGAGGTCTTAGACTAGCTCTAGAGCTAATCCTGGAGGAATCTGTTAGAAGGAGCAATGATAATGTAAAAATGATGCCTAAGAATGATGACAGAAGTCACAAATGGATTGAGACCAGGGTGGGTACCAAAGATGAGAGTCTGACACCATGGTTTTAGTAGATTAATTGCATTAATGGCCCCAATTAATAACTCCTCCCAGTATCCATACCCTTTGACAAGTAACTTGGAGGCTACTCTCATTGCAATGACTGAATATATTTCTGTACCCCTTGATTCCAAGTTTAGCTATGTGACTTGCTTTGGCCAATGGCACGTTAGCAGATGTGAGGCATGCAGAGGCATTAAAAAGCACTTGCATGTATCTGCTTCTGCTCTTGTTCCTCTGAGAACATGCCCAGGCTGGCCTGCTGGAGGATGAAATACATATGAAGCAGAGTCAAGTCACCCCAGTACCAGCCGAGGCTATCTGAGATAAGCTGACAGCTAATCTATCCCCAGAGAGTAGAGTGATCCCAGTGAAAAACAGAGGACCCCCTGCCCCTCCCCCACCACACACAATCTGGGTCCAGTCTATATTTGCTGAGCCACAGTTCTGAGCTAAGTTCGTGCTTACTGTTTTTAAGCCACTGAGTTTTGGGGGTAATTTGTTATGCAGCAATGTTGTGCCAATAGATACCTTAGCAGTCAAGACTGAACATGTTCTGAGGAAGTGTACCGAAATGAAGACTAGGTAAGCAAAAGCAGGGATAAGCGTCAGAGTACTATCTATGAGGTATAATAGGGGAAATGCTTCCCTCTGGTGGAGCAGATGGTTTGGCAGAGGCTGCCCTTTGCTCACATTCCATCTCCATCACTGTCCTCTCCTGCTTTGCAATAGAGCCATCCAGCATGCACATTCTGTACATGTTTTGGTTTTTAAAAAAATAAATTTATTTATTTTTGGCTGTGTTGGTTCTTTGTTGCTGCACGGGGGCTTTCTCTAGTTGCCGCAAGCAAGGGCTACTCTTCATTGCGGTGTGCGGGCTTCTCATTGCAGTGACTTCTCTTCTTGTGGAGCACAGGCTCTAGGTGTGTGGGCTTCAGTAGTTGTGGCATGCGGGCTCAGTAGTTGTGGCTCGTGGGCTCTAGAGCACAGGCTCAGTACTTGTGGTGCACAGGCTTATTTGCTCCACGGCATGTGGTATTTTCCCAGACCAGGGCTCGAACTCGTGTCCCCTGCATTGGAAGGCGGATTCTTAACCACTGCGCCACCAGGGAAGTCCCTCTGTACATGTTTTGTCAGATTTATACCGAAGTATTTCATTTTTGGAGACATTGTGAATAGTACTTTCCCCCCAGCTTTATTGAGTTACAATTGGCACATAATACCGTGTAACTTTAAGGTGCTTAGTGTGTTGATTTGATACATCTATAAATTGCAAAATGATTACCACCATAGCATTAGCTACCACCCTATCCCATCACATAATTACCATTTCTTTTTTGTGGTGAGAACATTTAAGATCTACTCTCTTAGCAACTTTCAAGTATATGATACAGTTTTATTAGCTATAATCACCACGCTGTACATTAGAGCTCCAGAACTTGTGCATTTTATAACTGGAAGTTTGTAGCCTTTGACCAATATCTCCCCATTTCCCTCATCCCCCACCCCTGGTAACAACCATTCTACTCTCTGTTTCTCTGAGTTTGACATTTTTAGATTCCAGATAATATTTGTCTTTCTCTGATTTATTTCACTTAACATAATGTCCTGAAGGTCCATCTGTATTGTTGCAAATGGCAGGACTTCCTTCTTTCTTATGGCTGAATAGTATTCCATTGTATATATATATATATATATATATATACCACATCTTCTTTATCCATTCATCCATTGATGGATACTTAGGTTGTTTCCATATCTTGACAACTGTGAATAATGCTGCAAATAAACATAGGTGTGCACATATCTTTTCAAATTAGTGTTTTCATTTTCTTTAGATAGATACCCAGAAATGGAATTGCTGTATCATATGGTAGTTCTATTTTTAATTTTGAGGAACCTCCATACTGTTTTCCATAGTGACTGTACCAATTTACATTTCCACCAACAGTTTACTAGGATTCCCTTTTCTCCACACCATCACCAAAACTTGGTATCACTTGTCTTTTTTGATGATAGCCATTCTAACTGATGTGAGGTGATATCTCATTGTAGTTTTGATTTGCATTTCCCTGGTGATTAGTGATGTTAAGCATCTTTTCATGTATCTGTTGGCCATTTGTATATTTTATTTGGAAAACTGTCTGTTTAGTTCCTCTGTCCATTTTTTAATTGGGTTGTTAGGGTTTTTTTGCTATTGAGTTGTATGTGTGCTTTATGTACTTTGGGTATTAACTCCTTATCAGATATATAATTTGCAAATATTCTGCCCCATTTCATAGGTTGCCTTTTCATTTTTTGATTGTTTCTTTTTCTGTGCAGAAGCTGTTTAGTGTGATGTAGTCCCATTTGTTAATTTTTGCTTTTGTTGCTTGAGCTTTTGCTGTCATATCCAGGAAATCACTGCTGAGACCAATGCTGAGGAGATTTTCCCCTATTTTTTCTTCTAGGAGTTTTATGGCTTTAGGTCTTAAATTTAAGTCTTTAATCCATTTTGAGTTAATTTTTGTGAGTGGTATAAGACAGAGGTCCAATTTCATTCTTCTGCATGTGGTTAACCAGTTTTCCCAGTACCATTTCTTGAAGAGACTATCCTTTCCTCATTGAGTATTTTTGGTTCTCTTGTTAAATATTAGTTGACTACATATTTGTAGGTTTATTGCTGGGCTGTTGATTCTGTTCCATTTGTCTATGTGTCTATTTTCATACCAGAACCATAATGTTTTGTTTACTATAGCTTTGTAGTATAGTTTGAAATCAAGACGTGTGATACCTCCAGCTTTGTTCTTCTTTCTCAGTGTTGCTGTGGCTATTTGGTTTGTGTGTGTGTGTCTCCATACAAATTTTAGGATTTTTTTCTATTTCTATGAAAAATGCCATTGGAATTTTGATAGGGGTTGCATTGAATCTATAGATGACTTTCGGTAATATGGACATTTTAACAATATTAATTCTTCTGATCCACGAACATGGATTTGTTCATGTCTTCTTCAATTTCTCTCATCAAAGTTGTGTAGTTTTTAATGTATGTATCTTTTACCTCCTTGGTTAGATTTATTCCTAAGTATTTTAGTGTTTTTGATGCTCCTGTGAATGGGATAGTTTTCTTTATTTCCTTTTCAGATGTTTTGTTGTTAGTGTATGAAACACAACTGTTTTCTGTATGTTGGTTTTGTATTCTGCAATTTTATTGAATTTGTTGATTAGTTCTAGCAGGGTTTTTTGTGAAGTCTTTAGAATTTTCTATATAAAGATTATATAATTTGCAAACAAAGACAATTTTACTTCTTCCTTTCCAATTTATATGCCTTTTATTTCTTTTTCTTGCCTGATTTCTCTGGCTAGGACTTCCAGTATTATACTGAATAGGAGTGGTGAGAGTGGGCATCCTTGTCTTATTCCCAATGTAAGAGGAAAAGCTTTCAAGCTTTCATCATTAAGTATGATGTTGTCTGTGGGTTTGTCATATGTGGCCTTCATTGTGATGAGGTGTTTTCTATCTATAGGTAATTCCTTGAGTGTCTTTTTTAAAAATCATGATAGGATGTTGCACTTTGTCAAATGCTTTTTCTGCACCTATTGAGATGATCATATATATTTTATCTTTCATTTTATTAATATAGTGTCATATTATTCATTTGTGTATGTTGAATCACCCTTGCACCTCAGGGATAAATCCCACTTAATTATGGTGAATGATGAATGGTACTGTTTTTAACTTCTATTGCAGTTGTCTATTACTAGTATAAAAAATAGAATTGATCTTTGTGTGTCAGCCTTGTATTCAGTGACCCTGCTAAATTCACTTATTAGTTATAAGTCATTTTGTGGATTCTTTGGGATTTTCTACACGGACAACTATCATGTTGTCTATAAATAGGAAGTGTTTTTTTTCTTTCTTTCCAATCCATATCTTTCTCTGTATTTGTCTTGCATTGACTATTGCATTGACTAGGACTTTCTGTACTATCCCTATTTGTACATAACATGATGAAAAATTTGCCATAACCACATGAGATTTATCCTGGGAATGCAAGGCTGAGTCAATATTCAAAATCGATCAATGAATTACATCATATTAAAAGAAGACAAATCATATGATCACATCAATTTATGCATAAAAGTATTTGCCAAAATTCAACATATGTTCATGAAAAATACAAACAAACTCTCAGCAAACTGGAAGTACAAGAACCTTCCATAATATGATAAAGGGCATGCACACACACACACACACACACACACTAAACACTATAGCTAACATCACACCTAATGGTAAAAGTCTTAATGCTTTTTCCTGAGATCAGGAACAAGGTAAGAACACCCACTCTCCCCTGAATTGCTTAGAATCAATATATTTTAAGTGGAATGCAGAAACATTACTATTGCCACCATAAGATTACTTTCAGGCTTGGTTTAGGAGAACAAAAAAAAAAGAAAAGAAAAGAAAAGGACAACATAACTGGGGATTTCCATATGTTATTTGAGTTTTAGAAGATTCCTTTCCCATTCTTCAAGCCTGAACTAGAGGAGTTCTTTTGGGGCTCTCTCTGTCAGCACTTATGGGTTCAGGCTGCCAGGGGATGCCAGAGGGAGGTAAAAAAGAGGTAAACTCACCATCAGTTCAGTGATACTTTGAGTTCTAGTCTTTTCCCTAATGTGCCTACTCTCATCTTCTTTTCAGAGTCCTGAAAGTAACTGCTCCAGGCTTTATAGCTGCATTCAGTGGGTGAGACAGGCAGAGTATGCTTACTGCATCTTACCTAGAACTGGAACCTGGCATTATTTAATGATATTGAAGCAACACAGGTATGTTAACATAGCAGTTCTACTCCTAGGTATACTTCCAACAGAAAGGCATGTGAATGTGTACTACAATTATACATACAAAAATGTTCATCACAGCACTAATGCTCATGAACAGTAAAATGTATAAAAATTATGGCACAGTCATACAATGGAATACTATACAGCAATAAAAATGGACAAACTGGGCTTCCCTGGTGGCACAGTGGTTGAGAATCCACCTGCCAAAGCAGGGGACACGGGTTCGATCCCTGGTCTGGGAGGATTCCCACATGCCACGGAGCAACTAAGCCCGTGTGCCACAACTACTGAGCCTTCTCTCTAGAGCCCATGAGCCACAACTGCTGAGGCCTGCACGCCTACAACCTGTGCTCCGCAATGAGAAGCCACTGCAATGAGAGGCCCGTGCACTGCAACAAAGAGTAGCCCCTGCTCTCCGCAACTAGAGAGAGCCCACATGCAGCAATGAAGACCCAATGCAGCCAAAAATAAATAAATAAATTTAAAAAATAATGGACAAACTATTTCTATACAATACTATTTCTATTTCTATAACAACATGGATGAATCTCACATATTGTTGAGCATTAAAAAGACAATTCACAGAATATTATATACAATGTGACTTGATTTATACACATATATTTAAAAAACAAAAGCACACTATATTTTTAGGGTTGTATTCTTAGGTTGTAAAACCATGAAGAAAAGCAAGAAATGATTAACATAGGGAATTCCCTGGAGGTGCAGTGGTCAGGACTCTGCACTTCCACTGCAGGGGGGCACGGGTTCCATTCCTGGTTGAGGAACTAAGATTCTGCATGCTGCAGTACAGCCAAAGAAAAAAAGAAAAGAAAAGAAAAGAAAAGAAATGATTAGCATAAAAGTCAGGGTAGTGGTTACCTCTGGTGGGGGATGGAAGGGGAGGAAGTAGGGATCCATGGCAGGGGTGGCTTTTAAAGGGTGACTATAATGTTCTGTTTCCTGACCTGCTAAGTAAACACAGACATTTACTTTTTAAAAAACTTTAATAGACTTTATTATGAGAGCAGTTTTAGGTTCACAGCAAAATTGAGCAGAAATGCAGAGTATTTCCGTATCCTCCCTAATCCTACACATGCACAGCCCCCTTCACTATCAACATCCCCCATTAGACTGTACATTTGTTACAATCAGTGAACCTACACTGATGTTTCATAATCACCCAAAGCCCACAGGTTATATTAGGGTTCATTCTTGGTCTTGTACATTCTATGGGTTTAGACAGATGTATAATGACATGCGTCCACTATCATAGTATCATACAAAATAGTTTTGCTGCCCTAAAAATCCTCTGTACTCAACCTATTCCTCCCTCCCTCCCCTGTAATCCTTGGCAACCACTGATGTTTTTTCTGTCTCCACAGTCTTGCTTTTTCCAGAATGACATTTCATTGAAATAAAACAGTATGCAGCCTTTTCAGACTGGATTCTTTCCATTAGCAATAGACATTTAAGGTTCCTCCGTGCAGGTTTGACAGCTCATTTCTTTTTATCACTCAATAATATCCTATTGTCTGGATGTATCACAGTTTATTTATTCACTCATCACCTACTGAAAGACATCTTGGTTGCTTCCAAGTTTTAGCAATTATACATGAAACTTCTAAAAACATCTGTGTGCAAGTTTTTGTGTGGATACAGTTTACATTTTATTTTTTTTAATTACCTTTTTTTGTAGGTAATTCTATTTATTTAAATTAGATTGAATTTTTTCTGAACAAAATATAGAGGTCAGAACAATTATTAAAGAATTAACTTGGGGGCCTCCCTGGTGGCGCAAGTGGTTGAGAGTCCGCCTGCCGATGCAGGGGATACGGGTTCGTGCCCCGGTCTGGGAGGATCCCATATGCCGCGGAGCGGCTGGGCCCGTGAGCCATGGCCTCTGAGCCTGCGCGTCCGGAGCCTGCGCGTCCGGAGCCTGTGCTCCGCGACGGGGGAGGCCACAACAGTGAGAGGCCCGCATACCGCAAAAAAAAAAAAAAAAAAAGAATTAACTTGGGTAGTTGAAAGAAGTCATCACAATTTTAAGTTTCATTTATGTGATTTTTTTAAACATCTTTATTGGAGTATAATTGCTTTACAATGGTGTGTTAGTTTCTGCTGTACAGCAAAGTGAATCAGCCATACATATACATATATCCACTCTCTTCTAGACTCCATTTCCATATAGGTCATTAGAGAGCACCTAATAGGTCACAGTTTACTTTTTAACCATTTGGTAAAATGTGCCTATAACTTATATATTTTTTGTGTATTTCACACCAAAACATATTTCAAAAAGAGAGACTACATGTAAAGCACAGTGTTTGGCATATAATTAATGCCTAACAATGTTATGTGTTATGATTAAATAATTTACATTCATCTCCCTCAAAGAAAAGAATTTGGGCTTCCCTGGTGGCACAGTGGTTGGGAGTACACCTGCTGATGCAGGGGACACAGGTTCGTGCCCCGGTCTGGGAGGATCCCACGTGCCGTGGAGCAGCTAGACCCATGAGCCATGGCTGCTGAGCCAGCGGGTCTGGAGCCTGTGCTCTGCAACAGGAGAGGCCACGACAGTGAGAGGCCCGTGTACCCCACACACACACACACAAAGAATTTGAGTACCGTTTAAATCAAAGGATCTGACCAAAGCCAAATGTAGCCAATGTGGGCTTTTTCACATGTTTCTGTTAGCAACATATTTCTGCTTGTTATGAAGATAAGACTCTGTTATGGCACAAAGGCCTTATTGTGCTTCATCAAGTATTTCCTTAAATGCACTTCCCTTTGTATGTGTTTCTAGTCCCCACTTTTCTCCTAAGGTGTTAACAATGCAAACATTTTAATGTAATCAGCAAGCTTATTGAACATTGGCTCAACCACTATTTTTAGGTCACTGATAAGAATATTCATTCCAAGCCTCTTAGATAGCCTCATCCACCAGAGGGCAGTCAGCAGAAGCAAGAAGAACTACAGTTGTGCAGCCTGTGGAACAAAAACCATATTCACAGAAAGATAGATAAGATGAAAAGGCAGAAGGCTATGTACCAGATGAAGGAACAAGATAAAACCCCAGAAAAACAACTAAATGAAGTGGAGATAGGCAACCTTCCAGGAAAAAAATTCAGAATAATGATAGTGAAGATGATCCAGGACCTTGGAAAAAGAATGGAGGCAAAGATCGAAAATATGCAAGAAATGTTTAACAAAGACCTAGAAGAATTAAAGAACAAACACCCAGAAGACTTAAAGAACAAACAAACAGAGTTGAAAAATGCAATAACTGAAATGAAAAATACACTAGAAAGAATCAATAGCAGAAAACCTGAGGCAGAAGAACGCATAAGTGACCTGGAAGACAGAATGGTGGAATTCACTGCTGTGGAATAGAATAAAGAAAAACGATTGAAAAGAAATGAAGACAGCCTAAGAGACCTCTGGGACAACATTAAATGCACCAACATTCGCATGAAGGAGAAGAGAGAGAGAAAGGACCCGAGAAAACATTTGAAGAGATTATAGTCGAAAACTTCCCTAACAGGGGAAAGGAAATAGCCACCCAAGTCCAGGAAGCGCAGAGAGTCCAATACAGGATAGATCCAAGGAGAAACACACTGAGACACATAGCAATCAAACTGACAAAAATTAAAGACAAAGAAAAGTTATTGAAAGCAACAAGGGAAAAACAACAAATAACATACAAGGGAACTCTCATAAGTTTAACAACTGATTTCTCAGCAGAAACTCTACAAGCCAGAAGAGAGTGGCATGATATATTTAAAATTATGAAAGGGAAGAACCTACAATCAAGAGTACCCGGCAGGATCTCATTCAGATTCGACGGAAGAATCAAAAGCTTTACAGACAAGCAAAAGCTAAGAGAATTCAGCACCACCAAACCAGCTCTACAACAAATGCTAAAGGAACTCCTCTAAGTGGGAAACACAAGAGAAGAGAAGGACCTACAAAAACAAACCCATAACAATTAAGAAAATGGTAATAGGAACATACACATTGATAATTACCTTAAACGTGAATGGATTAAATGCTCCAATCAAAAGACACAGGCTCGCTGAATGGACACAAAAACAAGACCCCTATATATGCTGTCTACAAGGGACACACTTCAGACCTAGGGACACGTACAGACTGAAAGTGAGGGGATGGAAAAAGACATTCCATGCAAATGGAAATCAAAGGAAAGCTGGAGTAGCAATACTCATAACAGATAAAATAGACTTTAAAACAAAGAATGTTACAAGAGACAAGGAAGGAGACTACATAATGATCAAGGGATCAATCCAAGAAGAAGATATAACAATTATAAATATATATGCACCCAACATAGGAGCACCTCAATACGTAAGGCAAATGCTAACAGCTATAAAAGAGGAAATTGACAGTAACACAATAATAGTGGGGGACATTACTATCTCATCCAAACAGAAAATTAATAAGGAAACACAAGCTTTAAATGACACAATAGACCAGATAGATTTAATTGATATTTAGGGGACATTCCATCCAAAAACAGCAGATTACACTTTCTTCTCAAGTGCGCATGGAACATTCTCCAGGACAGATCACATCTTGGGTCACAAATCAAGCCACAGTAAATTTAAGAAAATTGAAATCATATCAAGCATATTTCTGACCATAACGCTATGAGACTAGATATCAGTTACAGGGGAAAAAAAATGTAAAAAACACAAACATATGGAGGCTAAACAATATGTTACTAAATAACCAAGAGATCACTGAAGAAGTCAAAGGGGAAATCAAAAAATACCTAGAGACAAATGACAACGAAAACACGACGATCCAAAACCTATGGGAAGCAGCAAAAGCAGTTCTAAGAGGGAAGGTTGTAGCAATAGAAGCCTACCTCAAGAAACAAGAAAAATCTCAAATAAACAATCTAACCTTACACCTAAAGGAACTAGAGAAAGAAGAACAAACAAAGCCCAAAGTTAGTAGAAGGAAAGAAATCATAAAGATCAGAGCAGAAATAAATGAAAAAGAAACAAAGAAAATAATACCAAGATCAATAAAAGTAAAACCTTGTTCTTTGAGAAGGTAAACAAAATTGATAAACCATTATCCAGACTCATCAAGGAAAAGAGGGAGAGGACTCAAATCAATAAAATTAGAAATGAAAAAGGAGAAGTTACAATGGACACCGCAGAAATACAAAGCATCCTAAGAGACTACTACAAGCAACTCTATGCCAATAAAATGGACAACCTGGAAGAAGTGGACAAATTCTTAGAAAGGTATAACTTCAAAGACTGATTCAGGAAGAAATAGAAAATATGAATAGACCAATCACAAGTAATGAAATTGAAACTGTGATTAAAAATCTTCCAACAAACAAAAATCCAGGACCAGATGGCTTCACAGGTGAATTCTATCAAACATTTAGAAAAGACCTAACACTCATCCTTCTCAAAGTCTTCCAAAAAATTGGAGAGGAAGGAACACTCCCAAACTCATTCTATGAGGCCACCATCACCCTGATACCAAAACCAGACAAAGATACTACAAAAGAAGAAAATTACAGACCAATATCACTGATGAATATAGATGCAAAAAGCCTCAACAAAATACTAGCAATCAGAATCCAACAAAACATTAAAAGGATCATACACCATGATCAAGTGGGATTTATCCCAGGAATGCAAGGATTCTTCAATATATGCAAATCAATGTGATACACCATATTAACAAATTGAAGAAAAAAACATGATCATCTCAATAGATGCAGAAAAGGTTTTGACAAAATTCAACACCCACTTATGATAAAAACTCTCCAGAAAGTGGGCATAGAGGGAACCTACCTCAACATAATAAAGGCCACATATGACAAACGCACAGCAAACATCATTCTCAATGGTGAAAAACTGAAAGCATTTCCTCTAAGATCAGGAGGAGCAAGACAAGGATGTCCACTCTCGCCACTATTATTCAACATAGTTTTGGAAGTCCTGGCCACAGCAGTCAGAGAAGAAAAAGAAATAAAAGGAATACAAATTGGAAAAGAAGAAGTAAAATTGTCACTGTTTGCAGATGACATGATACTATACATAGAGAATCCTAAAGATGCCACCAGAAAACTACTAGAGCTAATCAATGAATTTGGTAAAGTTGCAGGATACAAAATTAATGCACAGAAATCGCTTGCTTTCCTATATGCTAATGATGAAAATTCTGAAAGAGAAATTAAGGAAATATTCCCATTTACCATTGCAACAAAAAGAATAAAATACGTAGGAATAAACCTACCTAGGGAGACAAAAGACCTGTATGCAGAAAACTATAAGACACTGATGAAAGAAATTAAAGATGATACAAGTAGATGGAGACATATACCATGTTCTTGGATTGGAAGAATCTATATTGTGAAAAGGACTATACTACTCAAAGCAGTCAACAGATTCAATGCAATCCCTATCAAGTTACCAATGGCATTTTTTACAGAACTACAACAAAAAATCTTAAAATTTGTATGGAGACAAAAAAGACCCCGAATAGCCAAAGCAGTCTTGAGGGAAAAAAACAGAGCTGGAGGAATCAGACTCCCTGACTTCTGACTATACTACAAAGCTACAGTAATCAAGACAATATGGTACTGGCACAAAAACAGAAATATAGATCAATGGAATAGGGTAGAAAGCCCAGAGATAAACCCACGCACCTATGGTCAACTAATCTATGACAAAGGAGGCAAGGATATACAATGGAGAAAAGACAGTCTCTTCAATAAGTGATGCTGGGAAAACTGGACAGCTACATGTAAAAGTATGAAATTAGAACACTCCCTAACAGCATACACAAAAATAAACTCATAATGGATTAGAGACCTAAATGTAAGACTGGACACTATAAAATTCTTAGAGGAAAACATAGGAAGAACACCCTTTGACATAAATCACAGCAAGATCTTTTTTGACCCACCTCCTAGAGAAATGGGAATAAAAACAAAAATAAACAAATGGGATCTAATGAAACTTCAAAGCATTTGCAAAGCAAAGGAAACTACAAACAAGATGAAAAGATAACCCTCAGAATGGGAGAAAATATTTGCAAATGAATCAACTGAGAAAGGATTAATCTCCAAAATATATAAACAGCTCATGCCGTTCAATAATAAAAAAACAAACAACCCAATCAAAAAATGGGCAAAAGACCTAAATAGACATTTCTCCAAAGAAGACATACAGATGGCCAAGAAGCCCATGAAAAGCTGCTCAACATCACTAATTATTAGAGAAATGCAAATGAAAACTATCATGAGGTATCACCTCACACCAGTTAGAATGGGCATTATCAGAAAATCTACAAACAGCAAACACTGGAGAGGGTGTGGAGAAAAGGGAACCCTCTTGCACTGTTGGTGGGAATGTAAATTGATACAGCCACTATGGAGAACAGTATGGAGGTTCCTTAAAAAACTAAAAATAGAATTACCATATGACCCAGGAATCCCACTACTGGGCATATACCCAGAGAAAACCATAATTAAAAAAGAGACATGGGCTTACCTGGTGGCGCAGTGGTTGAGAGTCCGCCTGCCGATGCAGGGGACACGGGTTCATGCCCCGGTCCGGGAAGATCCCACATGCCACGGAGTGGCTGGGCCTGTGAGCCATGGCCGCTGAGCCTGCGCATCCGGAGCCTGTGCTCTGCAATGGGAGAGGCCACAACAGTGAGAGGCCCACGTACCGCAAAAAAAAAAAAAAAAAAAAAAAAAGAGACATGCATCCCAATGTTCATTGCAGCACTATTTACAATAGCCAGCACATGAAAACAACCTAAATGCCCATCGATAGACGAATGGATAAAGAAGGTGTGGTACATATATACAATGGAATATTACTCAGCCATAAAAAGGAATGAAATTGGGTCATTTGTAGAGACGTGGATGGACCTAGAGACTGTCATACTGCGTGAAGTAAGTCAGAAAGAGAAAAACAAATAGCGTATATTAACACATGTATGTGGAACCTAGAAAAATGTAACAGATGAACTGGTTTGCAGGGTAGAAATAGAGATACAGATGCAGAGGACAAACGTATGGACACCAAGGGGGAAAGCTGCAGGGTGGTGGGGATGGTGGTGTGATGAATTGGGCAATTGGGATTGACATGTATACACTGATGTGTATGAAATGGATGACTAATAAGAACCTGCTGTATAAAAAATAAATTTAATTTAATTTAAAAAAACTACTCATTCTGACACTTAAGTCAACTCTTTTGGGCCAGGCCTGGACTCACCCTTCTCCACCAGACCTATGCCCTTCTGGGATTAAGAATGTGAGAGTGAGGGACTTCCCTGGTGGTCCCGTGGCTGGGGCTCTACGCTCCTGTGCGGGGTGTGGGGTGGGGTCCAGCTTTGATCCCTGGGCTGGGAGCTGGATCCCACATGCTGCAGCTAGAGGGTCCCGTGTGCCGCATCTGGGACCTGGTGCAGCCAAATAGAGAAATAAAAATAAAATATTAAAAAAAAAGAGAATGTGAGAGTGTATATGTGTTGGGAGTAGAGGGTGACAGCTCAGAAATGAAGGTCTGCTTGATTTGGTCTTGGCTGCAGCCATTGCATGCAAGCATCTCCAACCCTGTCCTGGCACAACTCCACTATGCTCCAGTGCTTCCTAGAGTCCTTTGTATGCTTTAGCCCCTGTTAGCCCTACCTCCATGCTGATGCCCACTCTCAAGGTCAAGGTGGAAGACATCTAATGAGGGTGGCGTTTTCACCATGGTCCTCCCATGTGCTCCAGTGATGCCCTGTTTACTCAAGTAAATGAGCTTTCTGGGGCAAGCATTGTTCTGCATAAGGGAATTTCCCCTATAACTCAATTTACTACTTTTAGTGCCAATTTTTTTCTCTAAAATTGAACAGTCTTAATAGAACACTTTTTTCTTTTGGCCGCCCCGCGCAGCTTGCGGAATCTTAGTTCCCCGACCAGGGATCGAACCAGTGCCCCTTGCAGTGGAAGTGTGGAATTGTAACCACTGGACCACCAGGGAATTCCCAGTGGAACACTTCTTAAAATGGATTGTAGAATTATCTGCCTTCTTTCAAAGTGTATATTACGTATAATTTGATCTTTCCTTTGTGTCCCATGGTGCCATGGCTACGAAGATGTGTAGGACCGTTTGCCCTATGGCTCACCTCATTGTGCTTTCATAGTTCTACCAGCTGGGGTTGTAAAGTAACATTTGCTTTTCCCCTCGTATAAAAATATTACATCTTTATTATAGAAAATTTCAAAAATAGAAAAAAGTAGAAAGAAAATTACTCATTTAGACTTAGAAACATTTAGATGTTTTTCCTTCTGGTCTCTTTTTAAAATATTTCTTTGAGACATTTTTCTATGTATAGCTTATTTATTCTACTTAGTTGCAGTTTCTTACAGCTTCCACAGATGGTTCTGTGTTGGGAGGCAGAGATATTGAATAATATTGTTCAAACTGAGAAGGAACTTCGAGACTAAAAAGCGAAGCAGGCTGCTCCATAAAGTGCAATTATGAAGTTTATTGTGAGTAACTTACATACAGGCAGGACTGGGTGGACGACTACGATCCAGAGGCATTCGAAGCTGCACTCCACACTGATGAAAGGGGTACAGGGGAATTTAAAGGGGCCAAAGCTAAAAATAAAATCTGACTACCAAGTGAGAAGCACCGCCTACATTGATGGGAACTGAGGGTTTTTCCTCCCCGAGGGTGCTCATGACCATTAAGCATCCACGTCAGCAAAAGGCACTCTTCCAGTTTTTATATCAGCTGAAGGCAAGGGTAAAAGTTGATAGGGAACTTATCTGGCTTGAGCTAAAGCTCAGTCATGTGGAAAGAGGAGGGGGTAGGAGTGCAGGCCCAAGATGGAGCTGACAAAATGGAGTCAGTGTGGTTCAGCCACACCATCTCTCCTCTCTCTCTTAGCCTGTTAGTCATCCCTTCTTACTGTCTCTAGGATCACACTGTCCACTCCTCCTCCCTTTCATAATCTGTGACTTCTAAACTGAGCAGGAGAAAGAGTTTACCATGACTATTAAAACTGTAGGCAAAAGTAACAATGGATAGGCTCTTCAGGAAAGCCTGTGGTTCACATCACCATAGTCATATATGTGGGTTTTGAAATGGCTTCTCCAGCCAATCAGCAGATTTCTTGGTTTTCTTGCTCCATTCCACATGTGTGAGATTCCTAGAAAGTCTACTCTTCCCTTAAAGGTGTTGATACCATTCTGCAAGTACCTCTTGTCATTGACTGAGTAAATATTTGATTAAATTTTAAATACCTTGAGGGTAGGGACTATCTTCTAACAATAACTTGTATTATGCTCCACACGTGATAGGCACTCTAGAAATGCTTTTGGTGAATAACATTCAATTGAGATATTCCCAGTCTCAGTCTAGACTCTGTTTTACTGATATCCTTTATCTTGACCAAAGTTTAGATTTTTACCAAGTTTTAATCTGAATAAGATTAAGAGTGTCTCAAGGAGTGATTGTGGGGGATGTGTGAGCATCCTTTTACCCAATCTCTGCCCACTTCCCATGGCTTCCATATGGCAAATTATTCCTCTCCCACCCTGACTCAGTGTGAAGCATGTGTCCTGGACCTAAATCAATCATCATCGCCTTCTCCCAGCCATAGTGATTGGTTCAGACTTGGGGCATTTGATCCAGCTAGACCTAGCTAGAGTAAACTTCAGGACTTCTGGGAATGCTGGGATAAATAAAGATGCTTGTTTCTTCTTGCTGGCTGTGAAATTGGAAGGCTACCCCAGAAGTTCCTTGCTGCCACCTTCCAGCCATGAGGTTGCCTTTCCTGAATGAGCTAACATACGGACATGAGCAGAGCTGTACTGAGAGATAGAAAACAGGGCCTGAGTACATCTTTGAGCCTCTTCATTCCTGTGTATGGCCATGCCTGAAGCCAAATTTACCACTGGTCAGACCACTGTTGCAGGTCGGGGTCTCCAAAAGCAGACACTGATATGCAATTTGGGGAGCGAGAGGTTTATAAGGGGTCAACACCTGTGAAAGGAGGAGGAAGCAGGATGGGGCAGCAGTGAGGCAGGTCTGACAAAGCCTCAGCCAATGCAGCAGGGATCTCCAGGGCAAGTATTTCCTGTCAGAGTTCAAGTCTCAAGGTGAGCCTTTGATCCTCTGCCTTGCTCTGTCATTGGATATGGGCTCAGAAGGGTGTGACCTTGTGGGAGGTGGCCCTTTGCACTTGAGGCAGCCCTGGAAGGAACTGACAACTGGAGGCTATCACAGCTCTCTTAAGGGACACCTGGGGGGTGCATCTCTGTGTCTAGCACAGTTACGTAAGCCTTATCATTATTGTTATTACTATGATGATGCTAAACTAGTTTGAGCTGAATTTTCTGCCACTTGCAGCCAAAAGCCTTCAAATTAATGCAGTGATGATTTTGACAGTTAAAGTCCCACTGTGATGTGATAGAGGCAATTATCTCAGACCCAAATAGTAGTACTTGGATTTAAGTATCTCCGTTTGAGATGTTGAGCAGACATCAGCACTGAAGCTTGACCTGGCATTAGGATTCAGGGACTAATAATGTTGCTCTTGCTTAAATGGTCCCCATGCATCCTTCTGTTATGCTTCTATGCCCACACCTGGCTTCAGAATGTTGGAAGTGGAGCCCTCTGTCAATATTCTTGATTATTTGGAACGGAGGTTATGTCCTCCACAAAAATAAGGGATATTCTCCTACAGTGAAAGAATCACTCATTCAAGGACCCAGAGAATCTCATATGAGTGAAGTCAGACAGAGAAGGACAAATACCATATGATTTCGCTTATATTTGGAATCTAAAAACTGGTACAAATGAACTTATTTGCAAAACAGAAATAGACTCACAGATGTAGAAAACAAACGTATGGTTACCAAGCGGGGGAGGGGGGCAGGGGTAAATTGGGAGATTGGGATTGACATACACACACTACTATATATATATATATATATATATATATATATATATATATATACTAATAGGAACCTACTGTATAGCACAGGGAACTCTACTCAATACTCTGTAATGGCCTATATGGGAAAAGAATCTGAAAAAGAATAGATATATGTATATGTATAACTGATTCACTTTGCTGTACAGCAGAAACTGACACAACATTGTAAATCAACTATACTCCAATAAAAATTAATTTTAAAAATACACCAGGACCCAGACAATCTGATGGTTGGGCCCTGTGGTATATTCAAGATGACCACAAATTCTTTGCCAATCCTCCCATCAAGTGCTGGACTCTGTCTTCCCACACCTTGAATCTTGACTGGTCTTGTGACTTGCTTTGACCAATGGAATAAGGTGAAAGTGTTATTATGGGATTTCTGAGCCCAGGCCTTAAGAGAGAATGACAGCTTCTGCTTTCTTCCTCTTGGAGTCCAGCTGCCATGCCATAAGGTAGTCCAGGCTAGATTGCTGAATGATTAGAGGCCATGTGGGGAGAGGTCCTGGAGCCTGAGAGGTCATCTTAGAGGTCCCGGACCCAGCCACCCTTAGAGATCCCAACTGAACACAACTGCATAAGAGATCCCAAGACCAGCCAAAGAACCACGCAGCTGAATTCCAGCCATCCCACAGAATTGTGAGAGATAATAAGCAATAATTATAATAATTATCTTTTTATTTTTAATTGCAGTTATAAACACGAACATGTAATTTACCATCTTAAAGTGTACAGTTCAGTAGTGTTAAGTGTATTCACATTGCTATGCAACCAACCTCCAGAACTTTTGTATTTTGAAAACTGAAACTCTGTACCCATTAAACAACTCCCCTGTCCTCCTTCCTCCCAGCCCCTGTCAATCCCCATTCTGTTTTTTGTTTCTATGAATCTGACTACTTTAGATACATCAGGTGAGTGGAATCATACAATATTTGCCTTTTTGTGACTAGCTTATTTCACTTAGCATAATATCCACAAGGTTTATCCATGTTGAATAAATAATTATTTTAAGCCACTAAGTTTTGGGATGGTTTGTTACACCACAATAGATAGTGGATGCAGGATCATCTGACAAGTTTTGTTTTTCAAAAGGAATAAGCATTTTAATTTTTTTCATTAAAGGGCTGGACCTATAGGAGAATTAAGAAGATCAGCTTATCTGCTGATAGTTTGTAGCATATTCCTTTTTTAATAATTAGATTGCATGATAGCACCTTGATTAGGAATCTTTTTCTTTCAGTTTTATCGAGGTGTAATTGACATTTAATGTTGTGTAAGTTTAAGGGATACAGCGTGATGATTTGATACATGCATATATGGTGAACTGGTTACCACAATATGGTTAGTTAACATCTCCATCATCTCACAGTTATCTTTTTTTTCTACTCTCTTGGCAACTTTCACGTATATATAGTATTGTTAACTATAGTCACCACGCTGTACATTAGATCTCAGAACTTATTCATTTTCTAACTGGAAGTTTGTACTCTTTGACCAATATCTCCCCATTTTCCCCACCCACAGCCCCTGGTAACCATCATTCTACTGTCTGTTTCTATGAGTTCAGCTTTTTTAGATTCCACATGTATGTGAGATCACACAGTATTTGTCTTTATCTGACTTATTTAGCATAGCACAATGCCCTCAAGGTCTATCCATATTGTTGCAAATGGCAGGATTTCCTTCCTTCTCATGGCTGAATAATATTCCATTGGGTAGATAGATAGATAGATAACATCTTCTTTATCCATTTATCCACTGACAGACACTTAGATTTTTCCATATCTTGGCTATTGTGAATAATGCTGCATTGAACACTGCAGTGCAGATATCATGACAAGATCCTGATTTCATTTCCTTTGGATATACATACAGAAGTGGAATTGCTGGATCATATGGTAGTTCTATTTTTAATTTTTTTGAGGAAACTCCATACTGTTTTCCACAGTGGCTGCACCAATTTGCATTCCCACCAACAGCGCACAAAGTTCCCTTTTCTCTGCAGCCTCACCAACACTTGTTATCTCTTATTTTTTTGGTAATAACCATTCTAACAGGTGTGAGGTGATATCTCACTGTAGTTTTTTTAAATTAATTAATTAATTTTATTTGTTTATTATTTTTGGTTGTGTTGGGTCTTCACTGCTGTGCACGGGCTTTCTCTAGTTGCGGCCAGTGGGGGCTACTCTTCATTGCGGTGCACGGGCTTCTCATCATGGTGGCTTCTCTTGTTGCGGAGCATGGGCTCTAGGCACACAGGCTTTATTTGTTGTGGTACGTGGGCTCAGTAGTTGTGGCTCGTGGGCTCTAGAGTGTAGGCTCAGTAGCTGTGGTGCACGGGCTTAGTTGCTCCGCGGCATGTGGGATCTTCCCAGACCAGGGCTCGAACCCGTGTCCCCTGCATTGGCAGGCGGATTCTTAACCACTGCACCACCAGGGAAGCCCCTCACTGTAGTTTTGATTTGCATTTCCTTGATGATTTGTGATGCTGAGCATCTTCATGTACCTGTTGGCCATTTGTATGTCTTCTTTGGAAAAATGTGTATTTAGGTCCTCTGCCTATCTTTTAATTGGATTGTTTGTTTCTTTTGTTGTTGAGTTGTATGAGTTCTTTGTATATTTTGGATATTAATCCCTTATCAGATACATGACTTGTAAATATTTTCTCCTATTCCTTAAATTGCCTTTTCACTTTGTTGATTGTTTCTTTTGCTGTGCAGAAGCTTTTTAGTTTGATGTAATCCCACTTATTTATTTGCTTTTTCTGCTTGTGCTTTTGGTGTTTTAGTGGATATAGCATATTTCAAAAACACTGCTTTAACTTATTCAAACATTTGGTTTGATAGTGTAGTCAAATTCTTGGAGCTTTGATTTTCACTGCTCGGCTCAAATAGGCTATCCATATAAAGAAACAGGAACTAATGTTAACATTCATTTCAGATGGCCATACATTTATTTACTGATTCATAGGCCTGGGAAGGAATTTGATGGAATATTTATTTAGCCCATCTCTAAGCAGACTTATACTAGACAGATAGAAAACAGGCCTTTTAAAGGAACTAGCAGAATTATTTTAAAGAAGCTATGGCACAGTGGTTAAGAGCACAGGCCTGGCTT
The DNA here is from genome assembly GCF_025265405.1 of Mesoplodon densirostris. Classification (NCBI taxonomy): domain Eukaryota; kingdom Metazoa; phylum Chordata; class Mammalia; order Artiodactyla; family Ziphiidae; genus Mesoplodon; species Mesoplodon densirostris. The sequence continues at coordinate 96,468,013 of NC_082681.1, forward strand.
TAAGTGTGGGCTCTGCCATGAATTTTAATACTTTCGTAAAGTGGGCATAATGATAGCACCTATCTCACTATCTCAGTCTTGTAACGAAAACTAAATGACTTAATGCATACAAAGGACATAGTAAACACTCAGTAAATATTGGGTTGGCCAAAAAGTTCATTTGGGTTTTTCCATAAGATTACAGAAAAACTCGAATGAACTTTTTGGCCAACCCAATATATACTATATTAGTAAATCACTCCAGTGTTTAATCACATCTTCAATATCAAAAGCTTCCTTCTACTTTTCAGTGTGTGTTTCTAAACTCATATTAAAGCAAACTCAAAGAGAAGAACTCCAGCCATAGAGATAATAGTCTGTTTTCATTCAACAAATATGTATTGAGCACCTAGAATGTGCCAGGCTCTATGTGGGGTGAATAAAATGATATCGTTGATCTCAGATCTTGCATTTTAGAGTAATGGGAGACACAAAATGCATAAATAAGCCAAACCAAAATGGCAAATGTGAAATTTGCTGAGTAAGAATTAAACAGGGCACTGTAATAGAAAGTAACTGGCAAGAGTAGTGTGCATTTAGATAGGGTCGTCAGAAAAGGTCTCTTTGTGAGGATGACATGTAAACTGAAACTTGGTAGATGAGGAAAAAGCAGACACAAGGGACAGGCAAAGAAATGAGTGGTAAGGCATTTCAAGGAAAAGGAACAGCATGTGCAAAGTCCTAGATGCAAGCCCTGAAACTGGGAAAACATATCCTCTAGTATTTCTCTACAGCTTAACACAGTAAAAGTTCTCTCTTTCTGGAGGAACATAAAACTACTACCCAGAGGTATCCATCCTTTCCACTAACATTCTTATCTCATTCATGAGCAGATAACACTGTTCCGTGGTTACAGCAAACTATAAAGACTGTGCATGCAAGAGCAAGAGTTGAGAACTGTAACAGAGGTTAATCTGAATGCATTTAATGATATGATCTGGGCAAATTGACCAGCCCCTCTCTTCACACTCATCTTCCAAATGATGTCACCAATCTCTTCACTGCTCAAGTCAGAGCCAGGGGACCCATTCAATCACCAAGTCTGGTCACTTGTCCCAAGTCAATCTCTCATCCATCCTCACTGTCATTAACTTGGTTTGGTTCTTATCATTTATTTCCTTCTGAATTACAAAAAGTTACCTCCCAGCTGTTGTAGTGGATTGCAGAAATGGCCACAAATAATTGCAGCTCCTTCCATCAAGAGATGGAATCTCTTTCTCCAGTCCTTGACTCTGGGCTGGCCCTGACACTTGCTTTGCAGTTGAAGCAATATTGTGTGAATTTCAAATGAGAGGCTAATGGAACCTTCTGTGCTTCCACTCTTTCTCTGGGAACCCCTACCACTACTGCCATGTGGGCAAACCCAGAATAGCCTGCTGGAGGCTGAGAGACCATGTGGAACAGAGATGAGCCATCCCATCTCAGCTATCCTGGACCAGCCAGCCCCCAGTTGACCCAGCCACTCACAGCAAATGCATGAGCCCAACCAGGTTCAGCCAAGCTTGGCCCAGATCAGCAGAACTTCCCATCTGAGCCCAGCCCAAATTGCCTAAGCACAAAACAGTGAGATAAATAAATATGAGGGTTTTTTAAGCCATTAAGTTTGGGCTTAAGTTCCTGCCACAGCAAAAAGTAAAAAAAAATTAAAAAGCTAACTGATACAACTCATTTCCTGGCTTCTGGTTTTGGTCCCACCACAATCAGTGGTCCTTCAAAAACACGACCCAGTCATGATGCTCCCCAACATTTTCCCATCACCTTCGTGTAAAACCCAAACTTCTCAGTTGTGCCTCATCATTCACCACTCAGTCACAGGCTATACCAATTTCCTGCAACTGCCCAAGCATACAATGCATCCTTTCACCTCCATGACTTTGTGAATACCTGTCATGGGCTGCAAATTTTGTCCCCTCTCCAAACTCATATGTTAAAGTCCTCAGGACCTCAGAATGTGACTTATTTGGAGATAGAGCCTTTAAAGAGGCAACTGATGTAAAATGAGGTCATATAAGTGGGCCCTAATCCAATATTTCTGGTGTCCTGATAAGAAGAGGAGGTTAGGACACAGACAACATAGACAGAGCATTGACCATGTGAGGATGCAGTGCGTAGGCAGCCACCTGAGAGCCAAGGAGAGAGGCCTCAGGAGAAGCCAGCTCTGCCGACACCTTGATCTTGGACTTCCAGCCTCCAGAACTGTGAGATAATAAATGTCTGTTGTTAAACCATCCAGTTTGTGGTATTCTATTATGGGAGCCCTAGCAAACTAATACAATGCTATTCCTTCTACTAGGAATTCCTTCAAACCTCAGTACACCCACACCTGCTACTTCTTCACCTGGCTAATTCTGACTTGTCTTTCACATCAAGCCCACCACCTTGGGGAAGCCTTCCCTAATTCCCTTGAGGCTGGTTAAGTGACCCTGGTCTGTGATTCCTCAGCTGTATAGTGCACTTATCCTGGTGTATCAAAAATTTTTTGTGTGTGGTAAGAACATTTAACATGAGCTCTACATTCTTAACACAATTTTAAGTCTATGATACAGTAATTTTAACCATAGGCACTATGTTGTAAAACAGATCTCTATAACTTAATCATCTTACATGACTGAAACTTTATACCCACTGAACAGCAACTCCCCATTTCTCCCTTCCCCCAGCCCCTGGCAACCACCATTCTACTCTCTGTTTCTATATGTTTGACTATTTTAGATACCTCATGTAAGTGGTATCGTGCAGTATTCATCCTTCTGTTATTGGCTTTTTTCACTTAGCATAATGTTCGGGTTCATCCATGTTGTCACATATGGCAGGATTTAATTCCTTTCTAAGGCTGAATAATATTACATTGTATGTTTATATTACATTCTCTTTATCCATTCATCTGTTGATGGACATTTAGGTTGTTTTCACATCTTGGCTAATGCTGCAATGAATGTGGGACTGCAGATATATCTCCGAGATCCTGATTTCAATTCTTCTCGATAAATACCCAGAAGTGGGATAGCTGGATCATATGGTAGTTCTATTTTTAATTTTTTGAGGAACCTCCGTACCATTTTCCATAGTGGCTACACCATTTTACATTCACACCAACAGGGTACAAATGTTCCAGTTTCTCCACATCTTTGCCAATACTTACCTTATTTTGCTGTTGTTAATAACCATCCTAACAGGTATAAAGTGATATCTCATTATTATTTTGATTTGCATTTCCCCAATAATTAGTGATTTTGAGCATTTTTTCATGTACCTGTTGGCTATTTTGTATGTCTTTTTTTGGAGAAATGTCTAAGTCCTTTGCCCATTTAAAATTGGATTATTTGTTATTTTGCTGTTGAGTTGGAGTTCTTCATACATTTTGGATATTAACTCCTTATCAGATAGATAGTTTGAAAATATTTTATCCCACTCCATAAGTTGCCTTTTCACTTTGTTGATGGTTTCTTTTACTGTACAGAAGTTTTTTAGTTTGACGTGGTCTCTGCCCACTAGACTGTGAACACCTAAGGGCAAAGAGTGTGCCTTTCACGTCTTAGTCTCCAGTGCTGAACAGAGTGCCTGGCACACATCATATGTTTGATAAATGCTTGTTGGAATAAAATCCTGTCATTTCCTGCCTCCACATTTTCCCAACTCTGTGTATTTATTTTTTCACGCTGCCCCCTCACTTGTAATGCTCTTCTCCACATCTTCCCAAGTCCAAATCATACCGTCCTATAAAATTCACCTTAAAAATCATCTTTTGGAGAAATTTTTCTGATTGCACGAGCTAGAAGTGATCTACCTTTCATTTGAATGCCCATTGTACTTTATATGTAGCTCATTTAACATATTTTTCATTGTTATGTTGCCCAATATCTGAACACCCTACCTCTGCTGCTCATCCTATAAATTTTTTTCATAAGTTTATTTATTTATTTTTAGCTGTGTTGGGTCTTCGTTGCTTCACACAGGCTTTCTCTAGTTGCAGCGAGCGGGGGCTACTCTTCGTTGCAGTGCACGGGCTTCTCATGGCGGTGGCTTCTCTTTGTTGTGGAGTACAGGCTCTAGAGCACAGGCTCAGTAGTTGGGGTGCACGGGCTTAGTTGCTCTGTGGCACGTGGGATCTTCCCGGACCAGAGCTCGAAAAGCTGGTGCTTGCTTTGCCTGCCTTCCTTGCAGCTAGGGGGCTGGCACATGATCTAGGCTGAGCCAATGAAACACACTCACCTGGTACTCTGCATCGAAAGCGGGAGAGGTGAAGAATTAGCAACAGTGAGGAATGTGTCCCGTGGTGGTGGCAATGGCAACAGCGACGCCCAATCTCCACTGAGATGCCAGGACCCCAGGGTCACAGTCTACACTCCAGCCTCCAGGAGTCACAGGAAGCAGCAGGGGTGCTTCTGTTGGAATGGTTTGGGGGCACAGTTTGGTCTGTTCTGGCTGCCTTGCTTACCTTGGTCTCTGCTCATTTTCTGAGTGTGATATTCCAGCCTTGCCATTAGCTCTGTGAAAAGCCTACATCTGTGGCTGGAGCAGAAGAGCCTCGACTTGTAAAGAATGATAAGGTCTTTGACGACAGGGCTCTGACTTGGTGAATTCACTAACTTGATTGCAGAGCATTGTACACAGGAGGAATTCATTAAATATTTCCTACATCAATGAAAAAATAATGAGTGATTATTAGATATAGGGAAACCAATTGTTCATAGCTTTCTTTTCCATTTGTTAGCTTCTGGCATTTTTCATCAATGTCACTTTTCCTTGATATATGGACACTTACCATCAACATACTCCATATTCAGAGAAAAGAGTTTAATTCCTGAAGTTGATTCCATTAAGCTATAATGCCTGCTATAAATTATAGTGCTTGTATATGATTGACACCGGATATTTCACTACTTGGTGAAATGAAGGGTTGAGAGAAGTACTTTAATAACAGTTCTATGATCTGTATGGCTGAATATGGGGACGGAGGAAACTTGGTCAGAAGACATAGTCGCATGCTTGCTCACGTATATCTTTTTGCATTATTGTTAATAGTCATCCTAACAGGTGAGGTGGACAAACACACATGCATAAGCAAGTAGAAGGCTGCACATGAAGAAGTGATGATGAATGTGAACCTGTGTGCCTGCATTTGATTGTAAACATGGCTTTGTCCCACCTGGAGAATAGACATTGACTTTTTTTTTTTTTTAATGAAAGCTTCTTTCTTTCTTTCTTTCTTTTTGGCTGTGTTGGGTCTTCGTTTCTGTGCGAGGGCTTTCTCTAGTTGTGGCGAGTGGGGGTTACTCTTCATCGCGGTGCGCGGGCCTCTCACTGTCACAGCCTCTTGTTATGGAGCACAAGCTCCAGACGTGCAGGCTCAGTAGTTGTGGCTCACGGGCCTAGTTGCTCCGCGGCATGTGGGATCTTCCTAGACCAGGGTTCGAACCCGTGTCCCCTGAACTGGCAGGCAGGTTCTCAACAACTGCGCCACCAGGGAAGCCCTAGACATTGACTTTAATGCACAGATGGTAGAAGAGGTAGTTTATCTCAGTCAATTTAATCAAAACTGAAAGAAGGAAAGATTCAAATAAATATAACTTGGATATGAGATTTTCTGTTTTGTTCTTGACTTTATTTATTTATTTTTACAATATTGTAATAAGAAAAAGCCTTTTAGATGACACCCATAACAATGCAAAGCTACAGCAGTTAATTGTGTTAGCCTCTGCCTATTATGTAGAAACCCCGGAGGCCACTATGCTATAAAAATCCTCTTCCATTACCTGGTTTCACTTGAAATCCAGTGGGTCTGAAAGCCCATTATATGCTGTTCAAGGATGGCTATTAGAAAACAGAATAGAGATCATCTCTATTTTGTTCTGGCTCATTCTTTTCTGTTTTTTACTTGCATCTCTTCATCATTTCCCTGTTTCCATTTCTGACTATTGCTTCAAATCATTGCAGAAACATTTTTTTTCCTCCTGGCTTTGAGAGATCATGGAACATGATTGGTTTGGAAGGGTAGCATGATTTTATTCACTGTTTTTTGGCAAAAAGAGGGACCAAATAAAACCCTGTAGCTTCAGTTTTAGTCAGAAACAAACCTAGCCTTTGTAGGGAAGCACACATGATTTTGCCTTTGGAAGATGATTTTAAAACCTCTCTTTCCTTTTCTGAGCTCCCTTCAAAACACACTGTATCCGTTAGGGATGCTTTAGGTCAACACTGTCAAGTAGAGCTTTCTTGATGATGAAAATGTTCTAAAATTCTGGCTGTTCAATACATTAGCCACTAGCTCCATATAGCTATTGAGGATTTGAAATTTGTCATGTGATTGAGGGACTGAACATTTAATTTTATTGACTTTTAATTAATTAAAATTTAAACAGTCAAATGTGGCTACTACATCATATAAATAGTAGCCAGCCCAGACTGATAAAGCCATCTGGTAGGATTAGCAAGATGCAATCCTCAGATTTCTGCCCTGGTATCCTTAATATGCAGGCCTCCATCCTCATGCTCCTTGACTTGTGGCTGCAAATGACTGCTGTACCTCTAACCATCATATCTGCATTCCATCAGGAAAAAGGAGGAAGAGGAAGAAGAGAAACTAGAAATCAGCTGTACTTGTCACAGGGCTTAACTGTAATGGAGATTGGGAAATGGAGTTTTTAGTTTTTATTGCCTTGATAGCAGAGGTAGGCAAGGAGAAAAATGAGTTTGAGTTAGCCAATCTATAATGCGTGTCTCAACACCGAAATTTATTAGGCCCTCATGGATTACTGAGAAACTACACATATGCTTAAAGAAAAATAGCTGATTAGGTAGCTGCCTGGCAAGGGGGCAGGCAGACAGCTGGAATCACCCAGGTGATTCAGTGTAAAAGTGATTATGCTCATTTTCAGTTGATGAAATCCAAGAGACTTAAGTGCAGAAAGGTTAAGTGATCTAAGATAATATGATAATACCTTGGGCCTCCCTGGTGGCGCAGTGGTTAAGAGTCCGCCTGCCGATGCAGGGGATACGGGTTCGTGCCCCGGTCTGGGAGGATCCCATATGCCGCGGAGCGGCTGGGCCCGTGAGCCATGGCCGCTGGGCCTGCGCATCCGGAGCCTGTGCTCTGCAACGGGAGAGGCCACAACAGTGAGAGGCCCGCATACCGCAAAAAAGAAAAAAAAAATATGATAATACCTTAAAGAGTAGGGCTTCTCAAGCATGGTTGAGGAATGGAATTACCTGGGGAGGTTTTAAAAATCCCAATGCCCAGGCTGTACCCTTGACCAATTCATTCATTCTCAAGGGGGGGATGTTCAGAGTGTAGCTAAGCTTGAGGACTGTGTTGCCTGTTGTGGAATAATAAAGTACCCCCAAGACTTTCTGCCTTAAAACAACAATCATTTCTTGGACTTCCCTGGCAGTCCAGTGGTTAAGATTCTGCACTTCCACTGCAGGGGACACAGGTTCAGGGAACTAAGATCCTGCATGCCATGTGGTGTGGTCAAAAAAAACAACCCAACAATCATTTCTTATGGTTTATTGTGGTGATTCTTCTCTTCCACGTGGTATTGACAGCAATCCTTCTATGATGTGCAGCAAGCAGATGGGCTGGAGGGTCTAAGATAGATCTACTCATGTGCCTGATACCTTGACAGAAATGGTTCTTCAGAGGCTGGGCTCAGCTGGGACTGTTGACTAGAGCATCTACATGTGGCCTCTCTAGCACTGGGGCCTCAAGATAGGGACTTTTACATGTCTGCTCAGGGCTCTAAGAGAGAATATTACCGTGAATAAGGTAGACCATGACTTAGCCTCAGAAGTCACACAGCGTCACTTGTGCCATACTCTATTGGTTAAAGCAGTCACTGGCTCACCCAGCATCAATGGGAGGGGCATAGACCCCTCCTATCTTAGTCCATTCAGGCTGTTATAACAAAATATCACAGATTGGGTTTTCTTATAAACAAAATAAAATTTTATTTCTCACAGTTCTGGAGACTGAGAAGTCCAAGATCAAGGCACCAGCATAGTCACATTCTGGTAAGGGCCAGCTTTCTGGTTCATAGCTGGCACCTTCTATAGTATCCTCATGTGGTGGAAGGGGTGAGGGAGCTCTCTGGGGTCTCTTTTGTAAGGCACTAATTACATTCATGAAGGCTCCACCCTCATGACTTAAGCACCTCCCAAAGCCCCCACCTCCTAATAGCATCATTTTGGGGCATTAGGATTTCAACATACGAGCTTTGCGGGGAGGACACAAACATTCAGACCATAGCACCCCCCAACTCTCAATGGGAGGAAAGTCAAGTAATTTGGGGCCATGTTTTAAAACCACCGCAAAAGGTTACAGAGCAGTGGTTCAAACTTTAATATGCATTTGAATCCTCTGGGATTCCTGTTGAAATGCACATTCTGATTCAGGTCTGGGATAGAGCCCAAGATTCTATAGCGGGATCCAATGCTGCCGTTCCTCAGACCACACTTTGAGTAGCAAGGGTGTAAGAAAATTTAAACTTCAAGTTGGTCAGCTGTGTCTTTCTGTTTGCCCCCCACCAAGCACAGTCACTCAGAATCCAATCCTTGTTGCCTTGGTGAGTGTGTGTGTAATAAATGTTGTTAGGAAGGAAGCTCTTGCCCCTTTCAATGAAAGGATTAAAATATCAAATCAGGCTCAAGTGGTGAGCAAAGAAACAGCAGTTGAGTTTTCAGTAAGAACCTATGGTTTTCTTAAGCAGAATCTATCATTTAGCTAAATGCTTTTCCGGGCCAGTCTGGGACCTGGATCACACAGTGAGACCTGGGTTCTCATTCTTGATTTGCCACCAGTTACCTGTGTAAGCATAGGTCAGTTGCATTTATCCCTCAGTTTTCTCATCTGTATAATTAGGTAAATACAGATCTTCCTTAAAGTCTCTTCTGACTCCAACTAGCTCCACAACCCAGTTTCAAAGAGTGGTTACACTTGTACACCTGTTTCACTGAAAATGTAAGTTTGTCTCAAAAATGTAACCAAAGAGACAATATAGCATATTCTGAGGGAATATGGCCTGATTTACCCTCTTGTTCTAGGTGTGCCCTTTGCCTTGGTTAGAAGCACCTGCCCTAGCCTCAGTCCTGGTCAGAACACTTCAAAGTCAGCCTTAATCCTCCCCCACCACAGCCTCTCACCAGGACAGTATAGCCATAGGTCTCACAGACACTAAATTAGGACACTGAATTTTGATAAGGACAGCCATTTCTCCAATGGAAACATTTAACCTCTGTGACAGAATGGATCTAATGGGTAATTAGGTTTCTGCTGTGATAATGCTGTGTAACAAACAATCCCAAAGTTCAGTGTCTTACACAAGCATTTATTTCTCACTCATGGGCCTCAGGGTTAGTTTGGGCAGTTCTGCCTCAGGCTGCAGGCTAAGTTCAGATCTGATAACAGCAGCGACATGGGTCATGTTCTTTTCATGGTGATGGTGGAGGCACAAGATGCCAGGCTAAGCCGAGTAAACACATTTAGAGCCTCTGCTCATGCTGTGTTTGCTATTGTCTCATTGGCCAAAGCAAGTCACATGACCAAGGATGAAGCCCATAGGGCAAGGAAATCTACTCTACCTACTTTACTGGGAGTCTCTGAAAAGTCACATAGCAAAGGGTGTGGTGACATAATGTTAATAAGGGGAGAGAGTAAAGAGTGGGCACAATAATCCAATCTGCTACTGTGGGGCATAGCTTTTTTCTCCCCGATATTTTATTATGAAAAATTTCAAGCACAGAAAATTTGAAAGAATTTTACAGTGAACACCCATATACTCTCCATCTAGATTCTATAATTAATTTTTCATTATATTTGATTTATCACATTATCTATCTCTTCATCATCCATCAATCTTATTTTTGATGCATTGCATATATCAGTACATCTCCTCTTAAGTACTTAAGTATGCATAAAGTTAACTGGAGTTTAATATTGTTGATGGTTAATTTTTTCATTTGAGATAACAATTACATACATTAAAATGCATGCATCTTAAGTGGACCATTTCATGAGTTTTGAAAAAAGCATACACCTGTGTAACCCAAACTACATTCAAGATATAGAATATTATTATCACCCCCGAAAGTTCCTTTGGGACATAGCTTTTCAGTAGTTTTCTTTTTCATCTCACATGTTTATCAATGGTAGATCCACATAATGCAGTCTAAAAGTTGTTCCACCGCTAAGTGAAACACATAGGAATGAGCAGAAACACAACAATGGGAAGCCCCATGCTGCCCTTCCTGGGGCCACCTGGGGCTGTGGCCAGAATTACAAAGTGCTCATAGAAGGAGGGCATTTATTTATTTAAAAGTTATTTGTATTTTATTTTATTTTTTAAAAAAATTAAAAGTTTTTAATACAATTTTAAAGGTTACATTCCAGTTACAGTTATTTAAAAATATTGGCTATATTCCCCGTGTTATACAAGACATCCTTGAGCCTATCTTACACCCAATAGTTTGTACTTCCCACTCCCCCACCCTTATATTGCTCCCCCCCCCCACTGGTAACCACTAGTTTGTTCTCTACATCTGTGAGTCTGCTTCTTTTCTGTTATGTTCACTAGTTTGCTTTATTTTTTAGATTCCATACATAAATGACCTCATACAGTACTTGTCTTTCTCTGACTTATTTCCCTTAGCATATCAAAATTATTTTTGAGAGCCTCCAGAGCTGCTACCACTCCACAAGAAACCTCTGTGTGAATTACAAAAATGCTCACTTTCTGGGCAAGTGTAACTCTTCTCACTTAGCTTGGGGAGCCCAGACGACCTTTGTGCAAGTTAGAAAAACCCTCATCTTCCCAATTGGAAGCAGCCCCCACCAGGGCGCAGGTTTGGTGAGCAGGGAGGGCTGGATTTTAGTCCTGGCTAATGTGCTGTCCTCTTGGCGCACACTCTAGGAAACAACCTGCAAAACCATACACGAAGCCCTAGGTGACTGCTATGCACCGGGCCCTGTGTGCTAGGTGCTGGGGAGACTGCAGTGAGAAAAGCAGACATGATTTCTGGCCTCAAAGAACTTACATTCAAGTAGGACCAACTTACATTCCAGAGTTGAACGATCCATTCAGCAGCAACTATTCAGCAGTAGTTAGCAGCCTGGACACGTAGTTGATCTGTGAACTGCCTGTGGTTGATAAAGACAGACTGAAAATCTTTGAAGTCCAGATACAAGGAAACAGACTCTGACACCGGTGGAATTGAAGTTCAACAGGACTAAGACAGAAATGCTTCCCTAATCACATCCTAAGGCGTTCTCTTCATAGAGAGAAATTTGAAAGTAACATTGGAGCCATGGGGTATATTTTGTATTGTCTGCTATCAATACATTCAGACTTCAGTTCATTGTTAGTGAATCATTTCAAGCTGAGACATTCTTGACTAATTCTCGCCACTTCCTTTATTTCTTAAGTATCAAGTTGAATGAATCATTTCCAGGGACAGTTCTCATTAATGCCTTCAGGAGCCCAGTAGGTTCTGTACAGATGTGAGGCACTCAGCTTGAGAAAATACAGTGAGGGGATTATGGGAAACTGGAGAGCACATGCCCCCTTACCATGTTCAAGTATAATTCAAAAATAATAAAAAAATAATAACAGTAGTAATAATAAAATAAACAAATGTGATGGCCAAACAAAATGTACTTACGGAATGGGTTTGGCCAACCTGTGACCTCTGAGGTATATTGATAGAAATGTACACTTAGTGTTCTTATCAGACAGACCAGGTAAGTGGCAGCAACGCCTGTTATGGAACAGGGCATAGCCCTGTAGGCAGGTCCATTCTTACCTTGGAGCGGAGTATGTTACTCATGCTCTGGGCTGTATGATCTTTCTTTTTCTTTAATAAATTTATTTACTTATTTATTTAATTTTTGGCTGTGTTGGGTCTTCATTGCTGTGTGTGGGCTTTCTCTAGTTGGGTTACTCTTCATTGCGGTGTGTGGGCTTCTCATGGCGGTGGCTTCTCTTGTTGCGGAGCACGGGCTCTATGCACCCGGGCTTCAGTAGTTGTGGCACGCGGGCTCAGTAGTTGTGGCTCGTGGGCTCTAGAGCACAGGCTCAGTAGTTGTGGTGCACGGGCTTAGTTGTTCCATGGCATGTGGGATCTTCCTGGACCAGGGCTTGAACCCGTGTCCCCTGCATTGTCAGGTGGATTCTTAACCACTGAGCCACCAGGGAAGCCCTGGGCTGTACGATCTTAAATAAGTTAGAGAATGAAGGATTGTCTGAAGGAGGTTATGCTGCTGTATCAGTTACAATTAGGTTTGCTTGTAAACAACAAGCTTTGGCTTCCTTAACAAATAATAAGATAGAACTTTCTCTCCCATTTCTCTCAGGTAAAGGAAATCTGGAACTAGGCTGTCTACGAATGGTATAGTATCTTCAGTCTCTTCTCTTTTTGCCCTACCATACTCAGAGCACAGCTTCCATCTTCAAGGTCACTTCACGGTCTAAGTTGGCAGGTGATGCTTCATCCATCAAGTCTGTTTTGCAGGCTGGAAGACAGAAAAAAAAAAGGTAGGACAAATGGTCATACACTGTTAAGGATCCAACTGGGAGACCTGCCCAATGCTTCCATTCACATTTCACTGAACAGAACTTAGTCCTATAGCCATAGCTTGCTGCAAGGGAAGCTGGGAAATTATAGCTTTCTGTTTTTGCTTTTTTGCTGGGCACATTGACTAGGTTTCTGTTACTAAGGAGCAAAGGATAGAAGAAGGGGATATTGGAGGCTGACTAGTTATCTCTGCCTTGGTTGCAAATCAGTGGCTCTTATTGAAACTACTACTGCCAAAATGAGTTTGTAGGAGCTGAAGAATAAATGTTATACAAAGATTATTTGCATAAAGCTGGTATTCATTTTTTCAGTAGAAGGCAACAGAATACCCTTTTTTATTGAGTGAAATTCACAAAACATAAAATTAACCATTTTAAAATGAACAATTCAGTGGCATTTAGTGCATTCACAATGTTGTGCAAACATCAGCTCTCTATTTCCAAAACATCTTCATCACCTCAGTGGAACCTGAACCCATTAAGCAGTTGCCGTCGTACCCCTTCTCCCCCACCCCTGGTAAACACCAACCTGCATTCAGTCTCTATGGATTTACCTATTCTGGATATTTCATATGAATGGAATCATACAGCATGTGACTTTTTGTGTCTGGCTTCCTTTACTTAGCATGTTTTCAAAGTTAATGCATATTGTAGCATATGTCAGTACTTTGTTTCTTTCTCATGTCTGAACACAAGAGGAGAATCCTTTTAGCAGGTATGGTACCTGCCCCACTCCATGCCACATTCTAAACAAAGGCCTTTTAATTGGGTATAATATTCCTGAACAGTCTTGCTGAGGCAGACATTGGTACAAGTCCCGAGACCTTGGTGTAAGTACCCTCTTTGTAGCTAATGAATGGATCCTTGATTTTCTATGAAGCAGCAGCCTCACAACTGCACTAAGCCAATTGTGACAATCCCGCTCCTTGTTTTGTCAGCCTCTCTTGCAGCCAGAGGTGGTAACTTAAGCTCCGGGTGATGAGACCAAGCTGAAGTATGCTGGGACTCAGAAAGATAGGTCTAGAAAATCTTTTGCCTTCTTGATAAAAGGAGAGAGGCTGCAGGGGCCCTTCCCCCATCTTCCTGCTCTGAACCTAGACCCTATGGTTGGAGCTGTCTTACCAAACTGAACTTGGGTCCACTTGACCGCTGCACAGCACAGCCAATTTACTGACACCAGGTTGAGGTGAAGGAAAGTACAAGCATTTATTGCAGGGCACCAAGCAAGGAGAACAGGCAGCTCATGCTCAAAAGGCCTGAACTCCCTGATGGCTTTCAGGGAAGGGGTTTTAAAGGCAACATTTGGGGTGAGGGTTGCAGCTTGTGGACTTTCTTCTGATTGGTTGGTGGTGAGGTAACAGGGTGATGTTTCAGGAATGTCAGTTATCAACCTTCTGGTTCCAATCAGTCTGGGATCTATGTGCTTGTGCTCAGCACGTAGTCATAATCCTCCACTGGGTAGGGGGTCTTAGTTCCTGCAGAGCAACTCAAAGATGTGTGTCAGATTGTTATGTATATTCCTTGAGGAGGAACTAGGACTGTTTTATTGCTGACTATTGTTTAAATTATCATTACTTTTCTTTTTTAACTGCTTTCTCTTTGTTTCTGCATTCCCTCATTTCCTTAATTAGTAACTGCTTAAGTCTGCTCTTTGGAACTTGGGGAAGACCTAGGAGACTAAAACCTTTTTCCTACAAACAAGAAATAGGGGATACAGAGGGGCTTTTATTCCCGGAAAGGCCCTGAAGGGTCCTGTTCAGTTTCAATCCCCCTTTTTCTTTGATACTCCTCAATCCTAAGGGGAACAGGAATGTGACAAGAAAGGGAATAAAGTTTTGGCTAGAGAAGTTAATCATAAACTTGGCAGGGGAGCTCAGTTTTAGGGGGGACTCGGTTTTACCTGAAGTATTTGTCTCTCAATCATAAAGGCTGGGCTATGTGAAGATGCAGTCCTTATATCCTTGAGGCACTGAACTTGTACTAGCAGCTTCCTACAGAGAGAACTCCTGTTATATGCGTAAGATGAACTCCTATTTGCTGTAGCCATTGGGAGACAGATTTTCTGCTACTTATAGCAAAAGTATTTCTAATAAACCTGATGAGTTCCTTTTAACTGATGAGTTTTTCTGTACATGTCAGAGGAAAAAGTTTACAACCACTATGGGAAGAAGGATGGCGTCTGTGGAGGGGACTCCTAAGGTATACTGTGGCTAACCTCTGACTAGAGTCTGAAGCAGCACTTTTCTAATATGGCTACCGAATCATAAACAGGTAGTCTGTGTGGTTACATGCAGGCATGCAGGTAATGGTACCTGGGTCTTCTCTGTGTCTTTTTGCCCATCTTGCATTACGGAAAGGATAATCTATTTATACTTGTGGTAGTCAACACATCCACAGAAGTTCCCCAGGGGCTATTTGACCTTAGCTGTCATCAACTCACAGAGTGGTGCACTGCAGCCATCCCTGGGTGGAAGCCCAAATTTGGAGGATGCTAAAAGGAGCTTAAAAAATGCAATACCAACATTTTGCTTAATGTAGTGAGACAGGAGCAGGCAGATAGAAGGGACAAACCTGAACTGTTAATAAAAGCTTTGAGGAGTATCTTTAGCTCATAATAGGCTCTTTTTAAAAATTTTAAAACATCTTGATAATAAGGGCATTCTCTCCAGCATTTGCTTAACTATCTTCAGATTACTTTAAGATAATTAAAAGGAATCTGGAGGTTTCCCAAGGCTTTGCTTAAATGATTCACATTTAGAGGAATTTCAATGTGTTTAATAAGAAACATAAAACAATGAGTGTCTAGAAATGACTTTGCCTTTTTTCAAGAGAATCTGAACTGAGACTGAATTTGAATTGGGAGGGATTTTTGGCCTTTGGAAATAGAAGAAAAAATGGAGAACTGTAATTTGGGGATTATAAAATAGCTGAAAAAAAACTCCAAACCTTTTCTTTTATATTTAAAAGTAACTTTAATTTGGAATATGTTACAAGGGTATTATAGTATTAAATACATAAAATATATTTAAATCCTTTCAGTTTTCCAAGACTGCACTGAATTTTAACTATACATATTTACTGACACAAATCAAGTAAGTGGATTCCATAGAAATAGATCAATGAAAGTAAGAAGGGGGCAGAAAATATATTAGACAAAAGCAAGTGATAACTAAAAATATATGAATTCGAAATAAAGTAGATGATCAAAAAGCCACACGAGGTACCTTGGAAAAATATAGAATTCACAAAGTGACTTCCAGTTAAATTGTATTATATGTATATAGCTAAACATTAAAAAAATCATCTGCTTTATTTATGTATGTTTAATCATTTATTCAGCAAATGTTTTTGAACATCTACTATGTACCAGGCACTGTGCTCAATGCATTATTTAGCTAGAGATAAATATAAAAAGCAACAATAAAAAATACAACAACAACAAAAAAGACTCAATTTCTGCCTCTAAAGAGCTTAATGTAAAGTGGGATATCAATAAATAATTAGATAATGTGATGCAACATGGGAAGGGTCATATTACAATTAATCACAAGGTATTAGGGGAAAATATAGGAAACAGACCTAACCTAGATTAACAAGGCTTCCTGGAATAGGTAGCATCTGAACTGGGCTTTCAACTACTGGCAGCAGGTGTCAGGTCAAAATGATTATAAGGCAGACAGAGGAGCATATGCAGCAGCCCAGAGGCATTAAGCTTTCTTGATGTTCTTAGGGAAGAGTAAGAGAGTAGGGTCCACAGCTAGAGATGAATCTAGAGAGGTGGGCAGGGGACAAATCACAAATGTATTAGTCAGTATAGGCTAGATTTTACTGTGGTAATTTATTTTATTCTGTTTTATTTTTTAAATTCATTATTTATTTTTAAATTTATTTTTGTTTGTGTCAGATCTTAGTTGCAGCATGCAGGGTCTTCCTTGGGGCACGCGGGATTTTTCATTACAGCACGCGGGCTCTTCATTGTGGCACGCGGGCTTCTCTCTAGTTGTGGAGTGCGGGCTTTCCCTCTCTAGTTGTGGTGCGGAGGCTCCAGGGTGCGTGGGCTCTGTAGTTGTGGCATGCGGGTTCCAGAGTGTCTGGGCTCTGTAGTTTGCAGCATGTAGGCTCTCTAGTTGAGGTGCGCGAGCTCAATAGTTGTGGCACAGGCTTAGTTGTCCCATGGCATGTGGGATCTTAGTTCCCTGACCAGGGATCAAACCCACATCCCCTGCATTGTAAGGCAGATTCTTTGCCACTGGACCACCAGGGAAGCCCCCTGTGGTAATGTTACTGAGTGCAAATTTGTGTGTCTGATGCACAGTGAGGCCAAACAAACCAAAAGGTCGGCGTTTGGAGCAGAGAATGATTTATTGCAGGGCCAAGCAAGGAGAATGGGTGACTCATGCTCAAAAACCCCCAAACTCTCTGATGGTTTTCAGGGAGAAGATTTTATAGGCAAAATTTGGGGTGAGGGCTGCAGGGTGTGTGAATTTCTCCTGATTGGTTGGTGGTGAGGAAACAGGGTGGTGCTCCAGGAATCTCGTGCTCAGCCTGAAGTTACCATCCTCCACCAGACTGGGGTCCTTAGTTGAAAATATTCGAAGTGGTTTTTTTCTTTTTAATTAAATCCTCAGTAAATTAGTAACTCTCCAGCTTATCTGTGAAGACCTATCAGAGAGTTAATTTTGGACACTTGATTTCCAATTCTAGAAAACAGGTCCCTCACCATGATGCTAAGATTTATGCCCTAGGCTTCATAGTACCCTATGGATGTCCCTGGACTTAAGGGTTCAGCTTTCCTTTCCTGCCACATCCTGCCACATTTCAGGGTAACTGAACTTAGGATATATCTCTAGTGGACTTTTTTTTCCAAATCATGGTTTTTATTTTACTTTTTATTTGTTTCCAGTTTCATTGAGATCTAATTGACATACATCACTGAGTTTCAAGTGTACAGCATAAAGGTTTGACTTATATTGTGAAATGTTTAGGGGACTTCTTGAAGCCTTAACGACCTCCTTAAACCAATATAAAATTGGAGAATGTCCATGGGTAACAAAAGGGCTTGTTAACACATGATGTGGAGGAATTATTTAGATCAACACACAGTAAAATGTATTTTTTAATATGCACTTGTATGAATTTAGCATGTGTACAGATTCATATAACCACTACAACAATCAGGATACAGAGCAATTCTGTCACCCCAAAAACCTCCCTTGTGCTATCTGTTTATAATTACACTCTTCCTCTCCTACTAACTCCTGGCAACTACTGATCTGTTCTCCATAACTATAGTTTTGTCTTTTCAAGAATGTCCTAAAAACTATGTGAAGGGTTGGAGGTGGTAGCTAACACTATGGTGATAATCATTTTGTAATTTATAAATGTATCAAATCAACACATTGTACACTTCAACTTACAATGTTATGTGTTGATTATATCTCAATAAAGCTGGGAAAAAAAGAGAATGTCATAAAAATAGATTCAAATAGTATGCAACCTTTGAGACTGCCACTCATCATAATGCCTCTGAGATTCATTCAAGTTATTAGGCATATCAATTGTTTAGTCCTTTTTATTGTTGAGTAGTATTCCATTGTGTTATGTACTAGAGTTTATTCATGCATTGAAGGACATATGGGTTGTTTCCAGTTTGAGGGGTATTACAAGTAAAGTGGTGATTAACTATATATATATATATATATATATATATATATATATATGTATAGTTTTTTTTATGAACATAAGTTTCATTCCTCTTGGATATATACCTAGGAGTGGGATTGCTTGCTTTTATGGGTAAATATATATTAATTTTATAAGGAACTGCCGAACTATTTTCCAGAGTGGTTATACCAGTTTGCATTTCCACCTGCAGTGTACAAGAGTTCTAGGTACTTTGCTTTCTCACCTTTATTTGGTATTGTCAGCATTTTTTACTTAAGCCGTTCTAATAGGTAGTAATCATGGCATTAATTTTCATTTCTCTAATGGCTACAGATGTTAAACATCTTTTCATGTCATTATTTGTCCTCCACATATCCTCTTTTGTGAAGTGTCAAAGTCTTTTGCCCATTTTTAAATTGAGTTCATTTTTTGGGCATATGAATATCTAATTATTTCAAACCATTTGTTGAAAAGAATGTACTTTCTCCATTGAATTGCTTACGTACTTTTGTCAAAAATCAATTAACCATATTTGTGTGTAGACCTACGTCTGGACTCTATTCTATTCCATTGATCTATATATCTATTCTTTCGCCAATAATACCTTGCCTTGATTGCTTTATGCCTTATTACTTAATATAGTAGCTTTATAAGTCCTCTTAAATTGGGTAGTATGGGGTCTCCAGTTTTATTCTTCTTTTAAAAATTTGTTTTGCGTATTCTAGTTACTTTGATGTTCC
Source organism: Mesoplodon densirostris (assembly GCF_025265405.1). NCBI lineage: Eukaryota > Metazoa > Chordata > Mammalia > Artiodactyla > Ziphiidae > Mesoplodon > Mesoplodon densirostris. The sequence goes on from NC_082681.1 coordinate 96,487,019, forward strand.
TATTAATTTTAGATTTTCCTTGTCTATATTTACAAAAATTTCTTCATAGATGTTGGCTGGAATTGCATTAAATCTGTACATAAGTTTGGAGGGAATTACCATCTTTGCTAGGTTTCTGATACATAAACATGGTATGTCTCTCCATTTATTGAGGCCTTCTTTCATTTCTTTCATCAGCGTTTTGTAGTTTTCGGCATATAGATCCTGAACATGTTTTGTTAAATTTATATCTAAGTATTTTGTTTTATTTTCTACCATTGTGAATGATATATTTAAAAATTGTTACCTCAAATTGCACATGGCTAGTACATAGCAATAGTTCTAGGATTTTATGGATTCCTTGGGATCTTCTAAGTAGACAATGATGTCCATCTGTGAATAGGAGAAATTTTCTAATATCCTTTGAGAACTCCTTTTATCCCCCTTCCTTTTCATTTTGTTTCTTCTGGGTTTTTTGTTCCTCTGTTTCCTCACTATTCGATTTAAATTTATATATTGTGATTTTTTGCAATATCTGTATGCCTTTTGTTATTTTTTTCTGCCTTATTGCACTGACTAAGAGTTTCACTCCACTGTTGAATAGGAGTGGTGATAGTGGACCTTCCTGCCTCTTTCCTCCTCTTAGGGGGAAATAATTCAGTCTTTAACCTTAAGAATGATGTTAGCTGTAGTGGTTTTTTGTTTGTTTGTTTGTTTGTTGTTTTTTTGCGGTACGCGGGCCTCTCACTGTTGTGGCCTCTCCCGTTGCGGAGCACAGGCTCCGGACACGCAGGCTCAGCGGCCATGGCTCACGGGCCCAGCCGTTCCGTGGCATGTGGGATCTTCCCGGACCGGGGCATGAACCTGTGTCCCCTGCATCGGCAGGCGGACTCTCAACCACTGCGCCACCAGGGGAGCCCTGTTTTTGTTTTTATACATGGTCTTTATCAAGTTGAGGAAGTTCCCTTTTATTCCTGTTTTGCTGAAAGTTGTTATCATGAATGGACAAGTCAACAATTTTGTCAAATACTTTCTCTGCACCAATATGATCATGTGGTTTTTCTTTAGATAGTTAATATGGTAGATTTCATTGATTAATTGTCTCATGTTAAACCAGCCTTGCAATCCCAGGAAAAACACCACTTGGTTATGATGTATACTTCTTTTTTTTTGTTAGATTCAATTTGCTAATACTTTGTTGGGGAGTTTTATGTCTAAGTTCATGAGAGATAGTGTTCTGCAGCTTTCTTTTCTTGAACTGTCTGTCAGCTTTGGTATCAGGGTAATGTTGGCCTCATAAAATGAGAAGTGTTCAGTCCTCTTATATTTTCTCCAAGGGATTGTGTAGTATTGGTGTTATTTCTTCTTAAAAATTTTCAGTGGAATTTACCAGTGAAACCACCTGGGCCTGTAGAATTCTTCTTTGGAATGTTTTTTACTACGAGTTCAATTTATTCAACAAGTATATGTGGTATGCTGAATTATGACCTCCTATATCTATGTCCTAATTTCCAGAACCTGTGGATATATTACCCTACTGGCAAAAGGGACCCTGCAAACGTGATCAAGTTAAAGATCTAGAGATGGGGAGATTACCTGGATTGTCTGAATGGGCCCCATATGTACTTACAATAGTCCTTTAAAAAGGGAGGCAAGAAAGTCAAAGGAGGAAGTAGGAGATGTGGCAATGGAAGTAAGACACTACATTGCTGATTTTGAAGATGGAGGAAAGGACCATGAGGCAGGTAATGCAGCTCCATTAGCTGGAAGAGGCAAGGAAATGGATTTTCCCCTTGAGCCTCCAAAAGGAACCAGCCTTGCTGAATTTAGCCCAGTGAATTTAGCCCAGTGAAAATGATTGCAGACTTTTGTTCCACGTGCACTTAAAGACAATGTGTATTCTGCTGTTGTTGGGTGGAGCGTTCCATAAATGTCAATTACATCCAGTTGGTTGATTGTGTTGTTCAGATCTTCTATATCCTTGCAGATTTTCTATTAGTTCTATCTATTACAGAAAGAGGAGTATTGAAATCTCCAACTCTAATTGTGGACACGTTTATTTCTCCTTTCAGGTCTATCGTCTTTTGCCTCATGTATTTTAAAGCTCTGGTATTTGATGCACACACATAGCTAGAACTGTGTGGTGGGCAGTCCCTAAGAATGTGTGTCCAAATGAACTAACCTCTTGATGTTCATGCCTTTGTAATACCCTCCCATTGAGCAGGGGCAGGACCAGGGACTTGCTTCTAATGGGTAGAATATGGCAAAGGTTATGGGATGTCACTCTCTTGATTGTCATGTTATATGGCAAAGATGATGAAATGTCGCTCCCATAATTATTTCACATTATATAAGACTCCATTTTAGCAAACTAGAGTGAGAGATTATCTTTGTTGGACTGATGAAGTAAGCAGCCATGTTGAGGAAACCCACATGGCAAGGAGCTTCAGCCAGCCTCTAGGAACTGCAGGTGGCCTCTCATATCTGAGGGTGGCTTCCAAAGGACAGCCAAGAAAAATCTAGGGCCCTTAGTTAGTTATACTGCTGCAAGGAAATGAATTCTGCCCCAAACCTGGATGAGTTTGGAAGGGGATTTTTTCCCCAGTCAAGCTTATGATGAGACTGCACCCTTAGCTGATACCTAGGTTGTAGGCACCTGAAGCAGAGAACCTAGTTAAGCTGTGCCCTGATTTCTGACCTACAAAATCTGTCAGATAACAGATGTGCATTGTTTTAAGTCACTCAGTTTGTGGGTAATTTGTTACACAGCAATAGAAAACTAGTGCAGATTGTAATGTCTTCTTGGTGTATAGATCAGTTACTGTTATGTAATGTCCCTCTTCGTTCTTAGTAATTTTCTTTGCTGGGAAGTCTAAGTCTGATATTAATAAAGTCACTCCAGCTTTCTGTTATTCATGTTTACATGGTATATATGTTTCCATCCTTTTACTTTAAACCTACCTATGTCAGGATATTTGAAGTGAACTTCTTCCTTTCTTTTCTGAATGACAAAGTCAGGTTTATTGCCCTGGGTTAAACCAGTGGAGAAAGGATGTGGGGAGGGGGAGGGAGGACATAGGAAGTGGCTGAAGGCATCCTCCTGGCCTTGGCCTGTGTGGAGTCCTCAGCACTCTGGGAAGCCAACCAGTGTACTTCGGACCTGCTGATCACTTGCTCACGGGCCAGGGCCCCACTAAAGTTCAAGGCGCAACCCAAGGCTCTGCAGAGCAAGCCCCCTCCTCTGTATGGAGTTACCTGTATAGGTCTGAGCACAGAGGAGGGGATTGCGGTGACGGCCTCTACTGGGGCAGCATCCTTAGGAAGGTGTCTTGGTGGAGGAGAAGGCTGCCGCCTTCTTGGTGAGGGTCTTCAACAGTGCCAGGTTCTCGGGCAGCCTGGTGCTGGCTTTCATCACATCATGTTTGATGTTCTTCCACATCCTGACCGCTAGGTTTTTCTCAAGCTTTTGCTGCTGCACCACGCTTGCCTTCTTGGGTGTGATAAACCAGTGGCCCTTCCTCGGGCCCGATTCCACTCCAAGGCCACCGCTGTCTTGCTCTTTGCTGGCTTCTGCACTTGAAGTGAATTTCTAGGCACTTATTTTGGGGTCTTGTTTTTTATCCATTATGACATTCTCTCTTAATTGATTTGTATAGACCATTTACCTTTAATGTAGTTATTGATATGTTTGGAAATCTGCACTACAAAGAAGTATCACTTCCCACCGGTCAAAAGGGACATCCACAGAATGTGTAAAAACCAGAAAGGCAAGACAGGCCCTGGAGAACACGGAGCCTTGTTATGCTGATGGGCGGGATGTAAATTTTATTATTTGTTTTTATTATTTGTTTTTATTTTTATTTTATTATTTGTTTTCTTTTGTTCTCTCTGATTTTTGTTACTCCATTTCCCCTTTCCTGCCTATTTTTGGGTTCCTTTGAACACATTTTAGTATTCCATTTAATTCATCTATTGTGTTATTAAAATTTTTATCTCTTTGTATATTCTAGGGGATACAAAATACATACTTAAGTTTTTACAATCTACCTAGAATCAATATTTTACCAATTCAAGTGGAATATAGAAACCATACTAACATATAGGTCCCTTTATCCCCTTACCCCTTTATGTTATGGTTGTTTGTGTATTACATCCACATATATTGAAAATCCCATTAGATCATGTTATAATTTTTGTTTTCAAAAAGCCTATTTTAAAGAGAAGAACTTCTCTTAGCCATCCTTTTATAGCAGGTCTGCTGTCAATGGATTCTCTCAGTTTTCCTGCTTTGGAGAATGTCTTTATTTCACTGTTACTCCTGAAAGCTATTTTTGCTGGATATATTATTTGGGGTTGACAGTTCTTTCGGCACTTTAAAAATGTTCTGCACTTCCTTATGACCACCTTGGTTTCTGATGAGAAATCCATAGTCATTTGAATTGTTATTATTCTAAATGTAATTTGTTATTTTTCTGCTTTCAATGTATTTTCTTTGTCTTTCTTTTCAACAGTTTGAATATAATATGTGTGGACATTGATTCTTTTGAGTTTGCCCTGTTTGGACTTTGCTGGGGTTCTTGAATCTGCAGGTTTATTTCTTTTGCTAACTTTGGAATGTTTTTAGTTATTATATGCTCACATATTTTTCTTTTCTGTATCACACTCTTTTTCCTGTCCTGGGACTCCAAACACATGAATGTTAGACCTTTTGTTATTATCCTACAGGTCTTTGTGGCTCTATTAATTTATTTCTCCAATTTTCCTCTGTTGTTCAAGTTGGATAATTCCTATTGATCTGTCTTCAGATTTACTGACTCACCTTCATTCTGCTACTGAGCCCATTTAGTCACCTTTAAAATTTCAGTTATTATATTTTTCAGTTATAACGTTTCAGTTTGGCTCTTCCTTTATTGTTTACTCCTTTGCTGAGATTTTCTGTCTTTATATTCATTTCAAGACTGTTTGCTTTAAATCGTTGGAGCATTTTTACACTTGATCTTAGCCAAAAAGTGGAGAAGCGATTGTTGGAGTACTTTTATAATAGCTGCTTTAAAGTCTTTTTTAGATAATTCCAATAGCTATGTCATGTGTCATCTCAGCACTGGTGTCTATTGAACGCCTTTTCAATAAGCAATCAATAGTTGAGATTCTTACGGTTCTTCATGTGCCAAATAATTTTGGGCTGTAGTCTGGACATTTTAATTATTATGTTATGGGGCTTTATATCTTGTTTTAATCCCATGGAGGAATATTCATATTTTTGTTTTAGCTTGTAGTCAACTTGGTAGGGTCCAGATCGTAAGTTCTGACCTGCCTTTTGTGGATCATGGCTCCAAGGTCAATTCGGTTTTCAAAAGTTTTACAGTGCTATTTAGATCTGTCCCACATGTGTTTTAACCAGTGGCTAGTCTAGGATCTGGGTGGTGATCTGTTTCTTAGTTCAATTACCACAGTCTTGGTATGCTATGTAAGATCAGATCCACATGCAGTTTGGGGTGAATCTAGGAGCTCATAAAACAATGTGATAGGGTTGTTTTCCCAAGCAACTCCCTCTGCATAATCTCCCTGTTACTTTGCTACTCCTTGGAGTTCCCCTTTTCAATTCTTTGGCAAGAAATCTGAGTCTTTATTTACTCCTCTCTGCCGTGCACTTCCTGCAACTTCACTCATGTCTGGGGCCAAGTAGTAGGAGGGCAGAGAGAGAAAAATATATATAAATAGGGGGTTGCCCCACTGGCTTGGGACCATAGCTACTCCAATCAGAGGAAAGATCTCCCCTCCCTTGTCATTTTAGGCACTTGAGAGCACTGCTCCCTCCATTGTCACAGTTGACTCAGCTGTCATAGGGGGATTGCCTATTGGCTAGGGTGTGAGAGATTGGAGAAAAGAAATGGTACTTCACTATTTTCTCTGAACATTAGGAGATCTATTTCTTGCTCGTCCTGTTGTGCTTTCTGTCCATGTCAATGCCCCCTACTGGGTTTTGGGCTGCCTTGAGTCCAGTCCAGTGGCTACCGGAGGGAAAAAAATTGTAAACTCGCTGCCAGTTGTTTTACTTCAAATTCGGGTGTTTTTCCTCAAATTACCTGGTACAATGTATTTTTTAGAGTCCTCAAATAGCTGCTCCATGCATTCTGTTCAGGTTTTATAGTTGCATTCAGTGGGAGAGAATGGGTTGAGTGTGATTATTCTGTGTTAACTGGAATCAGAACCCTTGTATCATATACATTAGTTTTCATATATAAATATATATAGATAATGGAGTGTTTTCTTTGGTGTATATTTGTGAATAGCTGGGACTAATCTTTTCATACTCTACCTGAGGCAACCACTTTATACTATAAATACTCTTCTGGTTATCTATTGCTATGGGAGAAATCACCCTCAAACTTAGTAGCTTAAAATAACATAAATTATGTTATTATTATCTCATAGATTCAGGTATTGATTAGGCTCAGCTAAGTGGTTCTTCCTTGCGGGGGGCGGTCTCTCATATGTTTACAGTAAAATGGTATCTGGGAATGAGATATCTGAAGGCTCACTCATTCATGTGTGTGGCATTTGGTCTGGGAACATTCAAAAAGTTTGGCTTCTGTGGTGTCTGTCTCTACTGCTATGTGGTCTCTCCATGGTTTCTCCAGCATGGAACCTTCAAGATAGATAGATTTCTTTCTTTTTCCAGCTTTATTGAGGTATGACTGACATATAACATTGTGTAAGTTTAAGGACTACAACATGTTGATTTGATACACATATATATTGCAATATGATTGCCACCATAGCATTAGCTAATGCCTCCATCCTGTCACATAATTACCATTGCTTTTTTTGTGGTGAGAACATTTAAGCTCTACTCTTTTAGCAACTTTCAAGTATATAGTACAGTATTATTATCTATAACCACCATGCTGTACATTAGATTCCCAGAACTTGTTTATCTTATAGCTGGAAGTATGTACTCTTTGACCAACATCTCTCCGTCTCTTCCACCCCCCAGACCCTGGTAACCACCACTCTACTCTCTGTTTCTATCAATTTGGTTTGTTTAGATTCTACATATAAGTAAGATCATACAGTATTTGTTTTTCTCTCTCTGACTTATTTCAGTTAGCATAACACCCTCAAGGTCCATCCATGTTTTTGCAAATGGCAGGATTTCCTTCTTTCTCATGGCTGAATAATATTCCACGGTGTATGTATATACCACATCTTCTTTATCTGTTCATCTGTTGACAGACACCTAAGTTGTTTCCATATCTTGGCTATTGTGAGTAATGCTGCAATGAACATGGGAACACAGATATCTCGATGAGATCCTGATTTCAATTTCTTTGGATATATACCCAGGAGTGGGATTGCTGGATCATATGATAGTCCTATTTTTAGTTTTTTGAGGACCCTCAGTACTGTTTTTCATAGTAGCAGCACCAATTTACACTCCACCAACAGTGCACAAGGGTTCCCTTTTCTCCACATCCTCACCAGCATTAATTATCTCTTGTCTTTTTGATAATAGCCATTCTGACAGGTGTGAGGTGATATCTCATTATGGTCTAGATTTCTTACATGGAAGCTCAGGGCTCCAAAGTGAGTGGAGAGCAAGAGCATTAAGAGTGAGCCAGGCAGGAACCCGATTGCCTTTTATGACGTAGATTTACAAGTTACTACATTCTATTCTTTGAGGCAGCCGTAAGGGTCTACCGAGGTTCAAGGGGTGGTGGACATAGATGCCACCTCTTAATGCGGGAGTGGCAAAGTTCTGGAAGAACATGTGGGATTGGAAACACGGTTTCTGGTGCTTTTGGAAAACACGACCTGCCATAAGTACTAAGAAATCTTTCCTTTTTTTTTTTTTTTTTTTTGCGGTACGCGGGCCTCTCACTGTTGTGGCCTCTCCCGTTGCGGAGCACAGGCTCCGGACGCACAGGCTCAGCGGCCATGGCTCACGGGCCCAGCTGCTCCGCGGCATGTGGGATCTTCCCAGACCGGGGCATGAACCCGTGTCCCCTGCATCGGCAGGCGGACTCTCAACCACTGCGCCACCAGGGAAGCCCAGAAATCTGTACTTTTAAGGTAGCTCCTGAGTTGTCCTCAGTGTTACCTATAGAGAGAAGCTTTTCCCTTGACTTTTGGGAATCCAAGAGGCTGTGATATTAAATATTTATGCTCAGTGAACATGGCTTTTAGTGACTCTCCAGAAATTAGATTTTCAGCAAACATGGCTTTTAGTGAGTCTCCAGAACTTAGATCAAGTTTTCCCATTGGTTAACTTTCTCTGTGACTATCCACATTTTTAGTGTTTGCAGTTTCATTGGGAACCTGCAAGGAACTTCAAGGTATATTGATTTTGTAGGGGCTGTGTGACAGTCTGGAGGAACGGGGAGAGATGCTAGCTAAAATCTAGATGAAGAGATTCCCCTGCTGCAAAGAAGGTGCTGGGTAGCCTTGGCAGTGTGCTCACCTAGAGGGGATCCAGGAAGTCTGCAGTGCTCCACATATCTTTCCTACCTAATACCATCTCTACCCTATTACTACTCCTTTTAGTTAAGCATTGCTCTCTTCAATGAATCCTCTTAAAAATGCAGACTCCTCTGGGAGACAAAACTTGGACAGTTGGTACAGATTTCAGAGTGGTTCAATAAACGCTTATGAGCACAGTGCTAGGCGCTGAGAATTCAGTGATTAACTCAATCTCTCTTTTCTTCCTTGACCAGAGGAACAAGGTAGATTGAAAATTCTTGCTCCTGAGGATTTGTTCCAAGAGGCTTTATCATTTAGAGTCCACTTTACGATTTTTTTTTTTCCAGACCTGGGCCCGGTCTTAAGAATCACCAAAAACTCCCTGGGCTACCAACAGGTCAACATAAAAGGGCCACCAGGGTAGTTGCCCCTCCCCAAACACCTGCTGCTCATCTACCTGGAATGGCAAGTGTCCAGTTCCTTCTGGTTCAACCCGCTTCCCCCTGAGGGTTAGTTACACAGTCCAGAATAGGAAGTCAGTCTACTTGCCAAGTGGTAAAGGTGCTATTTTAACGCTCTTCCCTCATTTCAACCCCTTATCGGTCCTCACTTTGGGTCAGGCTAAAGCCGAGGTTTGAATGAAGCCTGGCGGATTCTGGGAAGCCCGGAATGCTGGAAGGCACTCTGAGAGACGTGGGAAGAGAGGTGTAGGGGGTAACGTGGCTTCGAGGCTCCTCGGCTTCTCCAGAGTCCCCACTTTACTGGGCCCAGGGCGGCTATACACTGGCAGGAGATCAAATACTTCGAGTGGTCCCAGACACAAGACTCGAGACCGCACATCCAAGAGGATGCTCCTGCCAGGCACAGGCGACCTCTGGCGTCCCGTTTACGAAGCGCGGCGGCGAGTGCCCAGGAAGTGGCCCCGCGAGCCCAGACGGCCTGGCCAGGTACGCCGGGACCGGGCGAGGAGCGCAGAAGGCGAGGGGCCAGAGGCCCCGCCCGCAGGCTGGAGGGCGACAGGCGACCCCGCTGGGGAGGCGGCGGGGCGGGCGCGCGCAACCGGGGGCCGGACAGGTGCGCGGGCGGGGGGCGGTGCTTGGGGATCCTGCGCACTGCGCGCGCCCCTCCCCCAGCGCGGCTCCCGGCGCGGCCCCGGCCCCGGCGCGAGCGGGAGGAGGAGCTGCGGCTTCAGCGGCCACTCGGGCAGGTCGGCGGCGCCACGGGAAGCCGCCGACGGCGCGGGCTGCCGGTCCCAGCGCGCAGGAGGCGCGCGGGCGGCGCTGGGGCCATGGAGCCTGGTGACGCGGCACGCCTCGGCCCGGAGCGGGTGGTTCGGGCGCTGCCACAGCGGCTGCTGCTGCTGCCACTGCTCCCGCTGCTGCTGGGTCGGGGGCTACGCGCGGCGGCCTCGGCCTCCTCCTCTGGGGCGGCGGCCGAGGACAGCAGCGCCATGGAGGAGCTCGCCACGGAGAAGGAGGCGGAGGAGAGCCACCGGCAGGACAGCGTGAGCCTGCTCACCTTCATCCTGCTGCTCACGCTCACCATCCTCACCATCTGGCTCTTCAAGCACCGCCGGGTGCGCTTCCTGCACGAGACCGGGCTGGCCATGATCTACGGTGAGCACCCCGTACCCGCGCCCACCGTCCCCGACTCCCCTCGTCCGCCCGGGCTGCTGCGCTCCCCCCGCCCCCCGTCGCCGCCTTGTGCACCCCCTTCACTTGCCGACGTGTTTCGTTTCTTTTCCGTTTCCCGCTGCGACGGTCTTGGTTCCCAAGGTCAACTGTCTGCATTTTCGGGCTCTCTATTACCATGAGAAAGAATTCCACTCCATTTCGACGTTTCTTCAGGGGGAACCGGGAAAATGAAAGGCACCGGGGTGGCCTGGTTCTGTCCGGTCGGTTCTGTCTCAGCTTCGCCCCCTCTCGCGCCCCCGCCCCAGTTCAGCTCCAAAGGGTGTGTGCGGTGGCGGGAGGTGGGTGACCTCCCAGGGACCGCACCGCCCCAGGAAGCAGGCCACCGTGAGGGTGGGGCGAAGGCTGAGCGTTCCTCGGCTTGGGTAGCGGCTGACGGGGCTTGGTGGATGCCGCCGCGTCCATGGTCAACCTGGGTGGGCGCCCACTTCTGACATCTGTGTTCCCGGATCTCTTGTGAATAAAGTCGAAGCTTGAAGCACTGTGAAAGGTGAGCGTGGTCCAGGACTTAAGAGTGGTGCACCGCCATGGCGGGCCTAGTCGGGGAGATGGGCACGCCTCCCACCCTTATGTCCAGGTGGGAAGTTATACCCAGTTACTTGCCTTCTCTAAGCTAAGAGGAGCTTTCCTATTCCTCAGATTGTAAGAAGGACGCGACTTCGAAGATACATTTGAGGGTGTATGAAGAGGAAAAGTAGTGGTTTTAATTCTGGAGTCAGCCTTCTTTTGTTGTGAAAGGTGGGCTAATGCCACCATCCTGTTCTGGATTCAATGGCACACGGTGTTTTACATGCACAGTGGTCAGCACAAATCTTCCGTTACTACATGGATGTCAGCCACAATCTGAATCATCCCTCTTCCCCCGCCATGCCCCTCCTCCGCCCCCACCCCCGCCCACCATGACATGACTCCAAACTGGAACCAAGTATTCTCTTTTTGAATTTAGTTCAGTGGAGATAAGGCCCGGGTTAGCATCATCATGTGAAATAGATGAGCCCACTTCACGACTGTTCTCAGTAGGGAACATTTGACTTCATCCCTTATACTGGAGGGACCTCTCCACTCAATTTCCATTCAGGGTTCCCTGATAGAGAATGGAAAGCAGACGCCTTAATCTTTAATGTGACAATTACCCTTGGCCCTGGGCCTCGCTTCTCATGGTTCTTGACTGTTGACAACCCAGGCTCATGGCCACCAAGGTTATGAAGTACTATCAGGGAGCCCTCTAGTTTTAAAGAGGTAGTGGCCTAAACAGGTCTTGAATTGAAACAGGACCAGATCTAAAACTGAGTTTGGTTATTGCAAATTATAGGTGTGAACACAAACCTGGCCGTTCTTTAGCTTTGTGGTTTGTGTCAGTCGGTGACGACTGATGCCCAGGCTGCAGGTAAGCTCGAAGTTTTCCTGAGCAGGTAGCAGAGTGGGGAGTTGAAGCATGTTGTCATTTCAGGCGATTGACTCTGCCATAGTGCAAATGAACATTGCCTTTATATGTATATAGATAGCCATGAAAATATTTTTGTTTTATAGCCCTTAGATCCAATTCATTAAAGTACAGTGTGAAATGCTTTTAAAAGGTAGATTTGACAGGCTCGTAAATACATGCTCAAGTGCATGGAAATGGGATTTAAAAATGGATTTTCTGAGGAGTACTCCATGTTCTTAGCAGCTCAGTCACCTTTGTCTTAAGGCTTGAAAACAACAGTGGAATTTTCCTTTGTGGATATGTACTTTTTGAACCCATCTCAATCTTTTAGTCATTGGGATTGTGCTACCACAGTGTACTGTTTCATTTTGTCTTGGGGAAATCTGGTTTAATTGATGATGTTCAGAAAAGGCAGCATCCTCTCATAGCATTCTCTGAAATTTTGTTCTGTGTCTTTGGGTTTTTTAATCTTACTTTGAAATGCACTGAGAAATTTGTTTGTCAATGTGAGATGTCCTAGGTTCTGCCAAATATTAATATTTTGGTGTGGGTTGCCTATAATTGAGAGAAAATATTTCTCTCTTTCTCAGGGATATTTAGTCTTCTGTTTCAAGTCCCCCCCCCACCCCCAAATCTGAATTCTAAAGTCATTTGATAAGCTAACTAGCCAATATATACTTAGACTATTGGGATAGGGATTCTGATTAAAATTCGGTATGAAAATCTTTGAATACTTATGTGAATGCAGTACAGATTTCAGGACTTCTCTTTCTTAATAGTAAGAAAGCAGATTTCACTTCTTGATATCAATAGAGGAAATGAGTAACTGTCCTGTTGCCTCTGAGTAATAAAGGACAAAAAGATCTAAGGAAACATTTGTTAAGTATCTGCTGTGTGCTGGGTGCCCAACTTAATTTATGGAGGTGACCAATTTAACTTTTAAATGTTCGTAAGTTTTCATGAGTGAAAAGAGTTCAGCTGCGAATTTCAACTCTTTACTTTGAAATTAAAAAAAATCTAATTCCTGACACTTTAAAAATATTTAAGTTGTACTTTGAGAGGGAAGGCTTTAATATTTAAAATAAGTTGTGATATATATATATATGACACAATGTATTAATATATAGTAATATATTAAAATGTGATGATATATGTATTTGCTGGTGTAGTTGTAAAATATCTCTGGAAGGACATGCAATAGACTAGTACCATTGGTTTCCTTGTGGGGGAGGAACTAGGTGGGTGGGGCATAGGGGTGGGAGGGAGACATCACTTTATACCCTTTTGTGCTTTCTTTTTAACTTTGGAAGTGGAATCACCTAATAGCATGTCCACGCCTCCATTCTGTGGCATTGTTGTGGCATTTTAAGATGCTCCTCAAATCATCCAGTTTGATGCCCGCTTCTCCCTATTCAAATCACATTGTTATCAGTTTTCTGTGATCTTTCAGTTGTTGACTGTACCCATGAAACTTTTGGAACCCTGTGTTTGGAAGGGAGACAAAACAGGGAAAGGGGAAGAGATTTTCCCTCCTCTTCCTCGCTCCTTTTATCCCACTATCCCCCCAAAAGAGTTGATGTTACTTTAGGAGCGGTGTGTACAGATAGATCCCAAAGGACCTAAGGACAAGAAGAGACACTCTGTGAATGCTTAGCATTTAAATTGAAAGGAGTTCCCCTACTCACCAAGGGACAGTTAGAAGCACTCCTCCTCCCTGGCCACTGGTCCAGGCAGCTACAAGGGAAGGTGACCAAAGACTAGACTCTCCAGGGACGTTGAAGGCAGCCCCCAGACCCTGCGATGGGAGCTGCAGGGCAGTGGGTAAGGTACTTGCCTTTCACCAGTCTAACCTGTTTTGTCAGGGCAGGGAGCTCCCAGCTGTCTGGCTCGGTACGTGATTAAGTGCCATCCTGAAGTTACCGAGCCCCGCATGTCTGTGCAGCAGAAACAGCAAGTGTCTGAGGCAGGGAAAGGTGTCATAAACAAACTGTGTCAGTTAATTGTGGTTCTCTCTCGTGTGTACAGTGGTTCCACTTCCCCCATAATGTTTTTGTGACAATTGATATGGGTCCAGAATATCTAACTCTGCCATGCTAGCCCACCACCTGCTTCTGGCTTCCCCCTCTTCCACGCCTGTCAACTTTCCAAGTACATGTTGGTCAGCCCCTCCAGATTCTGTGGTCCGTGGGCTCATTGTTGTTTTGTTGAAGCTGGATTCCTAAGCACAGGCTGAGGTTGGGTTCAAAGCCAAAGTCTGAAAGAGGAAATATGGCTTTTTGCAGTAGCATGAAATTAACATTTGAGCCTGTGAGCAAACATTTCAGAACAACCCTCTTCCTGGTTAATCCGGAGCCCTTATTTATTTATTTATTTTTAAGAGCCCTTTACTTTGGCCCTAGTTTGGGGAAGCTCTGTATAGTCTCGGTTTGGTACCAGATCCCCTGGGTTCAAATGTTGGCCCTGTTACTTATAAAGCTGTGTAACATTGGGCAAGCTCTCTGAGCCTTAGATTCCTCTTTTCAAAAATGGAGACAATGCCACTCACCTCACAGAATTTTTGTATTATTGTGATATTGTAAAGGTCAAATGCAGTGTCTGGTACTTACTTGGTAAATATTAGTTCTCATTTTCAATTTAGATTTGTGATTCTTTGGCCAGCATTGCTCCTTGAGCAGAGACCTGCTGTAATTTTAAAATGCATTAGGATACAGTTAGTGAGAGTGATGAGAATCATAATTTTTGGTGGGCTATTTGTTAATACTTAGAAAAAAATTTACAGGGTAGCTATTCTACTCTTTTATCCAGCAGTCTCCATTTTTGGACTTTATTTTTCAGAAATACATGCACTAGCATGTTACGTTATATAGATGGCAATATTTGTTGCAGCAGAAACAAGTTGCAGTACTCATTAAGAGGGAACTGCTTAAACTACAGCACATTCCCACTAAGGAATACTATGCAGCTGGGAAAAAGAGGTGTTTTGAGATGTCCTTTTAGGGCAGCTGCCCACACATAGTGTTGTGGGAAGAAACAAGGCACAGAGCAGTATGTATAGTATCTCATTTATTTTTTGAAAGTCATATGATGTATATACATAAACATGATGTTTATGTATGTATATACATAAACATGATGTATATACATAAACATGATACATACATTTATATATGATATGTGTGCTCTGGAAGGATGCACAAACTTAGCAGTGGTTATCCTTTGACAGTGGGACCTGTTGTTGGGAGGGAGAGAGGGGAGATGTTACTTTTCCTTTTGTACTCTTCTGAATGGCCTGACATTTCTATAACACTGACACACTACTTTTGCAATTAAAACGTTTAAAAATAAAGCAAACAAAGAATAGATGCATGTATATGTATAACTGAATCACTTTGCTGTACACCCAAAACTAACACAACATTGTTAATCAACTATACTCCAATATAAAATTAAAATTAAAAAAATAAAGCAAACACCTTTTTTGTAGCAAAAATGCATTAGAAATAGATTATAAGTTGTGTGGTTCGGTAACATTAGTTATTTAAAAGTTAGAAATGGAAGGAAAATGTGTCTTAAAATTAGAAAAATGACATTTCCTGAAAGCATTTCTTAGAACCTTTTTGGAATGATGTAATTAGAAATCACCATTTCACAGCCCCCAAGGACAGTTGATTTAGACAAGGATTTTCAGTGAATTCCAGAGCCATAGGTGAGAGGTTGTTGGGGAACATGGTACTTGCGTGGTACTGAGTATCACCCCACAGATTACTTACCTATCACAAAGGAAAGAAGGTACCTTTACGGTGGAGAGGTCTGGCAGTCACCATCTTATACTCAAGTCATCAAATTTATCCTTGGTCCTTGTGGAACTATCTGGTATTATATGCCTCCTGATGTGTTGCAAGAGGAAGCATACAGCTTTACCTATGTAGTATTCATCCTCAAAATGTTTCATCTGAATCTAATCCAGGTTTAGGCACATATTCCAGTTTATAGGAAATATAGGGGATAGAGAAATAAGTTATAAAATACCATGTGAAAACGGGCATATCCAAAATATGGGACAGTCTACAAGACAGTTGGTCCTGGTTTCTTCAAAAAGTCTATGTCAAGGGAAACAGAAAGGCAAGATAAGTGACTGAATTGTGTCCTCTCAAAATTCATATGTTGAAGTCCCAATCCCCAATGTGATGGTCTTTGAAAGTGGGGCCATTGGGAGGAGATTAGGTTTAGATGGGGTCATGACGGCGGAGTCTCCATGATGGGATCAGTGCTCTCTCTCTTCTACCATGTGAGGATACAGCAAGAAGGCAGCAACCTCCAAGCCAGGAAGAGCATCCTAACCAGACACCAAATCTGCCAGCACCTTGATCTTGGACTTCCCAGCCTCCAGAACTGTGAGAAATAAATGCTGTTTAAGCCACCCAGTCTGTGGTATTTTGTTCTAGCAGCCTGAGCAGACTAAGACAGTGTTCTGAGTTAATGGAGACCAAAGAGACA
Organism: Mesoplodon densirostris; assembly: GCF_025265405.1. Classification (NCBI taxonomy): domain Eukaryota; kingdom Metazoa; phylum Chordata; class Mammalia; order Artiodactyla; family Ziphiidae; genus Mesoplodon; species Mesoplodon densirostris. The sequence continues at coordinate 96,503,072 of NC_082681.1, forward strand.
TAACCAAATGTAGCACAGGACAGTTGATTGTCTCCTGGTTTATGAAAATGAGCTATAAAAATGTTTTGGGGACAGTTGGGGATATTTGAATGTGGACTTGGTATTAGATGATTAGGAAATTACTGTTATTTTCTTAGGTGTGATAATTAAGGTTATTTATATAGGAGAATGTACTTATTTGGAGATGTAGGCTGAAGTATTTAGGGGTGAAGTGTATGAGTCCTAACGTATGCAACTTTCAAAAAGTTCAGTCGAAAAAAATTGCATGAGATGATGTTAGGCTTACATGACTTCTTTTTCATTTCAGTTTTTTGGTTTGATTTTTAGGTTCACATGTCTTTTGAAAAACTGCCTCTGTTCCACTTAGAAGAGAGTATATGTTAGGAGACTTTTCTCTTTTGGTTAAATCATGCTCCCTGTCTTTTTTTTTTTTTTTTTTTTTTTGCGGTACGCGGGCCTTTCACTGTTGTGGCCTCTCCCATTGTGGAGCAGGCTCCGGACGTGCAGCCTTAATGGCCATGGCTCATGGGCCCAGCCGCTCCGCGGCGGACCGGGGCACAAACCCGTGTCCTCTGCATCGGCAGGCAGACTCTCAACCACTGCGCCACCAGGAAAGCCCATGCTCCTTCTCTTTTAATCAATGTGAATATTTGTATTAGGGTAATGCTAGCTGTCATAATAGACCAACCCCAAATTTCCGTGGCCTAACTAGAGAAAAGTTCATTTTTTACTCATGTAATGGGCCAGTGCAAGGGTCTGGCAGGTGGCTCTCCATGTGGTGATTCAGGGACCAGGTGTCTTCCATCTTGTGGCTTCCCCATCCCTTGGGGCTTTGGAATCCTCTCCCTCCAGCCAACGAATGAGGCAAGAAAAAGAAGATAATATGGGGAAGCCTTACACACTAAGCCTGGAAGTGTTGCACATGGCTTTGCTGCTTCTGTTGGACAGAATTTGGTCACGAGGCCACATCTAACTGGAAGGGAGGCAGGGAAATATCGTCTAGTTGGAGTAAGAGGAACAGGTTTGGAAAGCAGCTAGCCTATCTCTGATGAAGTATTTGATGAGTACTTTGTAATACATAATCCAGAAAAGAGAAGTAGGAGGATTTGCATGCATATTTCTTGTTGTTGTCAGCTGTTGATAAACTAAATTTTGTATTTTAAGTGATCCAGTTTGAAGAGGGCATTCATCTTCAGTTTATGAAGTTGTTTCAATAGACCTATCAGCATTACCTGGGAGCTTGTTAAAAATAGCATGTCTGGCCCCAGACTGACTGAGAATGTCTCAGTGGGGCCCAGAAATCTGTCATTCAATACACTACCAAGGTTTTTTTCTTTTAAATACTGAAGTTTGAAACTCACTGCTATAGAATATTTAAGTTTTCACCCTTTAAATACATTCACTATGTTGCTTGTAATTAAATAAATGCAGGAAAAAATAGCAACTGTTTATTGAGCACCTGCTATAATAGTCAAGCACCATATTAAGTACTTTGCATACTTTAAGCCATTTAACCTTCACATCAAATGTATGAAGACCGTATTATTGGCCCCATTCTGCGAGATGAAGAAATTGAAAGTTAGGCTTAGTACCTCATTTGTTTAGAGTCACATGTTTGAGATTGGTAAATGGGGATCTATTAAAGGATGAGATCAATAGGTTGAGGATGTGTTTAGCCAGGATAGAGCAGAACCTGAATTGTGCCCTGATTACCTGGTTCCAGGAGGTCTTTGAGGGAAATCCATGCCCAGAGTATAAAACAAAGCAAAGTGACCCTTTATTATTATCTGGGGCTTTGTCTCCAAACTCCAGTGTACAGTTGCAAGGGGTGAGGCTGGCCAGTTTGGAAGAATCAATTTTCCTATGCTAGATCTGTCTGGGGCCCTTGAATCCAAGTAAACCCAAGATACCTGCTCATTTGTTCCCCAAAGGCCACATTCCAGGTGTTACTCCATTGATATGTGTTATGGACTGAACATTTGTGGCCTCTCAAAAATCATATGTTGAAGTCCTAACTCCCAGTGTGATGATTTGGGACATTTGGCCTTTGGGAAGTAATTAGGTCATGAAGGTGGAGCCCTCATGAATGGGATTAGTGCCCTTAAAAAGAGGCCCCAGAGAACTCTCCACCATGTGAGGATACAATGAGAAGGCGTCAGTGTACAACCCAGAAGAGGACTCTCACCAGAACCCGAACATACTGGTACCCTGATCTTGGACTTCAGCCTCCAGAACTGGGAGAAATAAATTTCTTTGGTTTATAGGCTGCACAGTCTATGGTACTTTGTTATAGCAGCCTGAACTAAGACAGTATGACAGAAGTCTCCCAGTGTTATGGAGGAATGTAGTCAAGCGATGATCAGAGTGGCTGCACTAGGCCTTCTCAGGTGGGAGCAGTTGCTTAAAAGTTTTCTCATCTCTAGACATCGCTATCACAGAGGTGGGGAAGTGGGTAGAACTGGGTCTGTCAAGCGCTCGGGTCTCTCTGCTCTCACTGTGCTAGTTGTCACAGGTATATCATAGTCTCCTGGAGAGATTTTCCAAAACACAATACATGAGAAAGAAGCCTAGTGCAGGCAGGAATGTCTCTTTTGTTTGCTCTGTCTCTGCCCCTAGAACAGTGCCTAACCCATAGTAGGTGCTATGGGAATAGTTGTTTAATGGATTCTACTTTGTCTAACAAAAAATGAGATGCTGTAATACTGCTTAGCATTAAAGGTCCTTCCTTCAAGTTGTTGTGCCCCGGATTCACACTAAGAGTGAAGTTTCTGAGAAGGAAACCTTTGTGAAAACATCTGCTTGAATCACAGCGAACTGTTTAAGAAAGGAGAATGAAGGGATAGGTGAGTATGTGTTTGCAGAAAATTGTATATTTAGCTAATAAGCCACATGGTGGGTTTTTCTTTCTTTTTTTATTGTGGTAAAATATATATAACATAAAATGTCATTTAAATTATTTTAACTGTATAATTCACTAGCATTAATAACGTTCATAAAATTGTGTGACCATCACCACTATTCCCAAAAGTTTTTCATCACCCCAAATAGAAACCTTGTACTCATTAAATAATAATGTCCCATTCCTCCCTCACCCTAGCCCCTGATAACCTTTAATCTACTTTCTGTCTCTATGAATTTGCCTATTCTAGAGATTTCATATAAGTGTATTCATACAATATTTGATCTGTTTCACTTAAAATAATATTTTCAAGGTTCATCCATGTTGTAGCAGGTACATGAACTTCATTCCTTTCTATGGCTGAATAGTATCCCATTGTATATATACGCTACATTTTGTGTATCCAGCCATCAGTTCAGGGACACCTGGGTTGTTTCCACCTTTTGGCTATTAGTGGTATAATACTGCTATGAACATTTGCATACAAGTGTCTGTTTGAGTTTCTATTTTCAGTTCTTTTGAGTATATACCCAGAAGTGGAATTCCTGGGTCGTAGGGTAAGTCTGTGTTTAAATTTTTGAGGAACCACTAAACTGTTTTCCAAAGTGGCTGCAGTATTTTACGTTACCACCACAATGCACAAGGGTTCCAATATCGCCACATCCTTTCCTACTTATTTTCTGTTTTTTTTTAATAGTCACCCTAGTAGTTGTGAGGTGGTAGTTTATTATGGGTTTGATTGATGCTTCCCTAAGGACTAATGATGTTGAGCATCTTTTCATGTGCTCGTTGGCCATTTGTATATCTTCTTTGGAGAAATGTTCATTCAAGCCTCTGTCTATTTAAAAAATTTGGTTATTTTTTGTTGTTGAGTTGTAGTTCTCTACATATTCTGGATATTATTCTCTTATCAGATATATGATTTGTAAATATTTCTCCTATCCATTGGGTTGCCTTTTCACTCTATGATAGTGTCCTTTGATGTGCAAAAGTTTTAATTTTGATGAAGTTCAGTTTATCTATTTTTTCTTTTGTTCCTGTGCTTTTGGTATCGTATTCATTGCAAAATCCAGTGCCATGAAGCTTTCCTCCTATATTTTCTCCCAAGAGTTTTATAGTTTTAGCTTTTATTTATTTATTTATTTATTTGGCCATACCACGTGGCTTACAAGATCTTAGTTCCCTGACCAGGGATCAAACCTGGCCCTGGCAGTGAAAGTGCCGAGCCCTAACCACTGGACCACCAGGGAATTCCCTGTTTTAACTTTTAAATTTAGATCTTTGATCTGTTTTTAGTTAATTTTTGTATATGGTGTTATTTTCTTAATTTCCTTTTTGGATTGTTCATTACTAATATATAGAAGTATGACTGATTTTTTTTTGGTATTGATTTTATATCCTGTAGCTTTGTTGAATTTGTTTATTATCTCTAACAGTGTGTGTGTGTGTGTGTCTATTCTTTAGGGTTTTATGTGTGTAAGATCATGTCATCTGCCAATGGAGATAGTTTTACTTCTTCCTTTCCAATTTGGATGCCTTTTATTTCCCATTCTCGCCTAATTGCTCTGGTTAGAACATCCAGTACTATGTTGAATAGAAGTGGTGAAAGCAGGCATCTTTGTCTTGTTCTTGATTTTAGGGGAAAAGGTTTAAGTCTTTCATCATTGAGTATGATGTTAGATGTGTTTTCTTCACATATGACCTTTATCATATTGAAAATTCCTTTTTATTTCTAGTTTATTGGGTGTTTTATAATGAAAAGGTGTTAGATTTGTCAAATGCTTTTTCTGCATCAATTGAGGTGATGATGTGGGTTTTTCTCTTCATTCTATTAATGTGGTATATTACATTGATTGACTTTCATATATTGAGCCACCTTTGCATTCCTGGGATAAATTACATTGGATCATGGGGTATAATTCTTTTAATATGCTGCTGAATTCTGTTTACTAGTATTTTGTTGAGGATATTTGCATCTGTATTCATAGGGACTGTTGGTCTGTAGCTGTCCTTGTCATGTGTTTGTCTGGCTTTGGTATCAGGGTAATGCTGGCCTCCTAGAGTCAGGAAATGTTCACTCTTTTTCAACTTTTGGGAAGTTTGAGAAGAATTGGTGTTAGTTTTTCTTTAAATGTTTGGTAGAATTCAACAGTGAAGCCATGTGGTTCTGAGCTTTTCTTTTTGGGGAGGTTTTTGATTATTGATTCAATCTCCTTGTTATAGATCTATTCAGATTTTCTATTTCGAGTCAGGTTTTGATAGTTTGTGCCTTTCTAGGAATGTGTTCATTTCCTCCTGAGGCGCTCAACAGTATATTTGAGCAGGCAGAAGAAAGAAGTAGCAGTTTAGGTTTATACTCAACAAATCTTTTCTCATCACTCTTCTCCATATCTACCTCTGTAACACATTTTAGGTAAAGACACGTTGACCTCAAATTATCTTAGGTTATTAAAACAGTTGATTCACAGATTACTTTGTTTTGAGTGTAGAACTAACTAGGTGTAGCAGAGACTCCAGTTACCTCCCAATATCCATTCTCCCTTTCATCTTTCTAATGGAACCCTGAGTTTAGCTCAGCATATTTCTGTGCAATGAAAGCACTGCATTTCCTGGCCTCTCTTGCAGTTAGGTATGGTCATATGACCAAGTTCTGGCTTAAAGACTAGAAGAAATGTTGTGTGGGGTTAGTGCAAAGTATCCCTAAAAGGAAGGGAGCATGCCCTTCTTCTGCCATGCCTTCTGTTATCTTGAATGTGGATGTTATGGCTAGATCTCCAGCAGTCATGTTGGATCAAGAGGTAACCTTGGGAATGGAAGGCATTTCTGGCAATACAGTTAGATGGAGCTGAGATCTCTGATAGCATAGAGCTGCCATGCCAGGCTTGGACTACATACTTTGGGACTCCTTGTAAGTGAGAGAGAAATGGGTCTTTGTTTTTTGCTGCTGAACCTAATTGTAACATTTACACCAGGCTCTGAGTTCCACTTGGAACTCGGGTGTCACATATGAGGCTCTTTCAAGGGCCTAATGCAGATGTTCAGGACTACAGTGGATATGGCACTGCTTGGGATTCTAGGAGAGGCTAAAGGGTAGGCAGTACAGATCCAAAAAAAGGGTTTGAGGAAAGGGTTAAGATTTAAAGTACCTGTTTTGGGCATTTGACGATCACCCACCCATTTGGTGATTTGCTAGAAAGACTCATGGGATTTAGAGACATTTGTAGTCACCGCTATGGTTTGTTACAGTGAAAGGATACACAGCAGGATCAGCAAGGGAAAAAGACATAATGGGTGGAGTCTGGAAGAGTCTAGATGTGGGCTTCCATAGGGGTGGGGTTTCACAGAACAAGCTGCTTCCTCCAGCAATTAAATACAGCAGTGCCTGCACAGTGTTTCTGCCTAGGGAAGCTTGCTCAAGGCTCAGAGTTTTTTTTTTTTTTTTTTTTTTTAATTGGGGACTGATTAGGTACTGTTACTGAAATTTCTGATTCCCAGAAGAAAGCAGGTGTTCTCTATGAATTACATTTGCAGAAACTATCTAGCAAGGCTGGTATGGCCATATTCAGCATTCCAGGCACATAAAACAACCTTATCAATTAGTAGCATAGGGGATATTTTACAGGCCAAGTTCCTATTGCATGGATCAGTCATACAAGCAGGGCCTCCTAGAAATAGCAACATCAGGCCTATTATGTTAACTTTTTCCTGTGTTATCAATTGACTGTTAGCTTTTTGTGTTCCTGGGGGTTCTTTGGTTTCAAGACACTTTTTTTTTTTTTTTGGCCACGCCTCGTGGCATTCAGGATCTTAGTTTCCCGACCAGGAATCAAACCCGTGCCCCCTGCACTGGAAGCGTGGAGTCTTAATCACTGGACCGCCAGGGAAGTCCCACTTTTATTTTTAAAATCTTTACTTTTTTAGATTTATTAATTTTATTTGAAAAATTATCATAAGTAATATTGACTTTTGACATACAGTTTTATGAATTTTACAATATATATATACATATGTGTAACCATCACCACAATTGAGGTGAATATTAGTTCCTTCACCCTAAAAAACCCATGTTACCACCCTACTGACAACCACTGATCTGTTCTCCATCACTCTTGTTTTGTGTTTTCAAATGTCAACATAAATGGGATCTTTCAGTATGTAACCTTCTGGGATTAGCTTTTTTACTCAGCATAAGGCCTTTGAGATTTATCCATGTTGTTACGTGTCTATAATTAGTTCATTTTTATTGCTTCCATTTTATGGATATACCATAGTTTATTTGTTTGCAAGTTGAGGGACATTTAGGTTGTTTCCAGTTTTTTTGTGATTATGAATAGAGCTACTATAAATATTAGTATACAGGTTTTTGTGTGAATGTAAGTTTCCATCTTTCTATGGTAAATACCCAGGAGTGGGACTGATGGGTCATAGGGTAAGCATATGTTTAACTTTATAAGGAAACTGCCAAACTGTTTTCTGGAGTAGCTGTACATTCCAGCTAGCAATGTGTAAGCGTTCCAGTTGCTCCACATTCTCTTCAGCACTTAGTATTGTTAGTATTTTTAATTTTAGCCATTCTAATAAATGTGTAGTGGTATCTCATCGTGGTTTTAATTTGCATTTCCCTGATGCTGAACATCTTTTCATCTGCTTATTTGCCATTCACATATTCTTTTTGGTGAAGTGACTGTTCAAATCTTTTGCCCATTTTCTAATTGTATTGTTTTCTTTGAATTTTGAAAGTTTTTTTATATATTCTGGAATCAAGTTTTTTGTTGGATATGTAATATGAAATACATATATATTTTTTTGGTGGGGGGGGCACACCACGCAGCTTGCAGGATCTTAGTTCCCCGACCAGGGATTGAACCCGGGCCCTTGGTAGTGAAAGTGCAGAGTTCTAACCACTGGACTGCCAGGGAATTCCCTCAATTGCCCATATCTGTATGGATGTTTTTCTGGACCTTCTCCTGTGTTCCACTGACACCTGTGTCTAGCTTTGTGCCAGTTCTATACTGTCTTGCTTGCTGCCGCTTTGTAGTACATCTTAAAATTGGCTAGTGTGAGTCCTCCAATTTTATTCTTTTACAAAATTGCTTTAGCTCAAATCTTCTATATTCTTAATGATTTCCTATGTAGATCTATCAATTATTCACCACAATTTTAGGGCATTTTTATCACTCCCTCCCCCAAAGAAACCCTGTATTCATAGTCCTTTCAGGTTATTCTTTCCCCTCATATGCATATGTTGCTCTCTTCTGAATACCTGAGGTAGAGACCCCCTGTGGATCTCCAGGATTCTTTCTCTCTTTAGGTCTCCTTTCTGGTACTCAGTCCTGAGAACTTTAGCTGCTTTTGTATCCAGAATCCCAGCATTGTCAGTTTCAGGAGTTGGCTAGACTTTGTTTCCCCTCCCTGTTTTGTGGCTTGGAAATGCTCTTAAGGCAGTAAGCTGGAGCAATCAAGGGCTTACCTCATTTCCCCCCATCTCTCAGGGATCACTCTTCTTCATTGCCTGATGTCCAGTGTCTTGAAAACCATTATTTCATGTATTTATGTTTGTTTTTGTTTCAGGCATGAAGATAATTCCAGTCCCTCTTTCTCTTTCTTGTCTGGAAGTGGAAGCCTTAATTCCATGAAGGAGTTTTGGTCTTCCTTTTTTGTCATGGTAACCCCCATACAGACTCTTTTTGTTTTATTTTTCTTGAACTGTGGACTTCATGTGTGTGTCTGTGTTTTTACGCAGTTATGCATTTTTATATACACATAGACACACATTTAAAACAAGCCTACCGTGGATGATCTTATTCTAGTCTAGGAATCTGTTGGCTACTGTACATTTTTGCTGTTGAGAGAACTGGGGAAGGAAACAATTGCATTCATTAACAGAGTAGGCTATGAATGGACCAGAGTGATTCTCTTCAGTGACATGAATGAGAGAATTGTCTCTTTTCAATGGCAGTGTTGTGCAGAGTGTTTATGATGGCACTGGAGAGAGACACAAACAAGATGGTAATACTGTAGTGTTGCCTGAAAGAAAAATGCACGACGTGAAAGTTGTGAGTTAAGTTTTATTCGGGGACTTTAGCCTGAGAGACAACCTCTCAGTTAGCTCTGAGGAACTGCTACTAAGAGGTAATGGAGGAGCTAGAATATGTATGAACTGGTGGGCGACTGCAGTGGCTAATGGCTTGATCCTTGCAGAATTGGAATGGCAGGCAACATTTTTTTTTCTTTGCAGTAGTGATTTTTATTCATTGTGGGGAAATCTGGTAAAGAGTGAAGCTCTGATGTGGCAGATGAAGTCCCAATCCCAGTCCACTCAGGAAAAAAGAGGCAAGTAGTACAGTAGGAGACAACTGTGAACCAAGGCATTGGAAGAGCTGAGAAGCCAACCAGCGTGCATTGAAGCGACCTAGAGATAAGGAACAGCAGGAAGCCACTGTCACCCCTGGGGCGGACATAGGGAGAAGGTGGTGTTACCAGAGCCCGGTAGTGAGATCGCCTGAGATACCCTGACTTCATTCCTCTCACCCTCTAGTCTCTTATCAGTGCCACCCATTGGATTAATTTAACTGGAAGCCACTTGCAAGGGGGCCTGGAAAAGTCGTTTACAGGAGTCCCCCCTCTTTTCCTGTCCCCTGCAACACATAGCAGAGCAGCAAAGGGCAGAAAGTGGATCTGAGGGCACATCAGCTCAGGACTGGTGTGAAGGTCCTTCCTCAGATTGAATGTCCATTCTGATATGCAGTATGTCCAATACCTAGATATGGTCCAGAAGGGAGGAGGGAAGCTGCATGGTCAGGATCAAAAGAGCCAGTATTCCTATCAGCAGTCTGGGGGAAAGGAAGCTAGGTGTTGAGGCACAAGCTACATTTGCTATGATAATATCTGCTTAAAGGATGAGATGAGGTAATTATGATAAGCAGTTGTTCACATTTGAAATGTTAAGTTTATGCATTAACAAACCCCATATCAGCTATTTTTTAAGCTTATCTACTGATGCTGTTTGATTGAGTTATTATATATTATTTAGGGAGAGGAAGTGGTGGTAGATATGAGGAGAGACAGGAGGACCCTTTTTATTTTTTTATAATTTTTATTTTTTATTTGGCCATGCCATGCAGCTTGCAGGATCTTAGTTCCCTGACCAGGGATTGAACCTGGGCCACGGCAGTGAAAGTGCCAAGTCCTAACCACTGAACTACCAGGGAATTCCCAATAAGTTCTTTTTTTTTTTTTTTTTTTTTTTTTTTGCGATACGCAGGTCTCTCACTGTTGTGGCCTCTCCCGTTGCGGAGCACAGGCTCCAGACGTGCAGGCTCAGCGGCCATGGCTCACAGTCCCAGCCTCTCTGCGGCATGTGGGATCTTCCCGGACCGGGGCACGAACCCGTGTCCCCTGCATCGGCAGGCAGACTCTCAACCACTGCGCCACCAGGGAAGCCCAGTTCTTTTTTTAATTGAAATTATTGCAACCCAGGCAAGAATATCAGTTATTTCAAACTGATCAGGATCCTTGATTGGGTATTAACACTATAAGAATATCCAGTCTGTTGGATTAACAAAATGTTCAGCGAATTGTTAGTACATTATACTTTGCTTGACACAGTCTTTTAATATTTCAAATATCTAGAATTTGTGGGAAAAGGCTGCATATAAGATATAACTACACTTGTAAAACTAATCAACAGCCTTCTGGTTTCAGCTCAGAGATGTGGACTGTAGAGTTCCCATCCTTAGAACAAGAAAAAAGCTAGACAAATTGCAAATTAATGACTTTTCTTGAACCCAGTGGAAAACTAAGGTTTCCAGGCTTACACCTAACCCCAAATCAGGAGAAATGCAGGTGCCACTGCAGGGAGAAATAGCACGTGAGCATTTGCTTACCTGGGATAGACACTGCCAATGTCATATAAGCCAATAAGATTAAATTGTTAATGAATTACTAAAGGTTGGGGGCCATAGGTATAGAAGGTTCTGTCTTGCAGACTTTTCCTTCAGAATCCCCACCAGGTGCTCACAGGGAAGATCAGGGAGACTCCTGAGAAAGTGTCCCCCATGTGCTGGCTAGGATAGCAGAACAACAGCCACTGCCAAAATCTGCCTAGACATGTCTCCTCATCTCCCAAAGGAACAAAAGTCTTAATCTGCAGGAAGAAGGGGAACAAAGACTGGTAGAAACCCACTGCATCTGGGAAAGAACAGGAAAAACAAAGAAGCTCTACTCTTAGGGAAGGAAAGGAATACCATAATTCTGGGCACAGAATTTTGCTTGGAGGAGGATCACATGCTTATGGAGGCCACAACCCCAAGACCCAGGGCCACAGTACTTATCTAATATTGATGATTGACCGGAACAGAAGAGACTGCCCCCATCTCCCACCTCCCCACTACCAAGCTAACAAGCATTAAGTAAACATAGCAATAGAACTGATAAAATGGAATCATAAAAAATACTAAATAAGACCTAGAGAAAGCAGAAAGAGAGGAAAAAAAGAAATGAAGAACAAATGGAACAAGTAAAAACCAGCTAACAAGATAGATTTTAACCCTACCATATCAGTAATCACTTTAAATGTGAAAATGTGAATGGTCTAAAAGAGATCATCAGATTGGATTTAAAAAAAAGACATAACATGTATGCTGTTTACAAGAAACCCACTTTAATTAATTAATTAATTTTGGCCGCACAGGGTCTTAGTTGCGGCACTCAGGGTCTTTGTTGTGGCATGCGGGATCTTTTTTAGTTGCGGCATGCAGACTCCTTAGTTGCTGCATGCATGCAGGATCTAGTTCCCCGACTAGGGATCGAACCCAGGCTCCCCCTGCATTGGGAGCTTGGAGTCTTACCCACTGGACCACCAGGGAAGTCCTGAAACCCACTTTAAATATAAAAACATAGATTCAAAGTAAAAGGAAGGATAAAGATACACCATGCAAATGCTAAACGAAAGAAAGCTGAAGTAGCTAGGTTAATCTCAAATAAAGTAGACTTTGTAACAAGGAAGATTAGGGACTTGAATTTTATCTGAAAAATCACTTCACCTTTTTCATATAATATAACATAATTGCAGGAATGATATCCCATCACCTTTGCCATATTCTTTTGGTTAGAAGCAAGGTAGAAGTCCTACCCACCCAAAACATAGGTAGTCCTCACTTTGCATCAGTCTGATATTGTAGGAATTTCAGTTACCATGGTTTAGTTAAATAACATCAGTCCCTAACAACACAGTTCAAATTTCTGTTACCATGGTATATTAACTGTGATTAACTGCACAAAGTTCAGACTTTCCTGCTAGCTCTTTGTATTACATAAATAACAAATGGACATCAAGATGAGTGACCAGTCTTTCAAAGTCTGTCCATGCTCACTGCCCACCTGTTATTCAGTTCACACACAGACAGCAAAGCATGCAGTTGGGTTGCCTCCTTGTCTCCCAGTGATAAATCCATGTGACATTTTACAAAAATGGGTAGCTGAAAGAGGGAATTGGCCAACAAAGATGAAAGTGCAGCAGAGAAATGAAAAGTAACAACACTGAAATTTGTATCAAACATAAACTGAATAATAGAAGAAAGGGCTGATAGCAGAAATGTTGACACTGCCACCATTCGAGAAACTCTAAATATACAGCCAGATGAACTTAGTGAAGAACTTACTGATGTAAATGAGCAAAGTGGTTGTGATGAAAAGGATGACGATCCAGAGGAAGTGATGCCAGCAAAAGCTCTTCATATTGAAGGAGCTGTTGGAGAGATTTCAAGACATGGAAAGTGCTAAGGCTATAATGTGAAAGCTGATCCTAACCTAGAAAGGAGTGTGACAGTTCACCAAGGCATAGAGAAGACACTTACTCTGTATCCCTCTGTGTTGTACAATAAGTTATACAGTGAGAGAAAGCAAGCAAGCACTGTTCAGACTACTTTTGATAAGTTTTCTACAAAGAAATAACCCCTTTAAAAATATTTATTTATTTATTTTGGCTACACCAGGTCTTAGTTGCGGCATGCGGACTCTTAATTGTGGCATGCATGTGGAATCTAGTTTCCCAACCAGGGATTGAACCTGGGCCCCCTGCATTGGGAGCGTGGAGTCTTACCCACTGGTCCACCAGGGAAGTCCCAAGAAAAAACCCTTTAATTCTTAATATTTTTGGTGTTTTAACTTACAGGGTACTAAATAAATATAAGTTTTACTACCTTTTCATTTCTCTTTACATTTATAGCCAAGAGTAAGAGTCTTTAATGTTTTGATGACATTTTTTAAAGATCATTGAACGATTATATTTTCCCCATTGATTATTACGTTTGCTTTTCTTGCTTTCAGCTTGCATAGTCATTTTTGCAGTTCCCACTACCATGCAGGACTGTTTATACTATTTAGAGATTAAAAAGAATGAAGTAGTGATTCATGCTAAAACATGAATGAACCTCAACATTATGCTAAATGGAAGAAGTCATGCACAAAGGTTGCCTACTGTGTGATTCCATTTAGATGAAATGTTTAGAAAAGGCAAATGTATAGAAACAGAAAATACTGGGTTGGCCAAAAAGTTCCTTCGGTTTTTAAGTAAAAATAAAAGACATTTTTCATTTTCACGAAGAACTTTATTGAACAATGTATTCATTTTATTCCACTACCTTCTGCCGTTTTTCAGGCAACTTCATAATTCCATCTTCCCAAAACTTTTTATCTTTTTGAGCAAAGAACTGGTCCAGGTGCCTTTTACAGTCTTCCAGGGAATTGAAATTTTTCCCATTAAGAGAATTTTGTAAAGACTGAAATAAATGGAAATCTGAAGGTACAATGTCTGGTGAATACGACAGATGAATCAGGACTTCCCAGCTAAGCTGTAACAGTTTTTGCCTGGTCATCAAAGAAACATGCAGCCTTGCGTTATCCTGATGGAAGATTATACGTTTTCTTTTGACTAATTCCGGACGCTTTTTGTCGAGTGCTGCTTTCAGTTGGTCTAAATGGGAACAGTACTTGTAGAATTAATCATTTGGTTTTCCGGAAGGAACTTATAATAGAGGACTCCCTTCCAATCCCACCATATACACCTTACCTTCTTTGGATGAAGACCAGCATTTGGTGTGGTTGATGGTGGTTCATTTCGCTTGCCCCATGATCTCTTCCATTCCACATTATCGTACAGTATCCACTTTTCATTGCCCATCACAATTTGTTTTAAAAATGGAATGTTTTCATTACGTTTCAGTAGAGAATCACATGGAAATGAAGCTAACAATCAAAGAAAGTTTCAGTATTTTACTGGAATTAAATTAGCATCACACTGAAGTAGATTGCGATCAAGATGACTATTGTAATCCCTGGAACACCCACTATGGAAATAAAAAATAATTCAAAAATATAGTAAAAAAAAGGAATTGAAATTCCACATACACACAAATTATATATATATATATATATATATATATATATAGAGAGAGAGAGAGAGAGAGAGAGAGAGAGAGAGAGAGACAGAGAAAGCATGCGCATGCACACAAGAAAGCAGTGAGAAAGTAAGAAAGAACCAAAAGGGCATGAAACATAGAAAATAAATAGCAAATGTGGCAGTCATAAATCCAACCATTAAATGTGACGACTAAACACTGCAATCAAAAGGCAGACATTGTCACACTAGGAGAAAAACCTGAGATTCAACTCTATGCTGTCTAAAAGACATACTTTAGATGAGGTTTATCAGCCTTGTACCATTGAAATTTTGGACTGGATAATTCTTGGTTATGGGGGCTATCCTGTGCATTGTAGGGTATTTAGTAGCATCCTTGGTCTTTATCCATTATATATCAGTAGCAGCCATGCAATTGTGATAAACATAAATTTCTCCAGCTATTGCCAGATGTCACTCGGGGGACAAAATTGCTCCCTGCTGAGTACTACGCTTTAGATTCACACACACACACACATGCACACAGAGGTTGAAAGTAAAAGGATGGAAAAATACATGCCAGCTAATGCTAATCATAAAAGCACTGGAGTAGCTATGTTATCAGACAAGATAGACTTTAAAATAAGAAATATTATTGTAGATAAAGAGGGACACTTCATAATGCCATCAGGAAGATATAAAAATCATGAATGTGTACACACCTAAAAACAGCTCCAAAGCACATGAAACAAAAATGGACAGACTTGAAAAGAGAGATGCAATTCAACAATAATGGGTAGGGACTTCTATACCTTTCTCTCAGTAATTGAAAGAGCACCTGCATGAACAGGTAGCAAGGTTACAGAAGATTTAAACAACACCATCAACCTACTTGACCTAACTGGCATTTATAGAACAGTCTACCCAGCAACAGTAAAATACATGTCCTTTTTAAGCAGACATGGAACATTCTACAGAATACATCATATGCTTGGCCATAAAACAAGTCTTATTAAATTTTAAAAGATTGAAATCATAAAGAATGTTCTCTGACCAAAAAGTAATTGAAGTTGGACTCAAGAACAACAAAAGAAATTTAGTAATAATTTAAATGGTCTATATAGTTTTATAACAAGTATATGTAGCTCTTAATAATTTTATTGTTATTATTTTTTGCCCTTCCTGAGTCTCTTTTGCAAATATTAAAAAAATTTTGAATAGGTAATACATTTACATGGTCCAAATAGAAAAGAAACTTAAAGGAGACACATTGAAAATGTATGCCCCAGTGAGACCTTCATGATGGCGGAAGAGTAAGATGTGGAGATCACCTTCCTCCCCACAAATACATCAAAAATAAATCTACATGTAGAACAACTCCTACAGAACACCTGCTGAATGCTGGTAGAAGACCGCAGACTTCCCATAAGGCAAGAAAATTCCCATGTACCTGGGTAGGGCAAAAGAAAAAAGAAAAAACAGACACAAGAATAGGGATGGGGCCTGCACCTCTGGGAGGGAGCTGTGAAGGAGGAAAAGTTTCCACACACTAGGAAGCCCCTTCACTGGTGGAGACGGGAGATGGGCAGGTGGAAGCTTCGGAGCCACGAAGGAGAGCACAGCAACAGGAGTGCAGAGGGCAAAGTGGAGACATTCTTGAACAAAGGATCCATGCTGACTAGCACTCACCAGCCTGAGAGGCTTGTCTGCTCACCCACTGGGATGGGCGGGGGCTGGGAGCTGAGGCTCGGGCTTCGGAGGTCAGATCCCAGGGAGAGGACTGGGGTTGGCTGCGTGAACACAGCCTGAAGGGGGCTAGTGCACCACAGCTAGCCGTGAGGGAGTCCAGGAAAGAGTCCGGACCTGCCTAAGAGGCAAGAGACCGTTGTTTTGGGGTGCGTAAGGAGAGGGGATTCAGAGCACCGCCTAAATGAGCTCCAGAGATGGACGCGAGCTACGGCTATCAGCGCGGACCCCAGAGACGGGTATGGGAGGCTAAGGCTGCTGCTGCAGCCACCAAGAAGCCTGTGTGCAAGCACAGGTCACTATCCACACCTCCCCTCCCGGGAGCCTATGCAGCCCGCCACTTCCAGGGTCCCGTGATCCAGGGACAACTTCCCTGGGAGAACACACGGTGCACCTCAGGCTGTTGCAACATCATGCTGGTCTCTGCCACTGCAGGCTCTCCCCGCATTCCAATTATAACCACAATACCCCTCCCTCCCCCAGGCCTGACTGAGCAAGAGCCCCCTAATCAGCCACTGTTTTAACCCCCTGCTGTCGGGACGGGGAACAGATACCTAATCTTATACCTAAAGCAATTAGAGAAAGAAGAACAAAAATAACCCTGAGGTTAGGAGAAGGAAAGAAAGCTTAAAGATCAGATCAGAAATAAATGAAAAAGAAATGAAGGAAACAATAGCAAATATCAATAAAGCTAAAAGCTGGTTCTTTGTAAAGGTAAACAAAATTGATAAACCATTAGCCAGACTCACCAAGAAAAAAACGGAGAAGACCCAAATCAACAGAATTAGAAATGAAAAAGAAGTAACAACTGACACTGCAGAAATACAAACGATCAGGAGAGATTACTGCAAGCAACTATATGCCAATAAAATGGACAACCTGGAAGAAATGGACAAATTCTTAGAAAAGCACAATCTTCCAAGACTGAACTAGGAAGAAATAGAAAATATAAACAGACCAATCACAAGCACTGAAATTGAGACTGTGATTAAAATTCTTCCAACAAACAAAAGCCCAGGACCAGATGGCTTCACAGGCGAATTATATCAAACATTTAGAGAAGAGCTAACACCTATCCTTCTCAAACTCTTTCAAAATATAGCAGAAGGAGGAACACTCCCAAACTCATTCTAGGAGGCTACCATCACGCTGATACCAAAACCAGACAAAGATGTCACAAAGAAAGAAAACTACAGGCCAGTATCACTGATGAACATAGATGCAAAAATCTTCAACAAAATACTAGCAAACCAGATTCCAACAGCACATTAAAAGGATCATACACCATGATCAAGTGGGGTTTATCCCAGGAATGCAAGGATTCTTCAATATACGCAAATCAATCAATGTGATACACTGTATTAACAAATTGAAGGATAAAAACCATATGATCATCTCAACAGATGCAGAAAAAGCTTTTGACAAAATTCAACATCCATTTATGATAAAAACTCTCCAGAAAACAGGCATAGAGGGAACCTACCTCAACATAATAAAGGCCATATATGAGAAACCTACAGCCAACATCGTTCTCAATGGTGAAAAACAAACCATTTTCTCTAAGATCAGGAACAAGACAAGGTTGCCCACTTCCCCTGCTATTATTCAACATAGTTTTGGGAAGTTTTAGCCACAGCAATCAGAGAAGAAACGAAATAAAAGGAATCCAAATCGGAAAAGAAGTAAAACTGTCACTGTTTGCAGAAGACATGATGCTATACATAGAGAATCCTAAAGATGCTACCAGAAAGCTACTAGAGCTAATCAATGAATTTGGTAAAGTAGCAGGATACAAAATTAATGCACAGAGATCTCTTGCATTCCTATACACTAATGATATAATATCTGGAAGAGAAATTAAGCAAACACTCCCATTTACCATTGCAACAAAAAGAATAAAATAACTAGGAATAAACCTACCTAAGGAGACAAAAGACCTGTACGCAGAAAACTATAAGACACTGATGAAAGAAATTAAAGACGATACAAATAGATGGAGAGATATACCATGCTCTTGGATTTGAAGAATCAACATTGTGAAAATGACTATACTACCCAAAGCTATCTACAGATTCAGTGGCATTTTTCACAGAATTAGAACAAAAAAATTCACAATTTGTATGGAAACACAAAAGACCCCAAATAGCAAAAGCAATCTTGAGAAAGAAAAACGGAGCTGGAGGAATCAGGCTCCCTGACTTCAGACTGTACTACAAAGCTGCAGTAATCAAGACAGTCTGGTACTGGCACAAAACAGAAGTATAGATCAATGGAACAGGATAGAAAGCCCAGAGCTAAACCCACGCACATATGGTCACCTTATCTTTGCTAATGGAGGCAAGAATATACAAGGGAGAAATGACAGCGTCTTCAGTAAGTGGTGCTGGGAGAACTGGACAGCTACATGTAAAAGAATGAAATTAGAACACTTCCTAACGCCATACACAAAAATAAACTCAAAATGGATTAAAGCCTAAATGTAAGGGAAGACACTATAAAACTCTTAGAGGAAAACATAGACAGAACACTCTATGACATAAATCACAGCAAGATCCTTTTTGACCCACCTCCTAGAGAAATGGAAATAAAAACAAAAATAAACAAATGGGACCTAATGAAACTTAAAAGCTTTTGCATAGCAAAGGAAACCATAAGACCAAAAGACAACCCTCAGAATGGGAGAAGATATTTGCAAATGAAGCAACTGACAAAGGATTAATCTCCAAAATATACAAGCAGCTCAGTAGCAAAAAAACAAACAACCCAATCCAAAAATGGGCAGAAGACCTAAATAGACATTTCTGCAAGGAAGATATACAGATTGCCAACAAACACATGAAATGATGCTGAACATCACTAATCATTAGAGAAATGAAATCAAAACTACAATGAGGTATCACCTCACACCAGTCAGAATGGCCATCATCAAAAAATCTACAAACATTAAATGCTGGAGAGGGTGTGGAGAAAAGGGAACCCTCTTGCACTGTTGGTGGGAATGTAAATTGATACAGCCGCTATGGAGAACAGTGTGGAAGTTCCTTAAAAAACTAAAAATAGAACTACCATATGACCCAGCAATCCCACTACTGGGCATATACCCTGAGAAAACCATAATTCAAAAAGAGTCATGCACCACAATGTTCATTGCAGCACTATTTACAATAGCCAGGACATGGAAGCAACCTAAGTGTCCATCGACAGATGAATGGATAAAGATGTGGCACATATATACAATGGAATATTACTCAGCCATGAAAGGAAATGAAACTGAGTTATTTGTAGTGAGGTGCATGGACCTAGAGTCTATCATACAGAGTGAAGTCAGAAATAGCAAAACTAATACCATATGCTAACACATATATATGGAATCTAAAAAAAAAAGGTTGGTTCTGATAAACCTAGGGACAGGACAAGAATAAAGACACAGACTTAGAGAAGGGACTTGAGGACATGAGGAGGGGGAAGGGTAAACTGGGACGAAGTGAGAGAGTGGCATGGACATATACACTACCAAATGTAAAATAGATAGTGGGAAGCAGCCACATAGCACAGGGAAATCAGCTTGGTGCTTTGTGACCACCTAGAGGGGTGGGATAGGGAAGCTGGGAGGGAGATGCAAGAGAGAGGAGATATGGGGATATATGTATATGTATAGCTGATTCACTTTGTTATAAAGCAGAAACTAACACACCGTCGTAAAGCAGTTATGCTCCAATAAAGATGTTAAAAATAAGAAAATGTATGCTGCATCCCCCTGTATTCATTTCTCCTTGACATTGTAGTAACCACTTTTGTTTGTCTTTCCTGTATTTCTTCACATAAATATAAGCAAATAACAAATATATGTTCTAATTTGCACCCTTCCTCTATAAAAGGTAGTATATACCATGTGTCCTGTAGTGCATCTTGTGTTTTTCATTTAAGTTATCCTAGAGATGTTGCCATATTAAAACAAAGAAGTCTTCCCCATTTTCTTTTATAGCTGCAAGGTATTCTATTGTGTGGATGTACCATAATTTAGTCCTTTGGTGGTGGACACTAGGATGCTTTACAGTCTTACTGTCACCAAGCAATACTGCACTGGATAACCTTGAGCATCTTGTACATGTGTGGTTGTATCTGTGGCATAGATTCCTAGAAGTAAGATTGCTGGCTCAAAAGGTAAATACATTTGCAATTTTGGGTGATATTGCCAGATTCTTTTCATTAGAAGTTGTACCATTTTTCACTCTTACCAGCAATGAAAGTGCCCATTTTCCCAGTGTTGCCAAAAGAATGTGTTGTCAAACTTTTGGATTTTTGTCAATTTGAGAGATAAGATGGTATCTCAGTGTCATTTAATTTGCATTTCTCTTATAAATAATGATGAATATCGTTTCAAGAGGTTAAGAGCCATTTCTATTTTTTTCTTGTGAAATGCCTATTTATATTCTTTACCTATTTTTTCCTATGGACTTGTCTGTTTCTTGATTCTAGGACTTCTTTTAACGTCTTTATTGGAGTATAATTGCTTTATAATGGTGTGTTAGTTTCTGCTTTATAACAAAGTGAATCAGCTATACATATACATATAACCCCATATCTCCTCCCTCTCGCGTCTCCCTCCCACCCTCCCTATCCTGCCCCTCTAGGTGGTCACAAAGCACCGAGCTGATCTCCCCTGTGCTATGCGGCTGCTTCCCACTATCTATCTATTTTACATTTGGTAGTATATATATGTCCATGCCACTCCCTCACTTCGTCCCAGCTTACCCTTCTGACTCCCCATGTCCTCAAGTCCATTCTCTATGTCTGTGTCTTTATTCCTGTCCTGCCCCTAGGTTCTTCAGACCTTTATTTTTTTAGATTCCATGTATATGTGTTAGCATACCGTATTTGTTTTTCTCTTTCTGACTTACTTCACTCTGTATGACAGACTCTAGGTCCATCCACCTCACCACAAATAACTCAATTTCATTTCCTTTTATAGCTGAGTAATATTCCATTGTATATATGTGCCACATCTTCTTTATCCATTCATCTGTCAGTGGACACTTAGGTTGCTTCCGTGTAGGACCTTTTTAATATATTAGGGAGATTAGCCCCCTTATCTGTGATGGATTGCAAATATTTTTTTCAGTTTATCTTTTTTTTTAAACCTTGATTATGTGTCTTCCTCCTCTTAGAAGTTTGCTGTTTTTGCTATCAAGTAGTCAAAGTTTTCAGTTTTTACTCTTAAGATGTCTGGACTTCATCGTTAGAAAGATTCTCCCCAAATATCTACTTAGTTGTCCCATCATCAGTTACTAAAAAGTTCATATCGACCCTGCTGATTTGAGATGCCTTCTCTATCATATCCTAAATTTCTATTCTGGTCCATTGGTATGATTCTATTCATGAATTAATGCCAGCAATATTATTACTGTACCAGTATTAAATAGTTCCAATGGTTTCAGCCCTTAGAATATTTTAAATTATGTTAGGGCTAATGTCCCTCATTGCTCATTTTTCCCCTTGAGTTTTCCCTGGTTCTTGTCTGTTTAGTTTTGCGTATTACTCTAGAATTCTCTAGTTCCTACCCAAATGCCTATTGGTATTTTTATTGGGATAGCCTTGAATTTATGAATCAGTGTGGGAAGAATAATTTTTACAGTGTTGATTCTTCCTATTCAAGGACCTCCTATGCCTTTCTACTTTTCAAGACTTTTGTGTTCTTCAGGAGTATTTTTGAGTTTTCCTCTTAAGTTTTGCACCCTTCTTGTTAACCTTAAACCTAGATATTTTATATTTTTGTTAATATAAATGAGGTCTTCTTGTCCATTATATCTTTAAATTGTATTGTTGTTCTGGAATACTTTTCATTTAAATTTGCTTAGCCACATTATTTTTCATTTTCTTTACTCTCATTTTCACAGCCCAGGATATTTCCTGAAAATTGTCAAATGATTTTTACTATATTTCTGCCTTGAAATGAAGTATCTTGAAAATTAATGTAAAAAAAATCAAAGTACTGAAAATGGCTTAGGGTTTCTAGTGTAGATGTTAGCGTAAGTGCTTGAAGGCAGAGAAGGCAAAACCCAGAGTGTATTTTTTTTATTAGTTTCTGCTTTACAACAAAGTGAATCAGTCATACATATACATCTGTTCCCACATCCCTTCCCCCTTGCGTCTCCCTCCCTCCCTCCCTCCCACCCTTCCTATCCCACCCCTCCAGGCGGTCACAAAGCACCAAGCTGATCTCCCTGTGCTCTGCGGCTGCTTCCCACTATCTATCTACCTTACGTTTGGTAGTGTATATATGTCCATGCCTCTCTTTCGCTTTGTCACAACTTACTCTACCCCCTCCCCATATCCTCAAGTCCATTCTCAGTAGGTCTGTGTCTTTATTCCTGTTTTACCCCTAGGTTCTTCATGACATTTTTTTTTCTTAAATTCCATATATATGTGTTAGCATACGGTATTTGTCTTTTTCTTTCTGACTTACTTCACTCTGTATGACAGACTCTAGGTCTATCCACCTCATTACAAATAGCTCAGTTTCGTTTCTTTTTATGGCTGTGTAATATTCCATTGTATATATGTGCAAATGAAGCAACTGACAAAGGATTAATCTCCAAAATTTATAAACAGCTCATGCAGCTCAATAGCAAAAAAACAAACAACCCAATCCAAAAATGGGCAGAAGACTTAAATAGGCATTTCTCCAAAGAAGATATACAGACTGCCAACAAACACATGAAAGAATGCTCAACATCATTAATCATTAGAGAAATGCAAATCAAAACTACAATGAGATATCATCTCACACCAGAGTGTATTTTGATATTGGTTTGGTGGAGGCTGGCTTGTCATGAACCAAAAACTTGGCATCCTTAAAGTTAACAGATTGATCACTTGTATTAGAGATAACACTGAATAACTATTTTGCCTAATTGTTGAATGGGAAGTGTTGAAAATTCGTATTTGGCCAAGACCAAACCAAAGTATCACCAACTTAAAATGAATCTCTGAGTTTACTAAATCTATATTTTATTCAGGGATGTATTATTATTGCAGTTTTATTAAAAATGTCAGTTGTCATGTTTTCAAAGTTTGACCTTACAGAGTGTAATTTCTCAGCACTGTCAGCTGCTAGATTGCATGGGGGAGTTCATTAGGTCGTATTTGTGTGATACCAAAGAGATAACTAGAAATTAAATGCAACTCTAGAAGTTTGTTTTGTGATGTCAATGGTACCAAACAATTCTACAAAGATTAGAATTATAACCTAATGTCTATTATTGTATCTTGTGTTGTTACTGAAACTTTTAGATATTTTTGACTTAACCAGATATATTGTTTTTCCTTAAGTTATTTAGTGATTGTACTGTTCATTCAACCTTCACTGTTTACCCCTTTATTTCTTAATGCATTCCTTTTTAAAAGTCAGGTTTATTGAGATATGCTTTCATACAATAAGATTCGTTCTTTTTATGTATACAGTTTGGTGAGTCTTCCCATACACATACACTTGTGTGACCACCACCAAAATCAAGATATAGAACATCTATCCCCCAGAAAGTTCTTGTGCATCTTTGCAGAGCATGCCCTCCTCCTACCCTAGCCCTCGGCAACTACTGGTCTGTTTTCTGTCCCTATAGTTTAGCCTTTTCTAAAACTTCAAGTGAATGAAGTCATATATTAGGTACCCTTTTGTGTCTAGCTTCTTTCACCTAGCAAAATACTTTTGCAGTTCATCCATGTTGTTGTGTGTATCAGTAGTCTGTTTCTTTGTTATTACTGAGCAGTATTCCATTGCATGGATGCATCATGGTTTACTTGCACATTCACCATTCGTTGAACATTTGGGTTGTTTTCAGTTCTGGGTATTATAAATAAAGCTGCTCTGAACATTTGCCTACACGTCTTTGTGTGGGCATGTGTTTTCATTTCTGTTGGATAAACACCCAAGAGTGAGATTTCTGGGTTGTATGATAAGTGTATGTTTAACTTTAGAAAAACCTGGCAACCTTTTTCAAAGGGACTGAACATTTTGCATTCCCAGCAGCAGTGTGGAAGATTGCTCCACAGCCTTACCAATTTTTCTTATTTAGGAATTTTTAATTTTAGCCATTCTAGTGTGAAGTGGTATCTTATTGTTGTTTTAATTTGCATCTCCCTAATGATCAATGATGTGGAACTTCTTTTCTTGTGCTTATTTGCCATCTGTTTACCTTGTTGTGCTCTGTTCATATTTTTTTGGCCCATTTTTAATCTTCTTTTTTCTTTTGGTCTTCTTGAGTTGTGCTTTTATATTTTTTGGGTACAAATTCTTTATCAGGTAAGGGGTTTGCAGTACTTTCTCCCTGTCTGTGGCTTGTTTTTTCATTTCCTTAGCAGTGCCTTTTGAAGAGTAAAAGTTTTAGATTTTGATAAAGTCCGATTTGTCAGTTTTTCCCTTTATGGTTTGTACTTTTTTGTGTTCATCTTAATGCATTATTAATAAGTTAACTGTTGTATATAAAATCAACAGCTCTCCTAGTCATTTATCAATATTTATTTTTACAATAATAAAGATGAATATATCACTCAAGAGACTGGTAGAATTTCTACATGTAAAACACATAAGGCAATCTGTACTCCAAATTACAAATAGACTTTAAATACAAAAGGCATGCCTTGTTTATATTACTCATGTTGATATGCTGGTCACATGTAATGACATTCTATATCTTACTATCACATGGTCGTTGATCACTAACAGTTAAGGAATACCCAAAATGCCATTGAGGGAGACATTCAGTTACTTCTGAAGACTGAAGCTGATTTGTGCCTGAGTCAAACTTTGGGACATCCCTCATTTATACTGATTAGTTCTTTGTGTTTATTTTGGTATTGTTTATTAATTACAGATTTCAATCTTTCCATAAAGAGACCCAAGTAAGCCCAACCTCGATTTTCACAAAATTAAGTCATATGTTGACTACCCAAGTATTTGTGGCTATTTATTGTACAGGGACACAGACCCTTCTCACAAGGACTGCTATGGGAGTGCTATGTGGAGGAGGTTATTAAGAAATTAGCTTTATGATCCCTCTGGAGCTGCTTCTTCCAGCAAGAGAAACAGAAAAATCGAGAGAGTGGTTTGGATTAGGCTTTTGGTCTTTAACATTTCATGTGTGTCCTCACTGTCATCCAGACACTGAGACTTTTAAAATGACGTAACATTCCTTCACTGTAGCAGAATAATTGTGACCCAGCTTTTATTTATTTATTTATTTATTTGAGTTTTATTTTATACAGCAGGTTCTTATTAGTTATCTATTTTATACATATTGGTATATAAATGTCAATCCCAATCTCCCAATTCATCCCACCACCACCACCCCACCCTCGCTTTCCCCCCTTGGTGTCCATACGTTTGTTCTCTACATCTGTGTCTCTATTTCTGCCTTGAAAACTGGTTCATCTGTACCATTTTTCTAGATTCCACAAATATATGTTAACATACGATATTTGTTTTCCTCTTTCTGACTTACTTCACTATGTATGACAGTCTCTAGGTCCATGCACGTCTCTACAGATGACCCAATTTCGTTCCTTTTTATGGCTGAGTAATGTTCCATTGTATATATGTACCACATCTTCTTTATCCATTTGTCTGTCGATGGGCATTTAGGTTGCTTCCATGTCCTGGCTATTGTAAACAGTGCTGCAGTGAACATTGGGGTGCATGTGTCTTTTTGAATTATGGTTTTCTCTGGGTATATGCCCAGTAGTGGGAGTGCTGGGTCATATGGTAGTTCTATTTTTAGTTTTTTAAGGAACCTCCATACCGTTCTCCAGTTGATACAGATAGTGGCTATATCAATTTACATTCTCACCAACAATGCAAGAGGGTTCCCTTTTCTCCACACCCTCTCCCACATTTGTTGCTTGTAGGTTTCCTGATGATGCCCATTCTAACCGGTATGAGGTGATACCTCATTGTAGTTTTGATTTGCATTTTTCTAATAATTAGTGATGTTGAGCAGCTTTTCATGTGCCTCTTGGCCATCTGTATGTCTTCTTTGGATGACCCAGCTTTATTAGTTGCTTAAATGCAGTTAATGTTTTGCTGAGTTTTTCAGGTTTAAGAGACTATGCTGCGGTGCTGGGTAGTGGGAAGAGGAAATAAAGAAAAAGGTTCTGCACCCAAGGAGTTGACACTGAATGGAACACAACTGTCTATGGTGCACCGAAAGCCAGGTCAGGCTGTGTGGCTGAGGTTAGGGCATGTGGCGATCCCTGTAGGGCATAACACAGGAAACATAGGATTCAGGGAACAGAATTCTTTGTGGACCTCATTTGCCCTTTTGGAGTTTTGAGGCTCTGTTCTGTTAGAAGATGGGTTGGCATTTGTGAGCAAAGGTTTGGGTTGATTTAAACCTGCCTTAAGAATGATCTTGGTCTCCCATACTCTGTGTCTTTGGAAACAGTCGAGTTAAGGTAATTGGGGGATATTGTGTCTGCCTTGGTTGTTGTATGGAGCTGTACCTGGCTTGGGGATGTGTCAGCTGGAGTGTGGACCTTTAGCCTGCAGAGGATGGTATAAAAGACTGATGGGAAAATGGGCTGTAGTGTCTCAACAAGACCCCCAAACGTCTTGGCTCCCACTGTGGCAGTCATTCACCACTGGTGTGGGTGAGGGGACAGAAGAACTGTGTACTGGGATGGCTTCCCATGGAGATGAAGCTGCTGTCCCTGATGTATTTCCTGTCCATATCCTACTCTAAAGTGAAGTAAATGTTGTATTAACTGAAAACCTGTTTGGGTCTTGGGAGTCTGATTGCAAGCTTGAACCCATCACTGCGACTGCACTGCTGCCTGGGAATGAGAGGTTAGTGGTACGAGCTGGGGAGATGCCTTTAGAGTGGTTGTGTTGGGGATGAGGAGGACCTGAATCAGGGTTATAGCAATGAGAAGGTGAGAATAGTGAATATCTGTACCCATCATGGGCACTGAGACTCCCGTTAGCAGTTGTGTTAAGTGGTCTGGGGCAGAAGGGAGAACAGAACTCCAACTACAGCTCTGATGAGAGGTCTGAATGGGGTCAGGGGTTCTTCCTAGCTGTGTAAACATTTATATTTTATTTCATTATTTTATTTTATTTTACTTTTTAAAATTTAATTAAAATTTTAATAAACAGTGCTCTCAATATGTGCCAAGTACTATTCCGGGCACTTTATAAATATGAACTCAATTCCTCATAACAACACAATGCCACTTAGCATTTACTGATGAGAAAATTGAGGCAAAAAGAAGTAACTTGGCTGAGGTCATCCAGCTTAGTAAATGGTGAAGCTGAGATTTTTTTGATATTTATTTTATTTTATATATATATATTTATTTATTTATTTGGCTGCATCGGGTCTTAGTTGCGGCACACAGGATCTTCTTTGCAGCATGCGGGATCTTTTGTTGTGGTGCACGGGCTTCTCTCTCTAGTTGTGGCTCGTGGGCTCCGTAGTTACAGTGCATCGGCTTAGTTGTCCCGAGGCATGTGGTATTCCAGTTCCCTGACCAGGGATTGAACCCACGTCCCCTGCATTGGAAGGCAGATTCTTAACCACTGGACCACCAGGGAAGTCCCTTAAGCTGAGATTTGAACCCGGGCAGTCTGGCTCCAGAATCCCTACTTTGAACCATTCCAATTCCTCTAGCTTCTCTTCTGCATTCTTCATCATAGCAAAAGAATGGAACTAGTAGTTGTTTTTTTTAAGGTTATCGTTGATGACTGAGTCAGAATGCTCATGCAGGTTACAGCTGTACAGAGTTATGTCATTGGGCAGTTTCTAGGGAGCACGGATTCCTTACATGGGTGAGGAGAGCACCTACTCCTTGGCTTATACCCCTGTACAAGCCAAGGGAAGGCTTATGCTACAGTTATAGGGCCTCACTTCACATCTGTTGACGCCCTCTGCTATTGAGGCAGCACTTTCCTCAAAGTTCCTCTTGGCATCGTTTGCAGGGCTCACGGCTGTGATGCTTCTGCAGTCTCCTGCTTTGCCTCTTCATAGGAGAGTGAGGGAGTTTGCTTTGGGAGGAAACCCAGGCAAGCTCTGAGCAATGGGTGTGCACTTGGGGCTGGCTCAGGGCTTCAGACATTGCTCTGTTGAGGTTTTTTGCCTTTTCTTGTGAGAAATCTCATTGTTAATACATGGACTGCCCAACCCAGGCCCTTTAGTCACAGCAAAGAAAGCAAATTGTTCCTTTTCCAAGATGAGCCTTATAATACCACATTATATTATTTTATTGGGTTGGCCAAAAAGTTCGTTTGGGTTTTTCTGTAAGATGCTACCAAAAACCCGAAGGAACTTTTTGGCCAGCCTAATGTAATATATTACTTCTCATATCAAGCCCTCCAGTTACGTGTGGTAGTGATTTATGTATTTTATTCATCTTTCTTTTGCTAGGTGGGTAGATTGAACGTGGCTTTTGTATCATGATTTTTATTCTTTGCTACAAAGCAGTGATTTGGTTTCTAGGTCGACATTGCAAGCAGCCTGATGTTTTATCACAGCACCTCAGCTTCCTCTCACTGCTGGCTGACCAAGGGTTGCTGAAATATATTGTCAACTGAAAAAAACCCACAGAACGTGAGAGTTGAGAGTTATGTTTTATTTCGAGACCTTACTGGGAGACAGCCTCTCCCAGGCTCTCTGAAGAACTGATACAAAGAGGTAAGGGAGGAGCCAGGATATACATATAGGAGTTTTTGCTAAAAAAACAAAAAATAAAAAAACCCAAACAAACCAACCAAAAAAACCATGTAGTCGAACATCCAAAGATTACTGCTGATCACAAAAAACAGACATCTCAAGTTAATGGTTTTAGTGTGCTTTTCTAGGTGTGGAAAGATGCCGGAGTCTATGCTTATTGATAATATCAAATTATTCCTTTAATATGCATCTTAACTATTTAGGGCCAGTATCCTGATTTTCCCCCATCCTGAATTCCCCTCAGGGTGGCCGGCAACATTTGGGTACCTGAATGGCAGGCAACATTCTTTGTTTACTGAAATGGCAGGCAACATTTTTTTGTCCACAGTATTGACCAAGTTATTGGTATTTTCATTGTCCTATTTTGTACCGAATGAAGAATGATACGTCCCACTCTGTGACTGAAGCTGTGAGTGACAGTTATTTCTGTGTGGTGGCCTAAAATGACAGAAGGTTACTGCTTACTGTGGAAGAATCTTCTGGAGGTCCCCCCCCCATACCTCTGCTTTGAGCCCACAGCAGAACTTGTGACCGGCATCTAGTAAATTACAGTCTCATTGTTACAATGACCCGCAGACACAAAGGAGTAACTTTGTATATAAAGTTTTGGAGCACTCAGATCACTTATTTAATGCTATTTTTCATGGTTTTATTGGTATATGTGCCTGTGAAAAGGCTTTGTGATCAGCATCTATCTCTTTTTTGGTTACTTTCTTTAATACTCCAATTCTTTGTGTGAAATGCTTAAATTAAATGTCATAAGTGGGGTTGATAAAACTCTTTTCTTGCCTCACTGAACCTTAGTTTTTACAAATAATCTTAGAATAATTCAGGTAGCTAAGATTTGGGGAGGAAACAGTTTTTACTTGTACATGAAAAACCTCTATTACTCTCTCTTATGTTCCATTTTCTGCATATAACTCTTATTAGCTAGATTAACTAACATTGTAACAAAGTGTTTTTTAAAGCCGTAGATCACTGCATTTATATTTAGAAAAGCCATAAACAAACAGGCATTTCTCCCTTATTAGGAGGACTTAAACAGATGTTTAAACATTAAGGTAGTGATGACTCTAAAGTATAATTAAACTCTAAGTTAAGGCTTTATGCTTATTTTGAAACCTGTGTTCATAGGCTACTCATGTGTGGAACACCTTTGCATTTTGTGGCAAAGTACCACTAAGACTGTTGCTGATCCTGGTACCCAGTCACCCACCCCTCCACAAAAAACCAGAGGCAATTTTTCATAGAGCACAGGATCATCAAAATAGGTTTTTGGTTTATCAACCCTTAGACTAGAATAGAAAATCCATGTTTGTTCTAGTGTTGGTGCAATTAATAGTCCAAACCATGAAGTTACATGTTTATTGAGAATGTAGGAAGCAAAATGGATAAAAAAGTGCCCCTTGTTGGTGCATGTCACCAACTGCTTTCACTGACGGCACTTAGCACAATACATAATCATCTCTTCTCTTGATTTACTTTTTTATTTTATTTTATTTTATTTTATTTATTTTTTGCGGTACGTGGACCTCTCACTGTTGTGGCCTCTCCCGTTGCAGAGCACAGGCTCCAGATGCGCAGGCTCAGCGGCCATGGCTCACGGGCCCAGCCGCTCCACGGCATGTGGGATCTTCCCAGACCAGGGCACGAAGCCGTGTCCCCTGCATCGGCAGGTGGACTCTCAACCACTCCGCCACCAGGGAAGCCCTTGATTTACTTTTTTATTGGCTACGCCTCCCTACCTGCACTAGACCACAAGGTCCATAAAGGCAAGGCCCATGGTGGCCTTCTTCTTCGTGATGGCTCCAATACTGGCTGACTGAGAGTCTCCATAGTCTGCAGTGGGTTGGATGGTGATGCATGGAGGGGAGGGTCTTTTCTCAATCCTGACCCTTCACTTTGGAATCCAAGCTGTGTTGTGATACTTATAATAATTTAAAACTGTGAAGCATCTGAAGATGACTTTACAGGAAACTGAATTTCAAAGCTAACTTACTTATTTCTTGAAAGCTGAATGGATGAATTTAAAGAAAGAGGACCATTTGCTCTAGCTTTAAACCAGAGAAACCAGAGGCTGAGGGATGTGCTCTTTTCCCTCAGTCTCCTATTCCCTTTCAGCTCTGATTTCTATCCAGGGTAACATGACCTAGGTGAACTATTTGCATCTTTGAAAATTCCACTCTTCTGCTAGCTGATTAGAGTGGTAAAATGGAAACATATCTTGTGTGTTCTCTATCATTCTGGAGAATTATTAATAAAGTCTCTTTCTGGCAGTTCTCATTGAGTAATTTAATTTTAGAAGTGAAAAGAACATTATCTGTTGGAACACTTGAACCTAAGCAGGCTGTTATATTAAACTCATTTAAGAATAAAAATATTTACTAGAATTTTGTAAGAACAACTCAAAGGTAAATCAAATTATATCTTCAAATAGGATCAGTAAGATAATCAACACAGGAAATATATTTTAAAAGCACTATTAATATCATTGTATGTATTTGGACCAGAGCTAATCATCTTGTGGGAATGTGATTTGAAGTCCTTTCTTCAATTTGTTTATTCCTAAGTTTGGGTTTTCGTGTATCAGGAGACTTCATCTTTAACATCCACTCATATGATGCTTTATCACTTTTTGGAGAGATTTTGCTCTGGGAATTCAGGATATAGCCTCGGCAGTCTTTATGTGTAGGTGGTTTTGCTTTGATACATCATCTCAGAGATCCCCAGGGTTTATTTGGAATAGAGGCCCCCTTAGCTGAGATTCCCTTCTTCTCCATTTTTCTTGTCTTCCTTTTTTTTCTCTCTCTCTCTTTTTTTTTTTTTCCTTTTCTCCTCTCTGCCAATGCTGTGAGGAAGGTCTTGGAGGACATCATTGTCAGGATGATAGCAAGGTGAGTGAGGGGTACTCTGAGGTGTTTTTTTTGTTTTTGTTTTTTATTTTATTTTTTAGCCACGCTGCGTGGCATGTGGGATCTTAGTTCCACGACCGGGGATCAAACCTGTGTCCCCTGCATTGGAAGTGCAGAGTCTTAACCACTGGACAACCAGGGAAGTCCATCTCTGAGGTGTTGAATAGGACGAGTGTTTATGTGTGAGGGGCAGATGGTGGTAGAAAGTGAAATTGGAGAGGTGGCAGATGCCAGGTCTTTGTGGGCCTTGAATGCCATGTTAAGAAGCTTGGGTTTCTTTTCCATGGGCAATGAAGTCACTGAAGAATTTTAAGCAGGACTATAGCATGACTAGCCTTATTTGTGATTCAGAGAAGTTAGTCTGGTGGTGGTTGGAGAATGGACGATTAGGGAACCAGGTTAGCAGAGAGGAAAGTTAAGAAATTATTGTGGAAAGTCCAGGCAGGAGACTGAACCAAAGTAATGTTAGTAAGTTGAACTACTAACTTGCTATGATGAGCAGGAACAGTGAGTACTTAAGAAGCAGGGTTGGCAAGACTGGGAAATGATAGATGTGGAGGTGATGCAGTGCCCCTCAGTGGTACCAGGCTTTTGTGCTTGAATCAAGTAATTGCTCAAGTGCTTGAACCAGAGTTGCTTTCTGAGGAAATCTTGTTTGTGATTTAAGAACCTTTCTTTAACAGGCAAGAAGATACACTTGGAAACTGTAGCTTATAGAGCTTTTAAATAAACAGCTATTGAGGTCCTCAGTAATGATCTTAGTCATGTTGGTCATTCATCCTGCACGTGTCAGAAGCCTGGCTGAAAATTTTAGAATTTGAGAATGTTCTTAAGGAATATATTACTTATTAATTCTTTAAAAAAAATTTCAGCCTACAACACCAGGAAATGAAAGATTGGACCATAGTATTTTGTTCTCCAGTGTTCCACCCCCAGAGTTGTCCTTATAGAATCAAACTGACATCATGTCTTTAGTTTTCTCTGAGGGCTACGTATATATGGAATACCTTTGCGTTTTGGAGAAAAATGTTATTAAGGCTATTGTTGACCATAGTGGTCCTCTTCCCCTCAATTTCCACAAAGACCCTGAGACAGATTCTTCTTAGAGCACAGGACCAACAAAATAATTTTTTTAATTTAATCAACCCTTAGTATCTATGGCTGAGTTGCTTTACTGTGCACCTGAAACTATCACATTGTTTATCGGCTATACTCCGATATAAAATAAAAAGTTAAAAAAAAAGAAATGAAAACTAGAACTACCATATGATCCAGCAGTTCCATTCCTGGATATATATCTTAAGAAAACGAAAACACTAATTCAAAAAGATACATGTACCCCAACGTTCATGGCAGCATTATTTACAATAGCCAAGGTATGGAAGCAACCTAGGTGTCCATCGACACTGACATTAGCAACAACATGTGTGGACTTGGAGGGTATAATGCTTAGTGAAATAAGTCAGACACAGAAAGACAAATACTGTATGATATCACTTATATGTGGAATCTAAAAAATAAAAAAAGTAACTATAACAACAATAAAAAAATTTATTAACCCTTAGGCTAGATAATGAAACTCATGTTTATTCTTGTCTTTTCACTTTGCTCTTGTCAGCAAAAAGCACAGAATTTTAAGCTTATTTTCTATGGTTTTCCTCAGATAACTTTTTTTCTTTTTTTCGATTATGGATTTTTTTCTGTTCTTTTTCTTACTGTATTTATTAATCTTTTAACTAGATTTGTGTTTTTACTTTAAGTCATTTTAATCAGTTGGATATATATTAAAGTATGTTTCTAAGGAGAATGAAGATTTTGGATGACCCTACGTCAGTATTTATTAGGATATTTAAGAAGAGGACTGCTTAGACTTCCTTGAACAGTATTTTTTTCTCAGTGACTTTAATACTTTATTACCCAAACATAATATAAATTAACAAGAGAAATATTAGGGCAATTTTTGTGGTACTAAGTGGGATTTCTAGTCACTTGACCCTTTGTATAATTAATGCCTATACTATATATGACCATTTTATATTACTTGGAGCACCTTTGGAGTATTTTCCAGGAATATAGACTGTAGCTGCAACTTTGCTTTTTATGACATAGCTCCTGTCTGCAATGCTCAAGAATGTGACACCCCCTTCCCAATTATTTCATTATTTGTGGGGAAAATGCAATTAGATTATTCTAGTGACTGCTTTGGCATAACTCATGTGACCAAATGTCCAGGATGGAGAACCAGGACTAGGTTTTTTTAAGTTATCATTTGTTTATTTTATAATTACATAAAGAGTTAAATATTACATCCACATTAAGTGTCTTTAAAGTTTATTCTCTTTTTTTGTTGCTTTAAGCTCTTTTTTTCTTCCAGTTTTTTTTTTTTTTTTTTTTTTTTGCGGTATGCGGGCCTCTCACTGTTGTGGCCTCTCCCGTTGCGGAGCACAGGCTCCGGATGCGCAGGCCCAGCGGCCATGGCTCACGGGCCCAGCCGCTCCGCGGCATATGGGATCCTCCCAGACCGGGGCACGAACCCGTATCCCCTGCATCGGCAGGCGGACTCTTAACCACTGCGCCACCAGGGAGGCCCTCTTCCAGTTTTATTGAGAGAAAATTGATACACAACGCTGTATAAGTTTAAGGTGTACAGCATAATGATTTGACTTATATACATCATGAAATGATTAGTAAACATTCGTCATCTCATACAGATACAAAATTGAAGAAATAGAAAAACTTTTTTTTCCTTGTAATGAGAACTCTTGGGATTTACTCTCTTAATAACGTTCATATATAACAGAGCAGTGTTAATTACATTTATCATGTTGTACATTATATCCCTGGTACTTATTTATCTTATACCTGGAAATTTGTACCTTTTGACTACTTTCATCCAGTTCCTCCTCCTCCCCCCTGACCCCGCCCTCCTCTGATAACCACAAATCTGATCTCTTTCTCTATGAGTTTGTTTGTTTTTGAAGTGTAATTGACCTACACCACTATGTTAGTTCTTATTATACAGCTTAGCGATTTGATATTTTTGTACATTTCAAAATGATCACCAGGATAAGTCTAATTACCATCTGTCACCCTATGGAGATATTGTACAATTACTGATGGATAGAGAAGATGTGGTATATGTATGAGGGTGAGGGGAGAAGAGAAATAGGTGAGGGAGAGTAAGAGGTACAGATTTCCAGTTGCAAAATAAATGAGGCACACGGATGAAATGTACAGTGTAGGGAATACAGACCTAGGGGTTTTGTTTTGTTTTTGTCCTGGGCAGCCCATATCTTTATGGTCAGACTTCTGGCTTTATCTGGAAGCCAACTGACTTCAGGACAGGGTGGTCCTCCCTTTCCCAAACAGCAAGGAACTGGAATGAGAAACAGAAAGAAAAAAAAAGAAAAGAAAAAAAAATCAAGAAAAACTAAAGCATGATCAAAACAGCTTCAAATAGGGTTTGAAAGTCATTTGGGAATTATTTGCTTATTGATATCAGAGTCAACCCTTCCTGTTTGGGTGTAAATCAGTTAGACCTCCAATTTCCTGCTGCTGAGTATTTTGAATGAGAAGAATTAGTGCCTTCACAATAGGCTTAGATCTCTTACAGTTCAATATTTCAAGTGTTTTTCAGGGTGAGTCAGTGGGGAGTTTGAGAGCAGATTTGGGAAAGGTATTTACTTCCCCTCCTCTGTGCTTCCTTAGCCCTTGCCTGTACTGCCGGGCTCCTGCTCTGTGCTAGGCTTCTTGTCTTACTGAGTAGGATCCTGCCTTAGTCATCTCAGGGCTTTCAGCATCTAGTGGCTGAGTAATGCAGGTAACAGGGAGTCCTTTCTTGACTGATTTCCATTTGTTATGAGCTTAAGTACTCTAAAAATAAGCATATGTTACCAGAAGTTACTGGAAGGCAGAGCCCTTTAAGGCCCTGCAAATGTTCACTTAACCAGTTAGCCACTTGGAGATGTATTGTGCATCCACTTCTGTGCATATGAGCACTGGCTTAGGAGTCAAAAGTCTTGGGTCTGAGTCATTGCTTCACTCTTCAATACCCACCTGTACTTGAGCAGACCACTTACTATCTGTAGATTCCGGCATCTTGATTTACAAAATAGGGCTAATATGTGCACTGCCTACCTTGGAGGGCTTTTGCCAGGAATAATATTAAGTAATGTATATTTAAGGACTTCTCAAGACTGAAAAATAGACCATATGTGGCATTTGTCATTCTTAACTGACCAGGGATGATGGTGCCCTCACAGAAATTTGATTAGATCCACAACTTATATTAATGGACTCATATTTTAATTTTAGGATCAATGAACCACAGTATAGTTATTAACAATATTGCGGCCATTTCCAGGAGCTAACTGCACTTGAGCCATTATAGAGAAGAAGCTGTTCAGTCAAGTCATATGGTGGCAGGGATCTCTCTGGAACCTCTTTTAGAAAACACTAATCTGATTCATGAGGGTTCTACCCTTATGACTTAAGCACCTTCCAAAACCCTCATCTACTATATCACCTTTGGGGGTTAGGATTTCAACATATGAATTGTGGGAGCAAAGGAGAGGGACACACATTCAGACCATAGAAATCAGTATTTTAAAATCTAGTTTAGCAATCTTTTTTTTCTGCATTCTTTCTTCCATTGGCTGAATATACTGATCTTCCCTTTCCTCCTTGAAACCAGCTTTTTACCATTCTGCCTGTTCCCTAATTAAGCAGTTAAATATTTTTGACATTTGTTCACTATGCATTTTAATGAGAATCTTGTTTTTAACTCTTTGAAGTTCATACTTCAACAAAAATGAGAACCTAGAAATAATATATACTGTGGTTAATCCCCAGCCATCCTCCAAATAGATTTAGTCCATGATGTAGCTGATAGAATATACAATTAAACTTTAGAAAATTAGACGGTTGTAATGACAGTAATTTAAAGATAATATTAAGGAATGTTATCTTAATTGACTTTTTCTCTTTTTTTGGCTGCATCGGGTTGTTGAGGCACGCGGGCTCTTCCTTATGGCGTGCAGGCTTCTCTCTAGTTGTGGCACGCAGGCTCCAGAGCGCGCGGGCTCTCTCATTGAGGTGCGTGAGCTCAGTAGTTGTGGTGCACGGGCTTAGTTGCCCCGCATCACGTGGGGTCTTGGTTCCCTGACCAAGGCCAAACCCACATCCCCTGCACTGGAAGGGAGATTCTTTACCACTGGACCACCAGGGAAGTCCCTTAATTGACTTTTTGATGACAAGTAGATTTGATTAGAGGATGAGAAGAAAGTAGATGGAAGGAGGCATTTATAGTTAACTATTCTGATAGGACAGTTTACAGGAGCTCAATACTTTTAGACATTTGATCCCATTGGTTCTTTTTTTGTGTGTGTGGGGTACACGGGCCTCTCACTGTTGTGGCCTCTCCCGTTGCAGAGCATAGGCTCTGGACGCGCAGGCTCAGCGGCCATGGCTCACGGGCCCAGCCGCTCAGCGGCATGTGCGATCTTCCCGGACCAGGGCACAAACCCGTGTCCCCTGCATCGGCAGGTGGACTCTCAACCACTGCGCCACCAGGGAAGCCCTGATCCCATTGGTTCTTTATTGTCCACACTTATCTCAGAGCTTCTGGTGTTGTTTCCTTGATATGAGTGTATTCTGAGCACAATTCTTACATTTTCCAGTCACAGATAGTGTCCTTGGTTACAAATATTACCTCAACATTATGAGGCAGGTACTGTTATTAACACATCTACTTTACAAATGAGGAAGCCAAGGTATGATAAGTAGTTTACCCAAAAACCATCAATTGAGAAGTAATTGAGAAGCAGAGATTTGAACTCAGTCAGGTTGAGGCCAAAATTCACCTACTTAACCTTGCTTAAGCAGAGCTGCCTGTCAGTTCTGGCTTTGCAAATAGAGCTCACTTAACCTTGGCTGCCAGGAGGGAAAATTGAGGCCCAAGAGGGTTCAAGCAATATGCCCAGGGTTAACTAGCTAATTAGTAGTGATTGGACAGTCAAATGTTTATTGAATGCCTACTGTATGTACTGTGCTGTTCCAAGTGGGAGATGTAAAAGAAATCTTATCTATAGAACTAATCCTTAAGGAGTTTACAGTCTAGTTAGGGATATGGAATAATTTAAGAACTGGTCTGATCTGTGATACAAATAAATTTTTTTTTGTTTTGGCTGCGTCGTGCAGCTTGTGGGATATTTGTTTCCTGACCAGGGATCGAACCCACACCCCCTGCAGTGGAAGCACAAAGTCCTACCCACTGGACCGCCAGGTAATTCCCAAATATTTATTATTTTAAAATGATAAGTAGAGTAATTGTTCAGAGAAATAAGATATCAACATGAACAAGAAACTTGAGTAGACTTTAGAAAGTTGAGGTTTAACCTGGGAATGTAATCCAGGTGAAAAGAAAGTTTGTGAAGGTATAAAGGTGGAGTAATTGCATCTAGCACAATGTCTGATATATGGTAGGTGTTCAATAAACATTAACTTGCTTGATGAATGAATCTCTTTCAACACATTTATCTTCCAGTTTGCCAGTTCTCTCTTCCACTGTGTCTAGTCTGCTGTTGAACTTGAAAATGAAACAAAAATTCTAAGGTTATGTTTTTCTCTCCTGGAGTTTCTCTTGGTTCTTTCTAAAATTGCAATCTTCCACCCCACACTACTCTCTTTAACCCTTTCTCTGCTTTATTTTTTGCCATAGCACTTACCATGTTCTTTACTTATGTAATTTACTAAGTTTGTTTCTTGTGTTTCTCCCTCTACTAGAAGTAATGTTCCACGAGAGCAGGACTTTCTCTTCGTTTTGTTCACTGATATGTGTCCCCAAAGACTAGAACAGTGCATAGGACATAGTAGAAGCTGAAAAAATATTTGCTGAATGAATGTGTGGTCTGTAAATGTGGAGGCAATGATGAAACCTGTCAGGTCAGATTGAGGGAAGAGATCCGTGTAGAGCATAGTAAGAAATAAGATTGGGGGGAGGGACAGTCATTATGGCCAGATTATAGAGAGTAGCCTGTGTTGAGGGGAGGTTTGGGGGTTCAATAAAATAGGTAATATATTATTTATAAAGGTGAGCAAAATTTTTCCTACAATTCATTTGTCATCTGGGAGGCATCAGGAAATAGCAGAAAGAATTCTGGCTTTGGAATTGAAGTATATGAGTTTGAATCCTAGTTCTATAGTTTTTGTGACCAGACCAGCTTTGTGACCTTAGGCAAATTATTTACTCTTGAAGATCTAGTTTTCTTAACTGTAAAGTAGTGTTAACGATCCCTACTTCATAAAGTTATGGTGAAAGTTAAGAGAGAATATTGTTAGGTAAAATCCTTAGTACAAATTAGGTATTCAATAAGTATTTCTTATCCTGCACTAATTGATTTGAAACTGTTGTAACATACTAAAATGTACCTTTTCTGTTTGGGGCAAATTAGCGTAATAAGGAGAAGCGAACAACGTTGGGGTAGTGTATTATAACTGTGATTTAGAAAAAGTAACTACTTAATATGAGTAAAAATGAAAAGGAAGATACTATATTTGGGTG
This sequence comes from Mesoplodon densirostris, assembly GCF_025265405.1. NCBI lineage: Eukaryota > Metazoa > Chordata > Mammalia > Artiodactyla > Ziphiidae > Mesoplodon > Mesoplodon densirostris. The sequence continues at coordinate 96,542,310 of NC_082681.1, forward strand.
TTTTACAGTCATGAAAAAAACACACAGAAATAACCAGTATCCTTTCACTTCTCCAAAATGGTTTGAAACCTTGAGTAAATTACAGGAGAGAGAAAATCCCCTAATTATACCAGAGTCACTAATAGTATGATCTCCAAAAGTACCAAACCACAGGGAAGCCACCAGGCTCTGGGGGAGAATTGGCCTTTCCTGAGTGGTCAGGTCCTCATGGATGTCCTCCTCCAGGCAGGAATCTCATGTTGAACCTGGGGCACTACCCTGACCCTCTGTGGAAAAATTTTAATGTTAAGTCTTCTGTTAAGGGTCAACCAAGGAAACATTCTCCTGGAGAAGCCTTGTGCATTTTTTTGTATAACTGGATGTAAAAGACATTATCCTTTCGTGCTATTTGAGCCTTGGACAAGGGCTCTTGTGACAGATTTGTTTTAGAATTAGGATTAAGCAAACATCTGTTTTACTTAACTGGTTTATTTCCTTTTATCAGATGATGTGAATCAAATAGAACACAAGTTTCCTTTTTATTTCAGTTGTCAAGAAACCCAGAAACCGTGTAATGCTTGACTACAGCAACAGAAAGTCAAGGAACACCATAGGTTTAATTCTTTCTTTTATGTACAGTGTAGTTAATATTATCGTTTTCTATTTTAATTGGCTTGCTGTAGGGTACCTTAAAGGCTTTAGAAGCAATCAGAGTGTTCTGAATACATATTCAAGTACTATATACTCCATATAGTTTAGCATTTAACTGACATAACATTTCCCCTGATGTGATCCAAACACTGTAATTTAAGTGTTTAAAAGACCCAGGTGCTTAGCAATAGGGGAAAAGTTTAATAAATGTGGTGTATTCATAAATCCTAATTTAGGATTCATAGATCCTAAATTGTAAAGCAGATCTGTCACGTGAGCCCTTATAAGGTGCACGACATACAACTGAACAGCAGTGAAT